>NW_024040040.1:37657800-38077548 GCF_014851395.1 Micropterus salmoides | reverse complement strand
TGAGAATTGATACCCAATTATGAATTATTATTCATAAAATCAGAATTTCCTCGTAAAGGGCACCCACCGAGTGTTATAATCCTAGAGTCTCCGACCTCTAGGTATTTTGAATAATTATACAATTATTACTAGTGATCAGTTAGTTAATAATCGCTCAATTTTCTTAAATCATCAGTCAGTCAGTCTCATATCTAAAGGGTAAATTCTCTTGGCAGGAACTATAAATAGGCAACACACACAGCTCTTGATTATATTACAGTGAATTTATTCTCTAACTAAGGTGATAAAAGATGGTTGGATACAGGGAACATAAACATTTGCTGACAATGAGCCTGGAGGTTCGATTGTGGAAGCATTCGACTCATACGGCATAGAAGAGCTACTGAAAGTAAACTAATGCTATAATTTAGAGTTAAAATGGACATCTGATCACAGGACGTGTGTTAAGTCTTACTGCTTGTCGACAGCCTGCTTTTGGCCTGTTGCACGGGTCCCACGCTAGCTGCCGATCCTGGCTTTTTGCTAGGGATTGTCCGGGGTTCTCCGTGTCTGATTGAAAATGCCTCCTCCGTCTGGCAATTCGGCTGTTTGCAGGTTTCCTTGGTTGTAGCTGGCGAGACCACGTGGCTTGGTCTGACCTCGGTGAAGTTGGCTCGACGAAAAAGGCTTAAAATGGAACTTGGTCGTTCCTGAATTAGTCCAGTGTAACTTAACGGACTCATAACTTTAACAAACAAAAGAAATAAAGAAAATAAAAAACTGAAGGCAGATCGATGTCGCGGCACTTCAGGTGTGTAGCTTCAAGCGAACAAAGGCCTGTTTGTTTCGCTGGCCGAGTCTGGGCGTGTGCCTGGCGAGGCACGCTACGCGCGTGCCGAAGCATCCAGAGGGCAGAGACTAAGAGTGAAGGTCTAGAGACTGGCGAGCAGGTCGCGTGTCGCTCTTTGTTGCCTGGGGCGTGGTTCCCCAGGGGGCGTCTCAGGTTTCCCCAGGACTGCCTTTCCAACTTAATGTCTAAAGAAAAGAAATCTATTTGCACGTATTATAATCATATTTTCCACAATCGAACCTCAATGGTTGAACGGTTGTACTGTTTAAGCATTTGGTAATTGTCACATTATTGGTCAGGATTTTTATACATTTACGCATTTCCGACGGGGCATGTAATACTTATTTCGTCCACTTGGGGGAGCTCAGGTTACATGAGGACAGCTTGGATTAAATCAAGATCGTCTCTCCTTAGGAACCGGGGAATTGTTGATTCATCCTTAAATTCAAGCTGGCGATTAAGAGTATAGTAAAACATTTCTTTGTCATCATTTCTAAAGGGATTTTGTAAGAAAGTATATGAACAAGCATTGATTACATCAGATGAAGGAGTGTCTTGCTGAAAATAAAAACATTGCAAGTAACTTCTTTTCAGCACTAATCAACAACAGATAGCAACAACAGTTAACATAACTACTCAATAGAGGCAAACGTATTCAGGTAACTAAAGATTTAATTAAATTTAATTAGATGCGTTGAGTCTTTTGGAGAATGCAGTCCTTTGTCATCCAAGTTCAGTGTCTGGAACATGTCACACTTAGGTGAGAAGGTAGTATCCTTTTGATGTGGTAATAAACAAAGAATAAGGTCAGTTGCCACGGAAACGTGTGTGGTGGGGCAGTTTTGATAGGCTGTTCAGGGAGATGCCAATGGCTGGCTCGTGTCCCTTTGTCAGTTTAACAGTCAGGCCCCGCGTTATCAGCTTCGGAATCAAAAAGGTGCCAGTTTTATGGTCGGGCTAGCACTTAGAGAAAGCACTTTGACCCCTCCCCATCTTCTCTGGGGAGGAGAAAGGAATTTAGGGTAGCTCCACATTCATTCAATATAAAAATGCACAAATCCACATCGTTGTTCACTACACTTGCATAACTATGACCTGGGTGTCTGAGAATCTTCACAGATTTATTAATATACTGTTACACCAAAATGATAAACATATGCCAGTTATGCAGTTTACAGTACTTGCAAATTCAACAGGCTGCAGTGGCTATTTATACAGGAAAGCTGCAAGGTTGAGGAATTCTTTGGCTGCCACTCTGTGCCAGTTGCAATTACGTTGATAAGCATAGTCCACCATGGCCAGAAAGTGAAATGGATAGATAATCTATACCTGCATATACCCTCAATTACACTACTATTTCCCAATTAACAACTGATCTTGAGCAAGTAAATTCATTTAGACAACAGCCTAAGGCTCATGATTACTAAAAATTTAGTTAGACACACGGTTGCACAATATATGATTTAAATAATACTTTCAATAATTAATGTGACTGTGTGCTAAATGCTATGATATGACTGCAAAATATAATAACTTTATTTGTATAGCACATTCATGAAAAAGTGCAGCCAAACTATCAATAACTAAAGAATAAGAAATGGCAATAAAAGAAAGAAAGAAAGAAAGAAACAATGTGATAACACATTATAATAAATAATAATTTCAGCAAAGTCAACCCAAATTAAACGTCAAGTTAAAAATATAATATATATAGTAAATAAATATAGTCTTTAATATATTTTTAAAAATACCAAGGGAGTTTTCTGTCCTAATATCCAAGGGCAGGGTGTTGCATAGTTTAGGGCCATAAAAACAGAAAGCAGCCTCACTAGATTTCTTGTGGGACACTTTAGGAATTTCTAACAGAAAGGCGGTGGAAGATCTGAGTGTTCTTGTTGGGACACAAAATGAGAGGCAGTCACAGATATATATATATATATATATATGAGGGTGCTAGATTATGTAAGGCTTTGTAAATAAGTAAAAGGACTTACTGTAGATACAGATAGTCAGCAGATGGGAAATGTGATCTCTTGTTTTTGTTAAAATCCTGGCAGCAGCGTTTTGAATTACCAGTCATTTTTAGACTTTTTAGGGAGACCAGTAAAGACAAAGTTGCAATAATCTAAGCGGCTTTAATACATTATGTACCAACATTTTAGCATCATACTTGGTTAAAATGGTATAAATGGGTAATGAAATCAAGATCTGAGTCTCAAATAACTCTCAAATCATAATATGTTTTGATTTAGACAGGCTAGCAAACACTGACTCTTGCCTCTGCCTTTACACTTTTGGACCAACAAATAATTTTTTTTTCATTTAAAAAAATAAGTTTTAACTCATCCGGATATTAATATCAGTAAGACATGTAAAAATAGCATTCTTAGAACTGGGGTCGTCCAACAGAACAGAGATATAGTACATACTTGACATTATGTTGCCCAGAGGGAGCATATATCGGGAAAGAATAGGACAAAGAATGCTTCTTTGAGCAACACCGTATTCAAAGTCACCAAAGAGAAACCAGTCAAGCACTGTGCCAGAGAGACCTAACCTTCTCAAGTCTATTGATTAATATAACATGATCAATTGTATCGAATGCAATACTAAAATCTAGCTAGAAGAGGACAGCCACATAGTTTGAATCAGTTGTAATTCTTCTCATTTAATAGAGCAGGTTGAGTGCTATGGTTGGTCCAGAATTCATCTAATATATTTTTGGAATTCAGTAGACCTTGTAATTGGTCAAATACAATCTTCTCAAGAGGTTTACTTACTTAAAAAAATGTGATCTGAGATAGGCCTGTACTTGGCACGGCCACTAATGTCCAGATCAGGCTTTTTGAGGAGCAGTTTGACCAAAGCAAAAATATCACTTCACTTGGAGCTATGCAGTCCACTCTCAGAGGACATTTAAAATTAATTAGCTGGAATCTTCCAGTATACTGGTTATAAATAGTGGCGGGTTGCTTGGTTCGCTTTTCATAAATGTAACTTTTGCCAGTCTGTATGCAAGGTACCATGCAGAGGTACCAGCATGCAGGCAGACACAAACACACAGGCACTCACCTCCTCCCATAACACAGCAATGAGAAATTGTAGCATGAGATCCCATGTGTGAAATTGTCTCTGGTACATCATAAATAGGGGAAAACTACACCGATCAAATTTCACACAACACAAATATGTTTGTATTTCCCTGTCTGTGTGTGTGGACATGCACAAATGACCAAATATACAACTGTACAGCATGTCCTCATCATTTTCCAGTGTACAATCATAATTTAGTGTGTCTATTATGGCGCATGTGAATGTAAGATTTGAACTTATATATATATATATATATCAGAAGTATACCACAAATTATAACAGAAACAGGTAAGGGAAACAGACAAACTGAAAAAATACTGAAATACTAAATTATAAAAACATACACAGTTTGTGTCCATTTCCCCCCACTGTGAATACCTGCACCATGAGTCAATATCAGAGCAATCAGTAAATCACTGTGGCTGTTTGTGTGGCCTGGACGGGCCTGAGTCGGGAAGTCAGGAGGAAATCGTGAGCGTCTCTCTGCTCTCCTGTGTGCTTATAAAGATGATTTGCTGCCAATCTGGCAACTGAAGCCCATAATATCACTCTCTCCACTGCCCTCCACCCCTTTGTCAGCCCTAAACTCTGCCATGCTGAGAAACAATATGTTCTGACTGGCAGTAAAAAGACGAACACAGGGACAGGGGACGAGAGAGGAAGGGTGAAAAGGAGTAGCGAGGCATGTGTGTTAAAATCACACATGCATGCACTTGTGTCTACAGAGGTACATTATGCACAGATCCAATTAACTTCTTTTTAAAATAGTCCCATGCTGATGTCCAATATGTCTGGTTTGCCTTACAGGAAACTGAGGAGAGGTTAGTGGGCCGCAAAGACAGGAAAAAACTGTCAAGTTTGCCAAAACGCTAAGACACATAAAGCGGTATAGAATTGGAGCTTCAGAAAAACATCTAAATCCAATATCAAATTGTGCTTATCAGAATCCTTTAACAATCATATTTTAAATTTATTAAGGTTTTTTTTTTTAAGAAATTTGAGATTTGTAATTACCCTTTGTATCTGACACACTGAAACAGATACTGTCTACTTACACTGGCACACCATATTTTCCACAAGCTACTTTGCTCCAAATACTGGAAGGGCTGAATCAGAACTACTAAATTGACATGCTTAAATGATTGATATGATATTCATGAAAGTTTAACCTAGAGGATTTTTAATGAAGTAACTGATGCGATGCAATCATCAACAACATTTCACCACGGAAAACGCACCACTGTTGTTCTGGCTGAACTGCAAAACCACACAGTCATGGTGTGGTGTTGGAAACTGGTGTTTCTTTCTCCAACAAAAAGATTTGTTTTGGCCTCTGGGCACATTCCTTATATGGAATTATTCTTAATTAGCTACAGCTAATATAATCTGTTGCGTACACTGTTTGTCATTTTAACCAGCAAATGTGACAGCGCCGGCTGAAAATGAGAATCCTGCCACCTGAATGCTTTGTTTATTTGTCTTTGCTAAAAAAAAGAAAGAAAGGGTGGGGAAAGATAAAATAGCTGACTCTTTTTTAACTTTTGAGGCAAATCCCAGTAAGAAAAGCAAAAAACTACTTGAAAAACAAAATGGGATCAGCTACTAGAACCAAATCCTGGTTCAAAAAGTTGCCCAATTTGTGGATTAGTTCATTTTTAGACAAAAGATAAATTCTTAAAGTTGACAGCATAGTGGCCCACTGAAGACACTGTCCTTCAAACAGAGGATCCAGATTGAAGTCTCTCTGTCATCCAGCAACCGCCCCGCTGAAGTGTCCTTGAGCAGAATATTGAATATAAACGAGGGCTTTAGGGTGCCGCACCACAGCAGACCTTCATCTCTGACTCTTATCTCGCTATCTCATACATCATCAGACTAAACCTCTAAGAATAAATCATTTGAATTGTTGACGTTTGTTTATAATCAGTGTTAAGTGATTTAGTCAGACCTCACAAGTACTCTGACGGCTTGAGTTGTTTTCTTTTTTATCTTGGACTCAGGGCTGGCAGAAGTGAGAACAAGGAGGGCGCGGAGGACTGTACAAGTTTGATAGCTTATATAATGATATAATCAATAAGCCCTGTTTTCACCAGATGTGCCGCACTCAAATCAGAGAGAGAAGAGGAGGAATGAAGGAAGGGAGGCAAGCAGAGAGCAAGTCACCACAGTTGAGGAGAGACATGCATAGACATAGAAACAGAAAGGCAAATAGGGGGGAAATGCTGACAAGGAAGAAATGAATATCGAAGGGTGCGACATGAAGCCTTGTATCATTGGACTAACATAATTAAAAATTGTGAATAATCTGAGTTCAGTCTGAGGCCACTAAATTGTGGTGAAGACTCTGCTGCTGATACCCAGACATGAATGCAGCAACGGTGCACAAATAAAAAACACACACGCAAGTACACACACATATTTGAGTGTTTGACGTTGCATGCACATTCACGCTCATGCACTTACATATAGAATAGGGGTGCGCGCACACACATATGCACACTCATGCTAACGGAAGTCCAGCAGTAATTAGAGGTGAACTCTATTTGCTAACGACCTTCAGCTCCAAGACCCACGGCAGGCTGACAAATTAGGGTTCTCTCTCCCAGCCACGTAGGGCTCCCTCAGGTTAATGGGAATGAGAGGGTTGAGTGTGTGTGTGTGTGTGTGTGTGTGTGTGTGTGTGTGTGTGTGTGTGTGTGTACATCTATACTGCAAGGCTAATGGAAACCCAAGCTGTGCTAAGCCCCTGCAGTGGCTGGGGTTCGCTAACAGGGATTTAGCATTGTTCTCTGTGTCAGTAATACCTGGCAGTGTTAACAGGAATTAGCATTGCTCATGGCCAAGCAATACAAAATGAGGCTTACGGCGGTTAGCTTTGTTTGTGCTATGGCAATAAAGCGCTAACTGTGTTTGCTTATCATGTATTAGCTGATGTTTCTGGAGCAAGGGACGTTAACAGTACCCGCTGCTCTCAGATGAGATTATTACCTTTGCTGCTAATGGAGAGGATTAGAAATTGGCTAAATTTGTTCCTGAAACACTGTACAGTTGAGGCGATATGGGAAGGCTCTGAGTTTTCACACTGACGCTCCTCTCTAGTTTTCTTTCTTGAAGTTTTTCTCCTCCGTTCTCATATATTCGTTTCTCTTATCTCTGTGTTTCCCTCATTTCTCAGCCCGGTTGCCCCCTGATTTTTCCTCACACTCTTTCGCCTATCCTGTCATACTGCCTGGCATCAATGGCCATTTTATCCCTCTCCATGTCACCCTCTCCCCATCTTACATCTTAGGGTAATTATTTTCAGAAGCAGGCAATGGAGGAAATGGATTTGTTCTGAGGGGCCCTGAAGAGGCAGGGTAGGTAGGAAAAAGAAGAAATGCTCAGAAGAGGAGAAGTGGCGCATGTGAGGGATGGAGAAATATATCATAAGACAGCAAGAAAATTGTGCATGGGGAGGAGAGGAACAGTGTAACAAGAAATTATTATAAGAGTTAGATAAATTACAAAAGGAGATGGAAAGGGAGAACATTGAACAAATTAACAATGAATAACCAATGCGCTCAAATAAGGATGCACATACACAAAAGCTAGAGCAGCACTAGTACTTGTCTTTTTTAGGTCCCTTTTCTCATCATCCAGTTTAAACAGAGGAGACTCAGCTGGATTTCCATACGGCTGAAAAACTCAGGATAGCTGCTCTGCGTGAGTGCAGGGGCGTGAGTAACAGTGATTTGATTCCATGATGCAGACGCCACATGGGTCCTTTCCCACATGACTGGAGGACACAGTAGAAGGTGTTGTTTACTTTGATGACGTGTGAGGTTTGACGTACGCTTTAAAGCAACAGTCTGTCACCTGCACCTCTTCATCTAACGTCTCACTGTGGCTGCTTGATCTTCTTTTGACATCGCCTTATTAAAATATTCCAAACTGATATGCCATGGAGGAAAAGCGTCCTTATACTGATGTAGACCAGTTAATATGTTGGCCATTAATCTTGGTGACCAACTCAAAAGTTCCTCTAGCTTCTTCACAATAAAAGCCATCCAGTGGCTTTTACATTAATGTACACCAACAGCTGGAACTATTTGGATTCCATAAACAATATCTTAATATCAGTAGACTTCATTATAGCTCCAATAGTCCAACAAAGGAGAGTGGATCAGACAAGTGAAAGCCTGCTAGGTAATTGTTTGATGAAAGTAAAAATCTAAACCAGATTGAATCACCATTTAACACTACAGCTAAAAAAATGACTTACAAACTTAAAGCCCAATCTGGTTAGTCTTCAAAAAATGATGTTCTTTCTGGCGGCCTTTTCGACCACACTTGTTGAGCCAATCAGTTTTATAGTGACCACACAGCTCAGCTGAGCATGGAGAGGGTCACAGATTGGAGCTGTTCCCGGTCAGGGCCATAAAATTGTGGGTCAGTGCAGTTATCCCCGCTGTAAGGTCACAGTAGGAATGCATGCATGCACGACCGCATCAAGGCACGCCGTGGTGTCGTTAAAAGTGTGTGCCAGGCCTAAGGGAAAGAACATATGGTGAGGTGGCAACATGTAGAGCTTATTTATGTGGCTATGGCTACGTGCACAGTCCCAAAAAACCCCACAACACTGTACATAAGCAGTCACATCCGCAGAAACACACAACTAGACGTCAAGCAATGACCATGACTAGAGCATCTTGGGCATTACAGAGCAATGCAGAGAAAAAAAAAAATCTCTGACAGACTTAAAAATAAACAGAAAAACCATCAAAGACAATGACAGAGAGAGACTTAGAGAAGCCATAACAAACCTAAAATATTGACAATGCATGAACATCTTTCAAAGTCTTGTGCAGACATTCATTTTTAACAGAAATATTACCTTGTTATGTCCCAACTTTTTTTTTGGTAATTAAAGGTGATTCATTCTGAAATACAACTCTGAGGGGAAACCAATGTGAAGAGTAGTTTGTCTCACTGCTCATTAAAAGTGCAACCGTGCAATCTGTAAAACACACACCATAAAATGGAACAAGTAGCTTCAGTTTGAGGCTTTGAAAAATAGCACTAAATTATTAAAAATAAGCAAATTACAGTCTTGCTAGTTTTTGTTAATGATTAAAGGCAGTAACGTCTGAACAATATGAATTTTTCCCTCCTTATGTAAAGAAATAAAAACTATTCTGATGTTGTAGTGGTTTTGCGGCTCTCTTTCTCTAGTCGAGACATGGTGAAATTCTTTAATTAACAGCATGGTATATCATTAGCTGGCAATATTGTCCTGAGATATTTTGCCTTTCATGTGAAATTAGTCCCACTATGCAAGAAACGGCAATTTCTCCCTGGCATTTTCCACATGGAAAAGGCATGAAATGAAAGCCTCTGTGATGCTATTAGGGGTCTGGAGTTAATGGTCTCAACATCCACTAACTGAAAGTCGTTTATTGTAACTGAACCATGCTCTGAACCAATTTTCATTGTGGATGCACAAATGTAATAAATGTCTCTTTGTGGATTTACTTATTGCCTTTTCAGTGTATGAATACCCACTGTATGGAATCTCAAGAATATTTCAATTTGGTTTTTTTTATATTATGAATTGCCATTCATCATTTGATTTTCTACAAATATGCCTATTTCATTACTTGAGTGGAGAATAATACTTGTCAAAAACGAGCAGTAAACACTGGCTCTGAGGGCTCACCAATTTGAAATGTCCAACTTTCAATGCAATTGAGCATCCAGTAATATGATGCTGTGTATGTGTGTTTGATAAGTGTGTTTATTAATCAAGCGTCTCAGGAAGCTTCTTCAAGTCCCTGTGTTAACACAAATTTACCACACACACAAACACAAACACACTCTACAGTAACACAAGACATGCACATAGAGACAAAAACATAGAAACTGACTTGCGTGCGTAAGTGTACATGCACAGACACATGCATGCAGATGTGAGCATGCACCCATTTTCTTCTACGTCCTCTCTTAATTGGAAGGTCTGAATGTGTGTGCGTGCATGCGTGTGTGTAAGTAACACACACTTCTCCCTGTGTGTCTATCACAGAGCCATCTTTGTCTTCACTCGATAAGCTCTGAATTGCTCAGTGTGTGTGTGTGTGTGCGCGCGTGCATGTGCAAGATTGATGGAGCTGCAGTGGCACTGCAGAGAGAGGGAGAGAGACACTGGGTCAGATCACAGTAGCAGTAAATGCTGAGTGGTGGGCATTGGCGAAAGGAGACGGAGGGTACTACAGAAAAGCACAGAAAAGGAGCAAGGGAGAAGAGATAGTTAGAGAAGGACAACAGGCCACCTGTACATTGAAACTATTGAAAAGAGATGGATAGGTCCCAGAACGCATCGGTGGTAGCTCACAACGTTGGCTCAGCAAACTAACAAATGCAGCTGATGCAATTCGACCTGAATCATCTGTCAAGCAACTAATAATATACACCGCACACCTGTGATTTAATTGCGCCCCTTAAATCCCTGCAGATTTCCGAAGCTCCTTTTTAAAACTCTGTCTCAAAAAGTGATTTTACCCCTCACAAATCAAGTCACAAGGAGATGCAAGTGTTTGGTGGAGAGAACAAGACAGGGCGTACAGCTATGCCTTTTTCAATTGTCAGGACAGGCTACTTTAACTCTCAAATGATTTACTTGTGAGGTTTAAATATGAAATGGTTGACAAGGTGGGATTCATGGTTTAAGGTTTTTTTGGCATTCTTGTCCCTCATCCAGAGTCCACATTGCTCCCCACTAAAGATTTACTTTACAAAAAGAGACAGAGGTACAGAACAGTGTGTAGAGTCTAGGGAGTGTTGGGGAACTCACAGTTCTTCGATACAATGTACAGACTCTAAGTCCCTGACAGAGGGCTGGAGTATAGGTTTAACATAGTTTTTTCTTTTCATGTAAGTCCTGTCATGCTGCTTCTGGGTTGCAAAGGTTTTTTCCTCCACCTTTTCCCTCGTCTAATCAAAGTGGACACTGGGTACTGAGAAAAAAATGGTATGACTATTTTAGTAAAAGGAAACTTCAGAACATGTCAAAAACCAATGTAAAATGGGTAAGAAATGTACCCTATGCCTACACAAATCTAAACCAGAATACGCTTGACAGCTGGTTGATTTTCGCTGTCCTTTCTGTGTAAATTTAATTTACAAAATGTGCCTATTTTCCTTGGCATTGCTGCATAATGATAAGCATCCTATTATAAATCCCGACAGGCCTGCAAGCTGGAAATGGGCGCGTCAGCTGGTTTGGGAAAACCATAACAATGAATTATCTTCTTTGTAATGTCATCCACTTTGTCTGCTGTGGGTGTGTCCGTACATGTTTGTTAGTCCAGTTAGTGTCTATTCAGGATGCGCGCATGTGCATGTAGAAATATGTGGATCACCATCCTTGTCATAAACATCCGTCATGTGAAAATAGCCGGTGGTGAGAGTTTTAGGACCGTCATTCTTCCAAGAGGGAAATAGGAACGTGCACTGGTTTTACATTGGGAAAGGCCAGAAGGTAGAAATCTACATAGCATATATGTGATATACATTATACAGACTACAAGACATGCCATCTATAGAAACTTTAAATTCCAAAACAGCTCTGGGGACTATTTCAATAGCAAGAGCTAATGCAGGTTTCTAGAAAAGCGTAACTTGCTGATTAACCCCTGCTTCTCAAGCTGCTCTTTCTTGAAACCAACCCAAGAAATTCCAACTTACAAGACATCACGGTATAACAAAAGGGAGCGCAGAATCTGAATCAAATTATCAGACATCTAGCTGTGAAGAGCAGGTGTGCAACGAAAGAGAAAGAGTCCATGAGCGGAGTAGAAACAGTGTTTTGTTCTCTTGTTGTTTGATAAAGACAAAAACGATCAATGACAATCTAAGAGGTGACATCAGGCCTGCTTTCAGTTCTAATCAATTGAACATGATAACGGAGATCAAGTCAGTGTTTCTCTGCTCAGGGAGTTAGTCTAATAAGACACCTAATTAAAGGAGACTGAGAGGCACTGATATGTCTAAGGTAGAGATAAAAAAAGTGAAAGCCTCCAAAAAGTTTATCTTGTGAGCACAAAAAAATCTGTAATTAATGTTAACCTTGCTATGGGAGGATGTGAAGAAAGATCAGGAGGAAGTGTATAGAAAATTAAACATCATTTTGATTTATCTTTCTTACTTACTAACATTTGCTAGTTAGCACTAAACTTATTGTATTGGACGTATTGAAATTTTGACCTGATCATGGCACTGGAGAGAGGATCTATAAATATGAAGCACATTGTTACGGTAGTTCAGACGGTGCTCTGAAATCACGTGTAATGGCTGATTGGCATGAGCTGTTTGTAATATGATTCACAATCATTGGGTCATTCTCAGCTCTGTGGCTAGTAATGTTCAATTATATTCATGCAGGTGTTCAGTTCAGACACCTGCTACCTATCATGGCGACTGCATGTTAGGCTCATGCCAACCCATCTTCTGGGGACCATGGATGGCTGCAATCCATGTCTTGGTTTTTCAGATATTTCAGTCTTGGCCAAAGTGGTGGACCGAACAACCAATAGACTGGTATTGCCATCCATAGACCCACACTGCTAAAGTGGCTAGAAGTTTAGGTTTTTAGCTGAGGTCTTGGTATTATTTAGAAACTGGGAGGGGTTTTTACAATCTTGACAGATGGCACAGTGTAAAAGCTACATGCAAACGACTGCTCTGGAATTCATCCCTTTGAGATGCAGGAAGATGTTAGAAATGAAACAACAGCTGCAGCTTTGAGAAAGTCTCTACGGCTGGAAAACAACTCCTCTGATAGAGGGAATGTTTTCTACACAGAAGCCTCAAATTATATTCGCCATCAGGGACAAGAGTCATATGTTGAATTAGATAAGTATGAAAAATGCACAACACTAAAAGAACAAGCTTTTTTAATGTAATTTTTTTCTTATTGGATCCTTTATCACACTAATTAAGTATTTCTGTTCAAAAAATCTACTGAACACACCATCCAGTACACCTTCTTTATGAAGTTGTATATTTTTGGGGATGGTTTGTGCACACAGGTACCTGTTGTGTGGGTAATGAGCATGTTGGCATATGTGCAAACAAATATCTTGCATGTGTGAAGTTTAGCGTAACTTTGGAGGCTGTCTGTATGCAAATACCAGGCACATATTTGCTAAAGATTAAGTGCAGTCCATCAATACTCACCGTGAACCTTAAAGGCCAGGAGGAATGCAGATGGTCCGTCCTCATTTCTAATTAAAGAATATATAGCAGCCACATTTGAAGGAAATAAAAGTTATTTTGAAAGGCAGATGGAAGGGGGTGGTCTTTTTTTTCTTAAATCTAGTTGATAAATGTTTAATGCCATCTGATCATCTTGGTTTTGATATTGAGGTCTGTTTTTCAACACACTGAATTATGCAAAAATATGTTATGTAAGCAGAGAGCAAGCTTGGGTCTCACAACTAGCACTACTAAAGCAGAAATATTTTTACATGAGCAGGATGATATCGGAAAACAGCCGATACTTACCTACAACTATAGATCTGATTTAAATATAGATGATAGTTGCAACATTGTAAGTCTCTGGCACAGCTCGTGGTGACATTTAACTGACATGGCAACTAAAACTGTAAAGTGATAAGAAGCAGTTTGTGAGGTAACGTAAGAATGTGTTGCTTGCCCATAGCAGCAGGCTCCATCACTGAAACGCTTAAACAGAGATTGGAGGATGTCTGATGTAGTCACGATGTAGTAAAGGCTGGAAAGAGTGTTTTTCAAAGCCAAATATCTGCGGGTAGTGAAGCAACTGCTGAGTCAGTGTTATTGATCAACAAACCTATCAAACCACTGCAGATATATTAGCTTATTATCATTATTATAGCTTATTTTGAGCTCTGGGAGAGAAAAATGTTGGTACATGTACCGATCCCCAAGACTAAAAAAGTGTGGCATAGACCTGTGCACTGGAACCACTGAGCAATACACTTTATAACTCAAGCTGGTCAGGTCCAACTTAGAGGCAGGTAGCAAATCATAGCTTAATGAATATCTGCAACCCTGTGGTCTGTGCCCAACAACAAAGTGGAAAGCATGGTCATCACAAAATATAATTCCTCCTCATGGGGACAAGAAGATCTACAATAAATTTCACAGAAATCCCAAGTTTTCAAGAAACATTGCAATTAGTGATGCACATCATGGATTTTTTTTCCTACTGATTATAAATTAATTGGAAATTATAAAGACGCTTTAATGCTTTGATGGAGGGGATCACGTCTGCTGCTGTGTGCTGAGCTAATATCTCTAGTCAGCTGTTCACATGCATCAAGAATAGTCAACATGTTTTCAATAAGAGCCCTCCGGTATGCACTTAGAGATGCAAGTAACTCATAGACTGCTCCATATGCTGCCGGCGCTTGGTTCTGCTCCAGAAAACTCCTCAGCTTGCAAAATGTACTGTTCCATCTTGTGGCTGTATCTTGTTGCAGCCTTGTGGTTTTCATACCCAGTTGTGACTGTGAATTCTTTAGATGAGAGAAGGCAAGTTAGGAATGCTTAAAATGCCCTACAACCATCCCCCCTATTGAAACAGTCAATTATACTTAAGGATGGGGATCGAGACCTGGTTCTATAAGGACCCGGTTCCAAAGGTCCGAGCTTATCGATACTGCTATCAAGTCTAGCAGGTCTTATAATGTAACGTTATGTCTCAGGAGACAAGTCGTGCCAATTAAACCAATTCTGTAGAAACTTGAAACGCGATTTAAGACCTTAATTTTATTTTAAGACCTTTTAAGACTTTTTAAGGAGCTGTGGAAACCTTGTGTTACCGGCAGTGAATCACAGCAGAGAGAGTGAGGAGAAGGAGGAGGACAGGAGGAAGGATTGATGCCATACTGCAGTAGAGCCGTCTTCCCCCGAAGACAGTGAACAGCATCTGAACCATCAATGTCATGTTTGTTTGGCTCTCACTGCTTGCACTGCTTCTGATAGTGAAAATATCTGATAGTGAAAATATCCCGAATAACGGCCGATTATTTATCTGATCGATAATTAGCGTGCATCCCTAATTACAACGGAGTAAAATGTTAAAAACGCTGGTGGTGCATGACAAAGGGTCAATAGGCCATCAAAATATTTTGGAATCATCTTCTGGGGCACATACAGTCCCCTCCAAAAGTATTGGCACGGTAAGGCAAATTCCTTTGTTTTTGTTGTTCACTGAAGACATTTGGGTTTAAGATCAAAAGATGAGTATGAGACAAGAGTTCTCATTTCCTGGTATTCACATCTAGATGTGTTAAACAACTCAGGACATACCACCGTCGAACAGGTCGGCCAAGGAAAACAACAGCCCGCAAAAGAGCAACCCAATGTTATGGACTGAGCCCAAGATTAATCTCTAGCAAAGTGATGGTGAAAGAAAGGAACTGCTTATGAGCCAAAGCATACAAGCTCATCTGTGAAGCATGGTGGAGGTAATGTCATGGCTTGGGAGTGCATGGCTGCTTCTGGAACAGGCTCATTAATATTTATTGATGATGTAACTGATGATGGTAGCAGCAGAATAAATTCAGAAGTGTACAGAAACACTTTGCCTGACAATTTACGGAGAAATGCATTGAAACTAATTCGGGAGGAAGTTTATCATGCAGCAGGACAATGACCCAAAGCACGCTGCCAACAAAACAAAGGACTTCATCAGGGGGAAAAAGTGGAAGGTTTTAGACTGGCCAAGTCAATGACCTGACCTTAACCCAAGCATGCATTTCACCTCCTTAAGAGGAGATTGAAGGGAGAAACCCCCCGAAACAAACAAGGACTGAAAGAAGTTGCGGTAAAAGCCTGGAATAGCATCACAAATGAAGAATGCAACAGTTTGGTGTCGATGGGTCGCAGGCTTGAGGCAGTTATTGCAAGCAAGGGTTATGCCACCAAATATTAAGTGTTATTTACTTTAAAATTATTTGTTCCATTATTTTTGCTCACCTAAGAATGCTGTGGTCTAATACAAACGGTGATATGTCCTGAGTTGTTTAACACATCTAGATGTGAATACCAGGAAATAAAAGCTGAAATTCTGAACTCTTGTCTCATACTCATCTTTTGATCTTAAACCCAAATGTCAACAACAAAAACAAAGAAATTTGCCTTTACTCTTCCAATACTTTTGGAGGGGACTGTATAGAATATATTCGAACGTGTTTTACAGTCATTGTCCTAATTACCTGTTTTTTTTGGCCATTCAAAAGGCCTTCAGCCTACACAGCTCAATGGTAGAAACTATTTGTTCTGGTTTCCCACTATGATTAAATGTATTTATGGCCTTTGCTGCATGTGTCCTGCTAAAAGGCTTATGGACTTCGGTCTATTTCTACCACACATTACAGCAACCTCATCACATTCATGTGTGAAATCATCTGAACCTGAAAAGGCCACATTTCCTGCAGGAACATATCCTCAGTCTGCCAGTATTCACAGTGTAGAATAAGACTGACTTCAACTTCACACAGTGTCAAAGCTCAACACCTCCCAGAGTCACCAGCCTGTGTGACTCCAAGTCCTTGCCAACCTGTTGTCGCATAACTATGGCAATGTCATATGAGTTATCCATTGCTCATTTTGATTTCAGTGCATTAGGCAGATGGGTTGGTCTATTTAGAGAGCGTAGGGCTGGTTGTAGCCTATAGAGCACCCAATTCTCCCACGCTTGCTGTTTAACTGACGCTGGAGCAGATTGTTTATGACAGCTTTCCGGCTGCAAACACCAGACTGTGTGCTGCAGGACAGCTTCTATTACTGTAGCACACATCAGAGCGAGCATGCACACACACACTCACACGCGCGCACACACACAGATGGCAACACATAAACAGGCTCACAAATGAAAAAAATAATAACAGAAAATTCAGAGATCAAAGCAAATGTTCATACACATTTTCACCCACACAAGTTCACATGTACATATACTGTAGAATAGAATACAAATACCTTATCACTCTCACACATTCTTACTGATGTAGCCATCAGAGACATCCTCCTTTTTACACTGAGCATCACTGCCTGTTCTGCCCCAGAGAGGAATGGATTGGACCATTTTAAAATGCTGCTCTTCTGACTACTGTCAAAAAGAGGTTTGTAGCAAGGCTGTGAAATATGTGACAGTTCGTCTCTTCTGCTGTACTTCCAAGTGATGAAAAAGCACAGGCCTGGTAGAAGGTTTGTAAAGGGGAGAGATCCACATTGGGAGGAACCTCGTGCCAAATACAGATGTCCCACAAAAGCATTATAGGAATATGTCACATTAAAAGAAATCATACACGTTATGTGCTATTAAAACATTCGTACCTCTGGCTCAAACTATCACTGTCTAATGTAGAAACAAAAAAAGGTGTTGAAGAGATCAACAACACAAAGGCTGGGTGAAAATGTGACTTGAAAAGTACCATTAGCAATGCAGACACCAATTTTTCTGTTCTTACTTTGAGACATTCTGGTGCATAATCAGCAGCTCATTTGGTTTTCCTCCCCATTTTGTCTCTTCACCGGCTTATGAAATCAGAGAAAATGTTAATGATGGGAACAAGACGTACAAAGGACTTTTGTATTTATGATTCCTCTTATGCTTATTGTATAACAGCAAAGGTTCTCTCACATAGTAGGTATATATTAAATCATCAAATTCTAACTAAGGTCAGGAACCTAACGTGAGGTTGTTTATTATGCACACAGGGTCCTGGGGAAAGGCTGATTGATACTGATTGATATAATAATAAAAGGATGAATCTGTTTCTTACAGTATGTATGTACATCTGCAACTCTGACAGGCAACCTATCCATCACTTTTTTTGTGCTGCCTCCCCTCTCTTCCCCTCAACACACTACCCGAGGCCACCATAATTCCTTGTGTCCCTATCTGTCTGTACATCAGCAGAGCTGAAATATGACAGGTTTCAGGTTGAGAGAATTTCCCTTTCAGATAAGAGAAAGGAGGTGAAAAATTGTAGAAATACATGGTAGAAAGTGAAGAAAGTCAGCTGAATACACCCCCTGCTACTGTGCTCTTCGCTTCTTTGTCCCTCCATCTCCTTTTTTTGTTTTATTTCCCTCTCAGTTTCTGTACTTTTCCACTTTTTCCCTCGATCTCTCTGGCTTTGTATTTCTCACTGCATTTCTCTTGTTGTGTCAGTGTGACAGAAAAAGATGCAAGGCTGTTCCCGTCGGCAGTGTGGATAAAACAGTTGACTCTGCGCTTGCGGGTACAGTGAGCGTGCTGGCTGAAAGCAAGACCCTGTCCTTTGAGTGAGTGTGTGTGTGTGTGTGTGTGCGCGTGTGTGTGGCAAGTTGTGCATTTTCATGTTTGTGACAGCGCTTGTGCACAGTGTAAGTTATAGGAAAGAGCTCCCAGTACAGCATTCCCCAGTGTCATCCCACAGCGCGAGTATGATGTCGTTGGCTAAGACACTGATTAAAGGTATTTTGTTTGTGTGCTCTTTTTTCTTTTTCAGACCTCTGTGCATTTATGTTGGGTTGTCTGTGTTATCAAAAGCAGGAGTTGAGCAAAGGAGTTTGTCTGCCATGTGTACAGGGAAGTCTCCAATCTGTTTCAGGCTGTAGCTGGGTAGTTTTGGCTGACTTTCAGTATAGTCACTGAGTTGTAAAACAATGCTGACTGAGCCGCTATTGATGCCCAAACACCAGATGTATTACCCAACAGTTCTTTCTGTCTTTATTGTGTGTAGTCTCAAACACACTGATACATGTCAAGACCATAGTCTTTCTCTATAAACCTACACCTAAA
This sequence comes from Micropterus salmoides, assembly GCF_014851395.1. Lineage (NCBI taxonomy): Eukaryota > Metazoa > Chordata > Actinopteri > Centrarchiformes > Centrarchidae > Micropterus > Micropterus salmoides. The sequence continues at coordinate 38,058,817 of NW_024040040.1, read as the reverse complement.
CTGTGGTGGTATACAGTTTAGAAAATTAGATTTTTTAATAATTAATAATAAGGTTTCCAGCTGGTCATATTTGTAGCAACCTGTCAGCTCTAATCAGGCTTCAGAAGGCTTTTATAAAGTGTATTGTTTTTATTTCTTGCCCTGTGTGCACGTACTGGTTGTCTTTTCTGTTTATGTTGTTTAATGTGATCAGGTGGCAAATGAGTTTCCCCATTAGGGATTAATAGAGTTTTCTAATCTAATCAAATCTAAAGGTGGTAACTTGGCACATATTTGCTACAGTTCCTTGAGTTATTCTCTTGTGAGAATGGAGAATTTCAATATTTAGGTAGGAAAAAATGCCTGGACCTTTACAAACCAGTCTTGCCATTGTAATTAGGGTTTAAAAAACACATAAAGTCCCACTAAATCCAGCTCAGCACTCAAGTGTTACTTTAAATAACATATTTTATGCTTAATATGCTGTGTGGTCTTAATGAGGTTTTTGTGGGAGCTTTTCTTCCTTCTCTGTGAGAGTCTCAGGTCAGGGGTAATATTCATACTGTGGGTGTTGTGAAGCCCTTGTGAAGACTAACAGTAATTAATGGCCTGTAAAAGTAGATAAAACTTGTAATTTAATTATGCAGTTACTTTTTTCTTTTTATCATATTTGTTTTTGTCTTTTTTAGCTGTCTTGAGTTATTATATCTTCATTTGTATTTGAGTGTTTCTTTAACCAGTAGTAGAGGTAAGTATTATGCCTATATACAGGAATATGCATTTTATTCATCAAGATCAATACTGTGATTCTGGAAAGGAAATCGGGAAATGGATAATATTTAGGGAATACTTTCAGGATGTTTATAACCTGTAGGCTACAGATAGGCTCTTCAATGTATCAGTGTTTGTCAGACATGCACACAGACCTGCACAAATATAGTGACACACAAATATTGTAAATAGGATAAACTCATATTGAAATCTCTTCATGCTGGTTGGCCACATCGGGTGACACGAGAAATGCCTGAATAACAACAAAAATGATTGCTATATTGACACTATATATAGAAGAATTCCTAACATGTTACCTCGTAATGAAAATGCTTTGTTTTGTTCTACAGCTTTGATACTGAATTGAATATATTTAGGTTTCGACATTGCTTCCAGGACTCCCTCTGCTATTTTCTGGCATGCTGCAAGAGAAACTGAGTTAATTGGCTTTGAGATAGATAGCCACAACTACCCAGCCTCACTTTGGCTTGAAGATGCAGTGCGTACATTAAGCCCGGACATGAATCAATCCTAAAGTGATGAATGTATACTTGTACAATGTACTGTATGGTAGAATCCACATTTCCTCTAGCATCTATTTCAGAGGCTAATGTTAGCACAATGCTGGGTAAATCTGGGCAATACAGCAGTCAGGTGATGTTGAGTTGCCATTAGAAAGGAACATTTGTTTATTCATTTATCGTCACTGTTTTATTTTTTGCGACCAAACACATGACATGTTTACTGCAAAGAACAAAGGAAAAAAATGCCTGTAATCAATTGCTGGCATTGTTGGCTGCCAAATATTCTTTTTGATCAGAAATACAAACTAAATGAGTGCAAGTCAACAAAAAACAATTCCATGTCAGTTTTTCAACACATATGCAAATGGCTCTATAGTTGAGTGCTAAGACTTGACAGTTATTTGGCAGTTATCTAGCAAAATCTAGCTTTGGCTTGTTTACATTTGCTCATTATGACTTAATTTGATGTTGCACAGCAGACAATGACATGAAAGAGACCAGATGGAGACTGGGCAACGCAGAAAAAGAGGAGTTACATGTAAACACAATCAGCTGGTGCGTACCCATGGCTTGCTATACCATGAAACACTAAACTATCTGCTTCTCAAAAAGTGAAAATGATATGAAATGCAACAACTACATAAAGGTTTGTGCTATAATCAATCAATCTCCAAATGCTTTAATTATACTTGTGTATACTGTAAGTATAAGGGATTAATGTACTGTAGATAAATATTTACAGCCTATAGTTTCACAGTGCATTATAACTTGTATTGTACACTCTGACATGTGACTTCTTATGTGTGCTGTAGAGAGAATGAATGTATATTCAGATAACTAAAATTAGAGTGAATACATAAATGAATATATAAAATACAAAGAGCAAAGAAAGAAAGATAAACGAGAGAGGAGAAGAGAGAAGATGAGCACACATGAAGTCTCAATAACCTTTATGCAGATTGAAAAACCAAAGTAAAAAGATCAGACCAACTTTAAAAATGGGAAAGGACGATATAATAGAGATGAGTATGTTATCATGTAGCCGGCAACAATGGAAAAGGCACAATCATGCTTGGATTTTATCTAGGACTGTAGAAAGGACAAAATTAATTGGAAGGAAGATCAAAGGGGTTTGAAGGTGGAATAGAAGTAGAGTAAAATGGCACATTGTGGTACTCCGTAAAGTCACAGAGGAAGAACAAATGTTCCCACTTCTTCACTTCGCGTTTATGTTTTAAGGAGACTTGTAAACCATTGCATAGCATGATCATGACTACCAACCACATGCTTGATGTGGTCCAAAGTAAAAATGTGACCAAATGTGTGATATACTTGAGATATCACAACATGAATATAAGAATCTAAAGCCTCTTAAAGAGATAATATTATGCTAATTTTCAGGTTCATCATTTAATTTAGGGGTTGTACCAGAACAGGTTTACATGGTTTCATTTTCAAAAAACACCTTTTTTTTTTTTTAATCATACTGCACATTGCTGCAGCTCCTCTTTTCACCCTGTGTGTTCAAGGCTTCGTTTTACCTAAGGAGTGATACATCTTACCTCTACAAGATCTTTTTTGGGAGTTGCACATACGTAAGTCCTAGTTAAGGACTACTAGCCAATCAGAAGCAGAGTAGGGTGGGTCGTGAGAAGTCGGTAAACATGGCTTCGGTTCAGCTGTATATGTTCCCCTTACCAGCTTGGCAACATGGCCTGGAGCAAGAGTTTCAGAGTGGTGAGTTATTAATCTGTAACAAATTTATCTTTCATCCATAAAGTTTTAACTGAGCTCTGTCTCTACATCACAGTAACAACTTTATGTCCATTTACTGCCTGGAGCATAGCTAGTGTTTGAAAGGGAGAGGAGAGGTGTGTGCTGCAGCTCAGTGTTTTTCCACCAGTGTTTTTGAAGGCGAGTCGGACTAGCCGCTTGGCGAGCATTATATGACATGCATTTTGCTTTCATCCCTGTGTTGTCACAGGCTGGACTACAAACGAGCTGTTTTCAGGCAGTTCAGAGTAGTGTTTTATATTGGAGATGGGAACTTCCTTTGGGGTGGACTTTGGGCTTTTTCACTTTGCAAACCTAGTACATGCACAAAAAGATATAAAATAAAGGAGAGGAAAAAAGCCAAAAAGCATAATATGACCTCTTTAACAAGACTTTGGTCACACTGAGAAGAACTGACTTAGTACTGAAAAACTAAAAGTAAGAAAACATTTTTATTTGTAATGCACAGGTATAACTACTATTATTAATCATTTCTCAGTTCACTTGAAGTCTTCCATTAAGCCGTGCCAGTGAACCACCATGTACCAATACCAACACACAGACAAATGGAAAACCACCATTATTTCTAGTCCAGGTAATTATATGTCACAACTGTTTAATGAGTGAAACTGCCATGCCAGCCATTACAAATTTGGTACTTTGTTAAGTAAAGTACAGTTTTTCACTTTGGAATATGCAGTATATATTTATAATCACAGGCCATTGAAGCATGATATTTATTCAATCCCTCCTATAAAAACAAGACACAGTGAGAATCATCAACTCTATTCAAATGTATGTGTCAACCAATCAGGTTTCTTGATTAAAAGTACATACAACAGCTACACAATGTCTTCCCACGACTCTATCCCTTGGCTGAAAATTAACACGCATATATGTTCAGTGAAACACAAGCAGCACGCTTCCCACAGCTCTTTATTTTTATTTATACTGCATGCTGACTCTGCAGCCTCAGCCTCCCTTTCCATCTGCCACTCTTTATTGACAACAAAAAAAACCCTCAGGTCTTTCTCCTCATCCCTATTATCTTTTTTTATCCCTCCCCTCTAGCAGAACAGGTGACTCATGTTGTTATTCGGATATTGATGTTTTGATTGTTAATTGTTAAGGACGGTCATTGCGTCAACACAGTGTGGGTTGTAGACAGTACATTCAGTTGTTTTTACAATGTCTGCCACTCTCCCCCAGCACCATAACTACTGTAGCACAATCCTCTTCACTAAAGCCAAACCCCCGGGCATGTTCTGGAGCAACTTCGAAAAAGAGACACACTTAGCTTTTCTTCATTTTTTCATGCTGAGCCTAAATTCTCTGCCTAAAACTCCATCTTCCTTGTGTTCTTTTATATCTGAAATTGCACAGTTTTCTCACTGCTTTAATTCCTAAAATTTGACAATATACATCTCTTACCTTTAACTTTTGATATCTTTGTAAATGTAACCACTACAAGTAAATGTAACCACTATAAGTCCTGTCGACACTAGAATCACAATGCTTCGCACGTGTTTTTTCACTATACGCTGTTGTTGACAAAGGAGGGATGGGCAGTTCTGTCATTGCTGGTGGTTGTTTCTCCGCCACTGTGTTTGTAAAACTTCTGAAGCCGTGCTGTAGATATTGAGCTTAACTGAATGAGAGCATTTGTGAGGAAGGGAGTTGTGCAATGTGTGCACGAGCAGACTGACACCACGTTAGAGACTGCTTCTGGCTCTGAATGGTTGTTTTGACTTGGGTGTGGTTTTTGCTCCTAATGCAAATAGCATTAAGCAAGTGTTTACTTTCTGCGTCTGCGAGTACGCGAGGGACCGCGAGGGACCACTAGGGTACGCGTGACGAAAAAAAGTTGCACATCAACTGAAGCTCCAGTAAGTAGTAAAAACAGAAGCAGTCCGTGTCTGTGGTGTCCGCAGCTGTCCGTGTCTGCTTTGAAGTATATTAGGGGTTTTAAGAGTAGTAAGAGGAATCAGATTTCTATCTGTCTCATGTACTGCTGTCAGGAGATAGTGACACTTTCAGCAAATATGCCATAAAGTAATTTTTTATCAAAGTTACCTAAGAACTTTTAATGTGGGCAGCAACGCCATCCTCACATTTATGGTATCATAAAAATGTTTGACAGCTATTTAAATGGTGGCATGCATGACGGGCTGCCCCCACCCCCATGTTATGGAGGATAAAAGAGGGACATACTCTGGCACAGAGAGATGGCAACACCAAAAAACAAAACGTGATGGGGACAACTGTGACAACAAAACAGCATACAATTATTAAAATAATTGATTTTTGTCAGTTGCATTCCAAATGACTGTACAGACAGCATCTGTTCTTCCTAAGGTATTGTTCTTCACTCTGTTTCATAAACCCTTCCTCTTGCACACACTCAAACACATGCACTCAGACACACTTGTAGATGTACACATTCACACTATACTACCACTACACTATAACTAGAATTAAGACACGATCAGAAGCTAAAATGTGCTTATGCAGATTTAATTGGATTTTTTTTTTCAGCAGGCATACGGAATATGCACTTCTTGCTTAAGATAATGTATTGTTCTAGACTCCCCCTTGCTAGCTGTGCATTATGTTAATAGCATTGCCCTGAGGAAAATATGCTTTTAATTCTACTGGTGCAAGGAGAGCAAAGGCTAAATTTCTTTTGTCAGTTTTTAATGTTTATTAGGAGAGAGTTATGCAGAATTAAGAGGGAGGAATCACTGGAGTCATAAAGCTTACTCACTTCCTGCCCATGCATGCAGATGCACATAAACACAAGAATAAGACAAATATGGCTGCAGACAGTAACTGTGGATAAGGAGGCTAACATCCTGTTAGCAGCTGGTAATTGACTTTGATTGTCATTATAAAGGTAGGAGTCTGAAGTCGAAACTAAATTTACTGGAGAACAGTATTGACCACAGGCTTCTGTCTTTCTCGTCAATGCTCCCATTTTTTGGTTGCCTCTCCCTCTCGTTCTTTCTGTCTCTTTGGACAGTACTCTTACAGCCTGCGGTCGACTCCATCATCCCACTCCAATAACAACTCCAGCTGGCACTAATGTAAGACTCCTCAACTTCTTGAGTATTTTTTACTTTTTTAAGTTTCACAGTGGCTGACATGTGCTGCGTATGCTGTAGGGTGTATGTGTGTTTAAAACTTCGTATATCACCTGCGTACATATACTGTACAGTGGTGTACTTACATTTAAATACATATATAATAAGTGTCTGTGGCCTGACCGTGCGTGTTTGCATTTGCACTATACACATAGCAAGTCTCGCTACTAACATGTGTTTGCGTTTGAATAACGTCATCTGCATCTAGTGTGCCCATGCATCTATGCACATATATAAGCATATACATGTACCTACAGATGCAAAGTATGAATATGTATTCAGTGTATGTGCATGTGTACTATTTTGCATAATTTTTTCTTGGCTATCTGCTCAGTGTGTGTGTGTGTGTGTGTGTGTGTGTGTGTGTGTGTGTGTGTGTGTATGTATGTGTTTTCCTGGCCTCCTGCTGTTCTCCAGTAATGGAGAACATGTGGTAATAACAGTCATCTATCACAGCAATGGCTTGGCACTGCCAACCACAGTGAGAGCAGAAGCTGCAACAGCATGGGACAGCAGAGATGACTGTTGACAACAATAGAAAACTATGAGCGGAGTCAAACAAAGGGACAGACTTTTTTTTTCCCTCCTCAAGAGGATAAGAACGGTCGTTATGCATACATACACTATTACGTAAATGCATTTCCTGGAATCATAGAATCCTGGAAATTGGAGTCTTTAAGGTTTGATGTGATAATTATCTTAACTTCACCAACAAGATAGAAATAATAACGTGAGGGTCACTAAATGGAAAAGTAACACCGATGTAAATACCCTGCACTGCCACTCGTAGTTTTTTAATGGGAGCTGTCGTTTTTCTGTGCTCACAAAGTAACCATTGTTTAGCTTTGTTAAAATCATGAAAGCTTCCATTGTTTTTTACATCAAGTGCTGTGGTGCGTGCAGTTTTGTCTTAAATTAATGACAATAAATCCCAGGAACATGCTTCACTGAGAGATTGCACCGACTCACAGAAGCTAGAGGAGCAGAGGCTAGCACAAACATGACATCATGACCTCGGCTCTCTATGGTCAGATTGAAAGTGAAAGACTGAAAGAGGCCCATTCAGGCATCTGGGTATCTCACGTAGCAAAAGAAAAATGTATCACTGCAATAGCGCAGACAGGAAACATTGTGATCTGTTCTCGCAGACCATGTGTAGAGATGGTCTAGATCACAATGCATTTGTATCTCAGCCAGAATCAGCGATGTGTATACAGTGCCATCCTTTCTGCTTCAACAAAAAGCCAACTGCAGACTCCTTGCTTCCAAAGAAATTATAATATTTATCAAAATGTCTGAACCATATAGCTGTGATAGCCACGTTATTGAGGACATGGACATGAAATAACAAAATTTAAACAACAAACTGGCCTTTTATTGTGCCATATTATCAAGTAATTTTGTGTATTTGGTTGGCTCCCTAAAGCATCTTTTCGCTGTAACTGATAAAACACGGCTTAGTTACAACATACATTTTCTTACTGACATGTACCAAAAGTAAATTTTGATTCACTGATGAAAGCAAAACACAAGGTCAAACAATGTTGTGTTTAGTTTCTGGAAGCATAATTAATGCTAAAGTGGTTTAAATTTGCGCATCAACACAACACCTGCATCATAACATAATACTGCCAAGAGAGAATGACAGCAGTGACAGCTCCTCTTGTTCAAAACGAAGTGACCTTTTTCCATCAGACATTATGTTCCCTTGGCCTGACCTCTCCTTTCAAAATGAACAAAAGTGAGGGAATAAAAGATAGAGATCAATTCAATCTCACCTGGTGGGTGTGAAAGTATCTACGGATTGTTTTTGGTTTACCTCGAAGCATATGAGTAGCCTAAGTCAAGGCAACCCACTGAAGAAACACGTGCGTTTACTTCCATCTAGCAGTATCTCTCTGATAAAGAAAGCTCACTTTTATCCATTTTGTCCCTGAGGTCTTCATAGAGGCTTAGAAAATCAACAGACAGAACTGCTCTCCTTCTCTCCCACCATATAATCGCTCAGTTTTCATCTTTTATTTTATCCTATCTGTCTGAGCTCTCTTCATATTCTCTCACATGCTCCATCTCTCATTTCCCACCTTTTCTCCCCCCGTCTATCACCTGTCTCCATACTCTGTTGTTTTACTTTTTTTTGCTCTTCTCTCGCTGTTACTTATTTCTCATTTTCAGCCGTTTATTTCTCTCACATACCTGCAACCTCCTCCGTTGCCTGTCATCACCCTGGCTGTCACAGCTCAAGTCTTTATCACCCGTTCATTTTGTGAAATCACTGGTCCCCGATGGTCTTCTCTGCTTCTTTTCCCCCCAGTGTCCAGAGAATATTGATATTACACAAGAAAAATGTGTTGAGAGTGAAATGTTGCTTTACGAATTTCAACACCTGTTTGTTTGTTAGTTTGAAGAAAAAATTTTCCAGCTGGTCTGGTTTGCGTTTGCAAAGGCATAACAAAGGTTATGTGGTGGAAATGTTATTATTGGTCATACAGTCAGCGGGGGAAAAAGACAACAAACTCCAAATTTTATAGCGTACCATCAGGTTGTTGTTGGTCCAAGAGCTCATCAGCAGACTTTAGAGGGTCCCGCATATGAATGTCTTGTAGCGGGTATTAAATAATTTAATAATGCAAATTTAACAAATATTGAAGTGTGCATATTAACTGCCAGGTTGTTTTAAAATTAATTATAGGATTAGAATTTAATATTTTAAATACAACTGTTTACAGCAAATAAAGACATCACAATACTTAGTGATGTTTAGAAAGAATAAAAAACAGTCTGTATCAGTCCTTCCCCCCCTCCTCCTGCTTCTACTCCCCCTTTTTGCTGTTATTCACGGCATTAATACTTGTGCGTCAGTGTCTCTGTCTGCCGAGCAGGCTAACTTCCGGTTTAGCCCTCTGCTAACGTGAATGGGGGTAAAACTGTATACGTGTGGCTGTTATAGACTTTTCATATGTTATCGACCAAATGGATCACATTCTGATAATGAAACGAGTCATTTCACTCGGTTAGTGAGGGTAAAATACACTGCTCAAAGAAATAAAGGGAACACTAAAATAACACATCCTAGATCTGAATGAATGAAATAATCTCATTAAATACTCCTTTCTTTACATAGTTGAATGTGCTGACAACAAAATCACACAAAAATTATCAATGGAAATCAAATTTATCAACCCATGGAGGTCTGGATATGGAGTCACACTCAAAATCAAAGTGGAAAACCACACTACAGGCCAATCCAGCTTTGATGTAATGTCCTTAAAACAAGTCAAAATGAGGCTGAGTAGTGTGTGTGGCCTCCACGTGCCTGTAGACCTCCCTACAACGCCTGGGCGTGCTCCTGATGAGGTGGCGGATGGTCTCCTGAGGGATCTCCTCCCAGACCTGGACTAAAGCATCCGCCAACTCCTGGACAGTCTGTGATGCAACGTGGCGTTGGTGGATGGAGCGAGACATGATGTCCCAGATGTGCTCAATTGAATTCACGTCTGGGGAACGGGCGGGCCGGTCCATAGCATCAATGCCTTCCTGCTGACACACTCCAGCCACATGAAGTCTAGCATTGTGTTGCATTAGGAGGAACCCAGGGCCAACCGCACCAGCATATGGTCTCACAAGGGGTCTGAGGATCTCATCTCGGTACCTAATGGCAGTCAGGCTACCTCTGGCGAGCACATGGAGGGCTGTGCGGCCCCCCCAAAGAAATGCCACCCCACACCATTACTGACCCACCACCAAAACGGTCATGCTGGAGGATGTTGCAGGCAGCAGAACGTTCTCCACGGCGTCTCCGGACTCTGTCACGTCTGTCACATGTGCTCAGTGTGAACCTGCTTTCATCTGTGAAGAGCACAGAGCGCCAGTGGCGAATTTGCCAATCTTGGTGTTCTCTGGCAAATGCCAAACTTCCTGCACGGTGTTGGGCTGTAAGCACAACCCCCACCTGTGGACGTCGGACCCTCATACCACCCTCATGGAGTCTGTTTCTGACCGTTTGAGCAGACACATGCACATTTGTGGCCCGCTGAAGGTCATTTTGCAGGGCTCTGGCAGTGCTCCTCCTTGCACAAAGGCGGAGGTAGCGGTCCTGCTGCTGGGTTGTTGCCCTCCTGCGGCCTCCTCCACGTCTCCTGATGTACTGGCCTGTCTCCTGGTAGCGCCTCCATGCTCTGGACACTACGCTGACAGACACAGCAAACCTTCTTGCCACAGCTCGCATTGATGTGCCATCCTGGATGAGCTGCACTACCTGAGCCCCTTGTGTGGGTTGTAGACTCCATCTCATGCTATCACTAGAGTGAAAGCACCGCCAGCATTCAAAAGTGACCAAAACAGCCAGGGAGCATTAGAACTGAGAAGTGGTCTGTCGTCACCACCTGCAGAACCAATCCTTTATTGGGGGTGTCTTGCTAATTGCCTGTAATTTCCACCTATTGTCAGCATGTGAAATTGATTGTCAATCAGTGTTGCTTCCTAAGTGGACAGTTTGATTTCACAGGAGTGTGATTGACTTGGAGTTACATTGTGTTGTTTAAGTGTTCCCTTTATTTTTTTGAGCAGTGTATATTGATCCACCGTGTTACAGCCGCTGGTTTGGCCGCTAGTAAAATTTACATGGGGCATTTCCTGTCGGCTCTGAGGCATTGCGAGGCTACTCAGCCAACCAATCACAGTTCTTACGGTCCGCGTCGCCTCGACGTGTAGTTATATTTTTGTGGAGGTGCACATCAGGCTATGGCGTAGGCTATGACGTAGGTTACGATGTAGGCTACGGCGTAGGTTATGGGGCTACGCAGAGGCTACGCCGTCGATTCGACGCAGAAGTATAAATAGCACCTCACTCCTCAACACCTTAAGAGACGCACTAGCAACCCGACGCTATACCCATGGGTTTTAGCCTCCGTCAGCGTGTCCGCCTCCTGTACCTGAGGTGGCTGGTTCAAGTCCGGACCGTGCAGTATGTTCTCAGGAGCAGTCATTTTTCAGTTCTTTATATTCCTACTGAAAATCAAGATCAAGTGAGGGTTTGCCATTCTGCTCCACGGGAGGTTTCCATCCTCCATGAGCTCGCATTAGTATCCAGACTGTTTAATGATGCAACTATAATTCCAAAGTTTAAAAAAAAAAAAATCACATGTACCTTTGCAATTTTTTTTACTTATTCCCACAATTTCATCACAAAAATCACACCAAAACATTGCAACTTTCATTGCAATTTTTTTAGAAAAGCTGCAGAATATCAGGCATTTTAGACCGCAACCATCACAAAAGAGGCCTGCGAAAGCCTGGAGGGACTGGTTTTACGTACAAATACTTAGGCCAACTGGCAAACTGTGAAAACCTACTTGGTAATAAAACAAAACTGACACACCAGCCCAAACAAACCGCACCTGGAGGGTAAATGCTCCAGGGTTCGGTTCAACCAGACTAAACAAAGACCGTGTGAACGCACCCTACAACTATGAGGGATAAAAAATACTAAAATGAATATTTTCTTCTAAAGTCTAAGACTAAATCTAAAATAGCTGCCAAAATTAATAGTGCCGTCAATAAACACAATTTCTAACATACCCTCTCCTGCAGAGATCAACTAAACAAATAAATCTCAAAATAAGATAGAAGCAGCTGTAAGGTTGTCAACTGAATTATGAATATGTCAATTAAAAAATCATACAAAATTACTTGAGATAATTAGACTTTCCAGTTTTTGAGGTTTATTCATAATTTATGCTATCATCTGTCTAGCAGGTGAGTCATATTTTTGTTTTCAACAACCTGAACCACAATGTCCCATTGTGTTTTTAAAAACTACGACTGAAACGGTTTGTAGCTTAGTGATAACGCTGCTCTTTCAACTAGATTGTGATGTGTATGGCACAATTTACATCACATCCCGTCGTGCTCATCATTTGTTTCTAGCCAGGGGATGTTGTGTTTGATTCTTTTTTCCTAGATTCAGTCTCAGGCAGGCGTTTCTTCGCAGAGGGTGGGATGGTAAGGTAAGCACTTAAAGCTCAGAATTTCTGCAGCACTGATTGAGCCATTGCTGTGTTATTCGCTTTCACAATAACTTTTGAGGCTCAGGTGTCCGACCAATTAAAGTAAACTGTAGAGCAGGAGAGCTCCATCAGTTACATGCAGACTATTACTGGCAGGGCTGATGGTGAAAAGGGCAAGGAGAGAAGGAAAGTGCTGTGCTTGATTTAGTACTGCTTGGTAGTCTACTTAACAAAGAGAGGCAAGTATTGAGGTCAACCTGAAGGTCAAACTTTGCAAGTAACTACAAAACATTGTTGTGATGGAGTATTGAGCTAATAACTTGTTCAATAACCTTCATACCTCTTAAAATGCTGCTCAAGACTGAACATGTTTAGACCCTGTCTGAGGTTTACATGGGCCTTTTTTACAGCAGAAATTGTGACATATCAAAGAAGGAAGAGTGCAAGTGTAATTAATAAGATTAACAGTGGATGCATTCCATTCAGGTTTTGTAATGCTCTGGCCCCACTTGTGTATTCAACCTCGGTGCTACAGCTTAGAGGCACATTCATATGGAATTGAGTCGTTGTTAATGTTATTAGTTACACCTGTGCCTTCCCTTCAGTGACAAAAAATTCAAAATGTCTGTTGGGAAAAAGGTCTATTTCCTTGGCCTCATTGAACTCAGAACTAGGGTTGCGCTTGTCTGCCAACTCTACAATGACATAAAGAACAATGTTGTACTGGCCTGCGTATAAAGGTATGTTTTCAACAGATACACAGTATCTTGAAAGCATAAAGAAGACATTACTGTAGGCTTTCATGACGACTAATGTGGGTTGGGCTAATTTATTATTCAAAGTTGTGGCGATACATTCCGAGTGGGGCATCAATTCTGTGCAACCCTGCTTACAACCGGAAGGCAGGAAGAACTTTTAACTTGTATGGTTCAGGTTCTAAGTAAGCCACAGTTAAGGACAACCCAAGATATGAGGAATGGGGATGTGAAAATGATAATATGCATGTCAGGATAGCACAGAACAGCATAAATATGTCCTGTCGTGAAGCCATAAAGAGATGGCGTGTTAGCTGTATTCATATTGATGCGTGTTATGCTGATGCATGTGCACATACACATAACACACAAACAAGGCAAATACACTCATCTAATGTATCCAGTTAAACAATTTGTGCAAAAATACATATAACACAGTGTACTATTTAAATATTTATGTTGCACATCTTCATTTCCAACCACAGCACAGGAGACAGAAGATGTGGAATTCATTATTTACAGCTACTTTCAATAATGAACAAAAAGTTTTAGTTTTAATGAGCCGTCTGGACCTAAGGGCCTGTTTTGGTGGATATAAAATTATAGTTAGCTGGAAGTTTTATGGGTCTGCCATCACTGATCCACCTCCATTAGTTCTGTGCAAAGCCTGGGGAGTTGAGACGTGGCAATAGATTGTCCAGCAAGTGTTCATTTACAGGCTAGCGGCTGATCTAATTTCCACACAACAAAACAGTTGATATATATCTCATAATAAAGCAAGACAAAATTCTGCATAGCAACATACAATGATATGGATGAATAGTACATCATAGTAAGGATGCTGACACATTTTCTCAGTGTTACGACACTATCATCTCTGTTCAATGCACCTGCAGGCTATGGCTCTGGTCTTGTCTCGTCTCCCTCTTTGCTCCCCAAAGACGAAAATGACCTTCCCATTCCAGTCATAAATGCAGAGTCACTCCCTTCCCTGGAACAAAGGCTGCAATCACCTTACAGTAGCCTCTCTCCATTTAATCATATTCCCTCTAATCGCACCATATGAAGTTCCACAGTATTTCTGTGTTGTTGTTCTATTTCATAGCCTTACACATCACACCTTTAAGCTTAGATCATCATCCTAGGTTGCTCTGAAATTGTAAAAGCACAGTAATAATTCCCCTCCTTATTGGTGGCTTGTGATTTTGGTGGTTTGACCTTAACCCTTCAAAATAAAAAGTAAAAATTAGACCAACGTCTAATTTCATTAAAATCGTTGCCAAACAACGCTAGACTACTCCCTGTAGCTATCACTGCATTTACAGTACGCTACATTCGCTTCATTAAAAGGATTTTAACAGCACACTATTACAACATCTTTTATTCTAGTTCTTCAGCAGCGGTTTGTCTCTGTGCTAGTTCTCCTTTATTTAGGCTTTGTAGGCAGTTGCAAAAAATAAACACTATCTTACATTTAGATGCACTCAGAAGGGTAGCGTGAAATAAACAAAGACTGAAAAATATACTTTGTTCTCCCTAATTACCCAAAAGAGGGACTGATGTGATTTGATTTTAGACAGCAACAAAATACTATAGCTATACTGAACATACAGTATTTTCTGGTATTTTATGACATATCTACAATGTTGGATGTTCATGATAAACATGGCCAAAACTGCTTTTAAAGTATTTAAAAGAAATCCCTGTGAGCCAAAACCTCAGATGTCTTCCTGTTGCAAATGCTCTGTTTTAAACAGCTTTTTCTACCAACATCTCCATTCTACAACATACGGAGCCAGACTGAGCCGGAATTCCATATATGGTCATTTGCTCCCACAGCAACAACACAGCAACCCTCAGTCTGTCTGTACTGCTCAGCAACAGCAACAGCCTGGTAACATGCTTCAGGTCTTGGCTAATCAGAAGACAGTGGACTTTGAGAGGTGGGGCGTTAAAGAGACAGGAGCATCTACAGCTTGTTTCAGACAGAGGCTGAAATAAAGGCCTCTATGAAGAGTCAGTTTAAGATAGAATTATTATTTGAACTTTGAATCATGCAAAGCTGCCATACAGGTGTCACAGAACTACAATCTAGGACTGGAAAAGCAGTATAATAGGTCTCCTTTAAGTATTCTTGTTCTTTAATTGAAGGACAGGAACACAACCTCTCAATGTCCATGCCTCTCTCCTTACCTTATCTTTCTCTCCTACCCTAATTTCACTTGCTCTCTCTCTCTGTCCCTTTTATGGTACTCTTGAAACTTCCTGTAAATTGCTAATTATAGCAACAGTCTTGAGCGGACTTCCCAAAGACAGAACTAATGAGAGGACTGCTGCGACGATAGCACGTGTCACTGTTGGCGCAGTTGTATTTGCATTATGTATTCATGTTTGTGCTCCAACAGTCTTTTGCACGACTTGAACGTATTTTTCTCTGGGGCATGTTTAGCCTCTTCCCACCTTTTCCTACTCACTGTCTCTTACGTCTCCTTCCTCCCTTCTTCTGTCCTTCATTCCCCAGCAAGGTGATGAATTTAATGAAGGTACAGTGTTGCCCAAGGAGCATGATGATCATCACCAGCTGTACTCCTCATCTCTCTCAGTGTTTTTTTGTGGCTGCCTTGCATCTTTCTCTTTTCTCCTTCCCCTCCTTCATTCTTTCAGTGTGCCATTCCCTCTCTCACCTCCTCATCTCTTATTCCACCTTCCACCAGCTGTTGGTGTCTCCTAATAGCTGTCATGTTGATGTGGACGGACTAGGAACCTTTCGTCTCACACCTTGCAAATGTGGCTCATTAAAGTGGAGGGTGGGGTAGGGGGTGGGGAGGGTGACAGGATTCCGCATCAAGCTGCTCCATTTCCCTGCATTTTGTGACAAGCTGATGCCTGGAACGTCCCTACAAGGTGGTCATAAATGCATAATGGCATTAAGAAGTGCTTGATCGCGACAAGCTCAAGGTGCTTCACGGTACATGGTGGACATAAATTGAGACAAGGTGATGAATACGATTAATAACTTGAGGAAGTTGAGTCAAAACCAAGGGTTTCGTGTGGGCGCACATAAATGCTCTCAAACTTACTCCAATTTGCACTTGGGCAATCATACAGTCAGGTCTGTCACAATCACGTTTACAGATGTACGAAAATGTGTGCAAAATGATGCAATCTCCACATGCTCAGATGTGACCAGCACGCACAGAAACATGATCAAGCATCTGCCATTACCCAGAAAAATACATTTAAAGGGTAATTCTGGTATTTTTAAAGCTGGGCCCTATTTTTACATATTTTGGGGTCTAAAGGACTATCAGATAAAGAGTTTTGGAAATGGTTCAGTAGATTGCCTCAGCTAGGGGCTGTGAAATGGGCTACAACGCAATACTCTGGAACAATTGCACCCACCAAAAGTACATCCACTAAAAGTCCTTGGTTTTGCCACTGACAGATTTTGAGTTGACAACATTATGGAACTGACCTGATCTACCGGACCAATTCCAAAACTTTCTGATCCTTCACTTAGACCCCCACCAAAAAAAAGCTGAAAAAGGGATCTAGGTTTACGAATACCAGAATTTCATCTGCTTTTTTCTCCTTTCAGCCAAATTTAAGAGAAACTTGCAATTCACTTTGTGCTCTATTGTCTGTCGCAGGTGTTTCAGACAATAGGAATCACACACACATATCCAGACACACAAAGGCCAATCCAAATCCTGAATTGGCAATTTAACACCAATTTGTCCATTGTGCTGGACACGTCAAAGTCATAATTACTAAAGGAGACTATAAAATATAAGCTGTTTAAAGCGCACATCAAACACATGCTCAAGCAACAGTGTGACAAATTGGCCAGAATGAACGATGAATGGGAGGCAAGAAGACAAAGACAGAAAGATACACGACAGGAAAGAGTGAAGAACTGAGGAGGGAGAGAGAGAAAGTGTCTGCTGATGTTTAATTACACATCTCACAACGGAACCGTGGGGAAAATAACCAGAATCACCTTTGAAATTAGCCAGTTGCCACACACCCCCACATCCCCACCACACAACACGAAAAATAACAGCTGCCACCTAGCCTTCCAATATTAGAGTAATGAGTTATTTCATCTCCTCTTTTCTGAAGCCATTTTAACGTGGGCGTCAGAATGAATGTGCGTGGAGAGTTGATATTATTGGCAGGGTGCCACTCCGCAGATACAAAAAAAAAAAAAGCTTAAGGCGAAATCAAAAGAAAATCAAGTTAAACCCATCAAAACCCTATTCAATGTGGATTTAACTTCAGCTTGTCAGAAGCAATCAAAGTGATGTAATCCGTTTATTTAGCTTCTAAGTACCAAATAACATGACTGTAATTTTCTTAGAAGGGTAATCAAGCCACTGTTGGAATATTTGTTCGTCTGTGTCAAAAGTCAAAAGCAGTTTAGAGTTTGTTCAGCTGATGAAAACACATTCGCTATAATTTCGAAAGTGCAAATACACACAAAGACAAAGAAAGAAAGAAAGAAAGAAAGAAAGAAAGATTCACACTGCAATCAACAAGAGACTTACCTATAGATGTCCGTGGAGCATGCAGAAGAAAATAGAGAGAGGTTTCTTTCAGGACAAAATGTTACGAACACATTTACACATCACAATTGTCTGCCATAATTCATTATGGCAATTACTATTTTTCCATAAGTCTTAAGTACTCACGCCCACATGCACCTTTCAAAAATCGGAGTGCTTTGACACATTGTTAATTGCACAAATTTAGTTTATCATCCCATTTCCCGCCCCAACTTCCATGAGTTGCTTTACTGTATAAAAAAAACTGGAAGATTATTTTAGAGATGTATAATGCCAGCCAGAAAAACAATCAATTGAAATTTCAACTTCAAGGTACTCCCATTAAATGCAGTTGAGAGTTTACAAAAAAAGACACAGACACAAGGTTACACGGGGGAACCTAGACTTCCTGTCCTGACTGTGTTTGCGGTCAAATCTCAGTTTTTGTTTGCCCTGGTCAAAGCAAGTGAGTAGCAGGGGGGAAGGTGGAGAATGGTCCAAGGTGCACTAATTCTGAGAGGCGTACAGCCTTATGCCTGTTCAGCGTTTTCACTGACTGCTGCTTTTGAACACCATTTTCCACACTGTCAATTTTAAGTATATTAGCGTAGCTTAGAAAACAGTGGCTACAGGAATGATATATCTGGGCACATCCTTTTCTTACTAATGTAAACAAACTGTACAGGCTGTTATTACACTTCAATAAATAATAATGCAAACTGGAGTAAATCTAACACATGGTAATTGTAGTGTGTCCATATGCATTTACATGTGTTTTCTCTTCATCCAAATAAAATATATTCATAGCGAATGTATTCAATTCTAGCTTTAAATGAGGGGATTTGTATTTTGCTGCCAAAGCCAGATACCGTCAAAGGATCTCAGTTAACATGCTGACTCGTTCACACATTTTACCCAATCCTTTTGCATATTATTGTGATTTTGTTGAGAATCTTTCTGCACAACGTCCGTGTAGGTAGTGCGTTGCCACGGCAGTGTGCTCATTATCAGCTGCAAAGCTTCATTACCTCCTGGTCATCAGCCCAGTGACACTAATCCCACACAGGGACAAGTACAGTACCCAGTCACACACTCACACACAAACACACAGAAAATGTGTCATCTTGAAAAAGATGAGAAAAAAAAAAAAAGAGTCTTCCTCGGCCCGCAAGTGTGTGTGTGTTTGTTCACATATGTGTGCTAGACAGTATGGACTCATTAGCAGCTCTCTTATCTGTATCTGATTAGCCCAAACAAAGCACTATCTAGCTCTACCATGCATTTATGAGATACACAACCATATTTGTTGATCCAAGCCATATGTAAGGCATATATTAAGCGTTTGTTTTAGGGTGCATTTTGTTGTTACTTCAGTCAGATTTTGGATATATTCACATTCACAACCCTTTCGATGTTTCAGATCTTTGTCATGCACAAGCACTGTGGGTTCATCAGTAGATGGCCACGATATCAGATTTTGTCAGCACAAACCTAGCTGCGTTACCTTGTGTGTTCTCTTAAATCCCGTACCCCCAATTAAGAAAGTCAGGATTCCCATTCACACAATTTTTGGTTACTGAAGGCAGCTTTACTGCCGACAATAACCAGGTTCCCTCAAAGCAGGCAAATGCCCTGAAGAAGCATCACACAGTCCCAGTCTCTAAGCCATCTGCCAGGCCTCTCAAATTTTGAGGACTAACACTAGAACAGACACGATGACATACGTATAGCACACACTGTACAGCCAGTACACACACCATCAACATAACCAAGAAATACTATTGATTTCTCTCTTTCACACACACAAAAACACACACACACACACACTCATTTCATTCTCAACACAAGAGAATGACCGCTGTATTCAAACTAACTGTCTTGGCTTCTTTGCTGAGCCCAGCGTCTCCAGCATCTGAATAGAATGGAGCCAGTCTACGCATCAAGTCCAAGGAGCTTACGCAAAACAAGGTAACATTAACGTTAGCATTTAAGATAAATCATGATTGCTAGTTGAGATGAAGGCTAGCAAAGGTAAGCCACAATTCTTAGCTGTAAATGTATAAATGTGCGTTTGTTTTTGTTCTCTGACTGGACAGTCCGTGAGGTTGGGTTGTAATTTTAAAGAGGTGGTATTCTGCTCATTTTCAGATTCAAAATCTTAATTAGGGGTTGTACCAGAACAGGTTTACATGGTTTAATTTTCAAAAAACACCATATTTTCCTCATACTGCACATTGCTGCAGCTCCTCTTTTCACCCTATGTGTGTACGCTCCGCTCTTAAGCTACAGAGTGATGCATCTTAATTGTACAAAATCTTTGTTGGGAGTTGCACATGCGCAGTTCCCAGGTAAGGACTACTAGCCAATCAGAAGCAGAGAAGAGCAGGTCGTAAGAAACAAGGTAGTGTGATCCAAATCAAAGCCGCTTCAGACTGCGACCGTAACCTAGCAGATGGTATAAGTTACTCACAAGTCCACAACCACACAACATCATTGTTCCACATCTTACCATAAACCACTACAAAAATCACCATATTTCAACTCAATTTTACATAAAAATATGCCAAACCATTTGAACATTAGCATTATAGTTATAACTTTAGCTGTGTTAGCCAACGTTTACAACAACTCCGCACTTGAACAGTCTGTGAAGTTACATTGCTGTTTATTTTAAATATAATTCACAACCATACTTACAGGTTGTGATTGTGAATTTCCAGGCCCAGAGTTGCAGTTGCATCGTCTTTTAGGACTAAACGTTGAACTGTTGCCGGTGTTCTGACGATCTATGCTGCCTTGCCGAAAAATGCTACCATAGCGCAAACCGATAAACTCGACTCTACTCAGCCCTGCTCCGTTTTCCATTGCAGACAGTACCCAGAAATAGTAGGTAGCTGGTCGTCATAGCGACACCACACACAACTGCCGCTACGTAATGTTCAATGCGACACACACACCAGCGATCCACACAGCTTTCTCTTTTTTAAGTTAAAAAAGGGCTCTGTGAGCGGGCGGCTGGCCGGCCTCACATGCTCATTTTTGTTCCGCCATCACTTCTTGTACAACTGTCGATATTCGAAATCTACACAGTTGATGTCTCTCCTCAAAACTTCTCAGAAGTGGATTTAGTGATGAAATTCCGTATGAAAACTGTAAAATATAAAGTTTTCTGTTGCTGGCCTCTGTCTGGCACATGCAATGATGATGCAGTGAATAGTGAATATTCTCTCTGACCAATCAGCAGTCTGTCGTGTTGTCGCTTGGAACATCGATGGAGGTGAGGTGATACGAAAAAAAGTACCTGGAAGCAGGTACAACATTTCTACAATGGAAAACCAAACAAAGGCGAGTCGAGACAAAGGGCCTCCGCAC
The DNA here is from genome assembly GCF_014851395.1 of Micropterus salmoides. Classification (NCBI taxonomy): domain Eukaryota; kingdom Metazoa; phylum Chordata; class Actinopteri; order Centrarchiformes; family Centrarchidae; genus Micropterus; species Micropterus salmoides. The sequence goes on along the minus strand of NW_024040040.1, from coordinate 38,037,951 downwards.
AGACTAGCTTGGTTTGAGGGCGTGCCTGACCCCCGCTAGCCGCTTGGCAAGCGTTATGACGCGTTTTCATTGTGACGTCACAAGTAAAGGAAGTGAAGGGCTGGACTACAAACAAGCTGTTTTCAAGCAGTTCAGAGCAGAGCTTTCTGTGGGAGATGGGAACTCCCTTTGGGCTGGACTTTGGGCTTTTTCACTTTGCAAACCTGTTACATGCACAAAAAATATATATATAACTCAATAAAGGAAAAGCTGAAAAGCAGAATACCAGCTCTTTAAAGTGACATGAGTTACACAGCAGATCCTAGTACCGGGTTGGTGCCAAGCAAAATGTATTTCTTATCCTATTACTTGATGAATCATTTAAATAATCTACAGAATACTAATAACAATAATACTGTACTATAAAATAATCGATAGTTGCAGCCCTAGTAGGGTTGAAACCTAAAGCCAGGTGAAACTTAAAGGGTTGGAAGCAAAAATGTTTTTAAATGAAAATGACAGGAAACACTTTGCAGCTATCTACAACTTTCAATGACTTGAAAAGTTTGAAGATTAGATATGTTTACAAAAGAATTTACTTGCATTTTTCAACTCTAGAGGGAGAATCGAGACTTGTCCACTTTTGTGGTTGAGGGTGGAGATTTCTCTCAGGATGTGTCCTATTATTTTTGCTGATGATGTGTCCTCAGGCTCTGAGGAGTCTGACAAAGACTGTGTCGTCTGGGGAAAATGCCTGGGAGTAAGAAGTGTGCAAAGGTATAGGTGGCATCAAGGTCAGGTTCACCCTGACCCGTTCTGCCAGTAAGGAATATGCTGCAGCATCTCCATATGCAACAGCACCACTATTCAGCAAGGCATTCATCCTGTCACAGCTGCTGACCTGCCAGACTGTGTAACTCACAACCAGTGGGTACCAATGAACCAATGAACCAAACTGAGAACACACTTCTTCTCCCTTCTAAAGGACCAATTAGGGAGACAACACCCTCTCAGTGGGCCTTTTTAATATATTCTTCATTTGAGATCAGCTACAAGAAAAAGCAAAATGCTCAGAAATAGAATATAATTACTCAGGTGACATTTGTAATATTTTTGAGGTTTTAAAAGAAAAGTAAATACGTTAATTCCCCCAAGAATAAGGTGCAAGATGTTACATTAACTGTGGCAAACTGTGGACATCATCATTCTGAGATAGGAAAAACCATCATTTACAAAAAAAAAGGAGTACTTAAATGCCACTCAAATACTTCTACTGTGCATCTCCTTTACTTGCTTCCATGTTGTGTCATTCAGGGGTAAGAGCTTAGGGATTATCACCACCCAAGAAATTACATGTAGATGGAATCCATATGTTTGCATTCAAAACACCATCAGTGAAGATACCTCCAAAGTAAGAAAAGCTATCCTGTCTCCTCAATCAGTATCATGCCGAGAGCGAAGCTCTAGCCTTTGCTAGTATAATATACAATTTTGAGCAACCTGCACTCGTGTGAAAAGATTTATGTAAAGCAACTAAGAAGAAAAACATGTAAGAGTCACAGGCTTTGGTGACAGCAATGTGTTCAACAGATGACAGAGTTTAAAAACTGCCCAGTAATGCCCCATCTCTCCTTTCCCATCCCATCTCTCCTTTTCTGCCCTTGGCAGGAGAAACCATTTGACAGGGGGTAGATGGATAGTATAGATAGATGGATGGAAAAAGGGAAAGAGAGAGGGATAGAAGGATAAGCAGAGGGCTGGCCTCTTATTCCCAATGCTGTGTCAGCTATGCCATCAACTCATCAAAACCGCTGACACACTGCTGACGTCCCTCTCTTTGCTATCTCTGTCCATACATATATAGTCCCCTATGTCCATCCATCCATCTATCCATCCATGCCATCTGTCTCTCTAGCTGCCTTTATCTGTCAGCAAAAATCTATCAATTTATAAATTCAAATGTTGAAAGAGAAAACAAGAGGATGACAAATTGGAAGTTGTGAAAGAGAACAGGTATGAGACAGAATATAGATATAGGTTAAAAAGCATAGATGAGGAGTGAGAAGATAAGAGGAGAGGGTGAAAAGAGGGGAGGAGTGCATCTTCACGAGCTGACAGTGACATTTAGTTCATAGCTAGGAGAGTCAATGGAAAGCACTCAGCATCAGAGATCACACACACACACACACACACACACACACTATGGGTCTGTCCCTCTCCCCCAGAGATGGATTATTGTAGAGGGGTAGGCCTGCAGGTACCAGTAGACAGAGGAGCAGGTACACAGATGACTGTACCAAGAGAATGAAGAGAGTCTGAGCATCAAACTGCAAATGAGACAGAATTGCTGGTGGGGAAAAATACACTCTAAATGACAACTTTAAGTGCTATATACAGTGCCTCGGAAAAACAACAGGATTGCGAAATGAGTCACTCCAGACAATAGCTTTCTGCTAGACGGCATTAGAGTTTCTTCCAAAGTAAAACAAGCAAGGGAAAAATGGTAAGAAGAGGAAAACACAGCACTCCGCTTTAAGAGGAAACTAGATCACCTGACTTAAACAAAAATCGCACTTTTTCCAGTCACGTGTGTGCGTGCCTGCCTGTGCTTGAGACGATTCATCTCTGTCAACAAGACTCTCTGTCTAACACATAATCATGTAAAAGTATCCAGGTCTCCGGTCTCCAGAACCAAAGTGCTGACTTCAACACATCCAGTAATAGAAGCTACCCAAACACGGACAAAATAAATAGAACAGCCATCCCGTCATCTTTTCACCCTGTCTGAAAGCACCCTGCTCCGTGCAGATATTCAAGTTAAGCTACCTGTCACCAACACTCAGCAGTTCGTAATTTATTTTACATCTGTGTGTTGCTTTTAATTAGCCCTATGAGCGCAACAACCCAGCCCAGTAAGCTCACTTATTATGGAGTTCATTAGAACATAACAATGTTGACTGACAAAATAAGAGGTGGGGGACTGCTTACAAGAACGGTCTGTTGTGCGCAAAGGTGTAGCTTTACAGTACACACACATCAAAATCCATTACTTTCACCCAGATGGGGTTGATGGGTGGGGGGTCCGAAACATAGAAACGTATTTTTTTTTATTGCATGATTATTTTGGTTCAAACACCTGCCGGGGTGGCGGATAGTCTTTTGAGATTTACACGCCATACAGAAAATCTACCCGCATGTGGAACAATATTTAATTAAAAAAAAAAAAAAAAAAAAAAGGACGTTTCACAGACATTTTGACATTTCAGGTTATGTTGAAACCCTCTATAATTATAAATGTCAATGCTGTCCATAGCCCTGAAATTTAAAAAAAGAAAGAAATCAGAACCTAAACTGTTGTTGTTTTTCACTGCAATTACATATTATATTTAGGAAAGATGTTTTTTTGCCCAGCCAAATTGTTAAGCCTGACAATACTATTTCTACACTATGAATGTCACAACAAGTAGCTTTAATCCAATTGGACAGAAAACTCACGCCATTAATCAAATAGCTAACACCAAAAATAAACCCATGAAGTAGATTGTGGCCATCACAATGTCCCAGTTACTCTGGATAATCAGTAGCACAGGCTGCCAATGGGTTTTATAGAGACTATGTCTTCTTTAGAAAGTATTTCCAATGACAGGGAGGACTGCGGATTACCCAGGGTAACTGGGACATTGTTTCTAGAAAGACATGCTGCTGTCGAATTATTTACAAGTAATTTTTCAAAGCTGCGAGCACCACAAACCAAACCAATGTTCTCCTCCTGTATTCTGACTTAGATGCAAGGTTTGCCAGGAATCCTATGGACCATGACAAAGATCTGTCTGGCATCGTCAGATTTTGAACTACTCCCTCAGGATTTAAACCAGTCATTACACAGCCTTACACTCTTGGTGCAGCAGTTTGTCTGGCTGGCAACTTTTTTTAGAAGCAGACTCATCACACTGGAAGCTGCTCAAGGCCTCACCTCAGGCAATGAGCAGCATTCAGGTATAAGAACACCAGCAGCATAAAGAAGGCAACACACCGACACATACTTTATGCCTCACGTGTAACTACACATCCCACAAGTGTATGTGGAGACACAGGATATGCATGAATGCACAGAGTAATCCACATACGTAAACAGCACCTTGAACACCTTTCATTGTATTTTCTCTCTCATATAGAAACACAAAGAGATCCACACACCCCTGGACAGATGCAAAAATGCACATGCATATGCATGCGTGTCTGTAAACCCCACCCATCCTAACACACACACACAAAACAGCCACGAATGCCTGTTTAGCAGTCAGTCCAAACTGTGCTGGGAGTCTCTTACTTTCCATATGACCTTTTGTCACTTTGCCAGTGACATTTTAAATATGCTCTCGCTCACCTTTGTCAGCAGCCTTGTCTGCTGGGTGCCAAACAAAGCAGAGCTGCTGAGGGAAATACAAAGGGAGAGAGCATGAGAAGACAGAGGATGGAGAAACTGAAAGAGATAAATAAAATAGACCCAAATGAGAGGCAGGGGTCACTGCTGAGAGCAAGCACAGATAAAGACGGGTGGAAAGGTTTAGCAGATGAGAGCTGAGGTGGTGTATGAGGAGGCAGAAACAGAAAGGCAGTTCAGGATGAGAGAGGCCACGAAAGAGAAAGAAAGCTATTAAGTGAGACATAAATGTATGAAGAGACGGGCTGGAGAAAAAGAAGTGACGAATCGCGAGAAAAGAGCAAAATGGCAAAAGGTGGGGGGAAAAATGTGAAGACAGGCGAGAGGCAGGAGGGACTGATAACATGAAGTAGCCGACAGTGGAAAATCAGAAAAGGGCATGGGTGGGAAAAGAAAGAAGGGAAGCGAGTGAGCGAGAGAGAGAGAAAAGAGTGTAAGTGGGTGAAAGTAAGAGCGACGGATGGGGTGTGTCGCTCTGGAAATTACAGCCGTCTCTGGTGGAAATGTCACAGATATGTGAGGGCCCATTTCAGAGCTGTAATAATATGTGAGCACCATTCATCTCCAGCCAGAAGGTCTAGTAGGATCAATAGAGTCTTTGTATTAAGAGGGACCCCTGTCCTGCATTAATAAGACAAACTAGCGCCAGCAGCACTTACTGACATGAAGGACAAGTCCACTCTTTTCTATTCTCGTATGTCTGAAAGATCATTATGTTGAGCAGGGCAGGGTTCACCGTCCTAAAGATATGTGATCAAGTCTCAGCTCACTGTTTGCTGTTCTGTAGCTGATCCTAGACTCCCAGTGGAGGTGTGACATGTTAAAAAAGACAGATTTCTCTATTTGGAGATCAATAAAGAAATGCAAAAAAGGCTCTAAAGAAGAGAACATATACTGTCTTACAATTTATATCAACTAACATCCGTTTAAAGAGGCACCTATTGATGGGAGTCATCTGCTTTATAAGTGGTTTACGATCTTCAAAGGCACGTGCGTCCTATCTTGGCCAGCTCATTAGAAGCAGGTGAAAGGTTTTAAGGCGATGAACAGAAATTATAAAGGTCAGGGAAGAGATCCTTCCTCTGTCAGCGTCTGTTTTGTCACTCTGTCGCTCCCCACAGGCAAGTTGACATTTTAATAAAATGTCCAAAAGGACGATTAACACATCAGGGGCGAGACATGCTAAGGTGTTTCAACATCACCAGTGTTAAAGTGTGATTCTTCTGATGTGCGCACATGTTTCTGTGTGCTGGTAGGTCAGCTGTAATTCTGTTCTTTTGTAACAACAACATCATGAATCTGATGATCTTGTTTAAGGTGAGCTTTGCAACTTCTATTGGGTTTCACCGACAACGGACTCAGATTAAAAATTTGAAAATGATAAACTATTTGGCAAAAAAAATTTTCCTCACATTCAAATTTACTACATAAAAAGGAAATTAGATTTTTCTTCAGGAGTGAAAAAAACCCAACAATGAAATGTTATGGATTTCCCTATCTTGGAAGAAATACATCACTTTGGCACAGCAATGCTCAGACCAACTGTGAATCTCTCCTCCAGCTCAACCTGGAGGAAAGCAGGGGCTTTCAGGCATGCTGAGAGATGTAGTCCCTCCAGTCCACCCCAGGGTCTCATCCCACATGGCACTGCCTGTTAAAGCTCCATATGGAGAGTCTGAGGGACATCTTTACCCAAGGAACAATAACCTCCTCTTGAACTACTGAACTCTTTACCTTGTTACAACCAAGCAGGAAGCTTCCAGTCTGGTACGTGAATCCAATGCCGAAGTCTCATGAAGCTGCATTCTATTGGACGGCCAGCAGGGGGTGACTCTTCTGGTTGCAAAAAGTAGTAGTCCGGCCCCATTAGAAATACTTCTCGGCCGATTTATTACCTTAGTAAACACTTTCATAATGAGTTTATAGTCTCAGTCGGGTCCGTGTACTTTGCGGACAACGGATTTTCATTTTGAAACGAAAAAAACAAAAATGAAAAACGGCTCGTTTCCCAATTACCATTAGTAAATAGGGAAACAAAACATTTTTTAATATTAAAACGAAAAACAGTTTGTTTTTCTCCTCCGACATTTCCGCTTTTTGGCGGCGAAATGCATTCTAACCGAAGTCCACACAAGTCACCACTGATGCAGGCTCGGTAAAACGGGTGGAGCGAGAACACATCTGGGTATTTGACTGTACTTGGCTAGATGCAGACTTTTGAATTGGAACAGTACTTTGGCTGCGACTTATGATGTTTCACAAGAACACAAGTACAGAAAAGAATGCAGACTGAGAAACAGCTATAGTCACTTCCGGGCTGCAAAAAATCAACATGGCGTCACTATATCGTCCAAACTCGAGGCTTAAAAATGTCAGTCCACAAACCAACGGTGATGTCACGATTACTACGCCCACTTCTTTCATACAGTTGTACCTATAAGTGTCTCTTTCTGACTGGCTGGATTTGTCGGTTTAACGTGGGGAGTGTCTACTGTTGATTGGTTCATTCACACCATCCCATAAAATGCCCGAGAATGCAGCAGTCCAGTGGCAGCAACACCGTGGAACGGTCCTTGGCCTCCAAACCCTTTTGTAGGTGCTTTTTGTGCCCTGGTTGGGTGTAAGTATCTACACTTACCAGCCACTTTATTAAGTAAACCTGTTAAATTGCTTGTTAACACAAATAGTTGAGCCAATCACATGGCAGTAACTCACAAGTACACATGGTCAAGACAACTTGCTGAAGTTCAAATCGAGCATCAAAATGGGGAAGAAAGGGGATTTAAGTGACTTTGAACGTGGCATGGTTGTTGGTGCCAGACAGTATTTCAGAAACTGCTGATCTACTGGGATTTTCAAGCACACATCTCTAGAAAATATCCAGTGAGCGGCAGTTGTGTGGACGAAAAAGCCTTGTTTTTTGTGTTTGTTTGTTTTTTGACATCAACAAGGCAAAAATGCCTTGTTGGTGTCAGAGGTCAGAGGGGAATGGGCAGATTGGTTGGAGATGACAGAAAGGCAACAGTATCTCAAATAACCACTCGTTACAACCAAGGTATGCAGAATACCATCTCTACACGCACAACACGTCGAACCTTGAGGCAGATAGAAGCATGGATCTATCCTGCCTTGTATCAATGGTTCAGTGTAATGGTGTGAGGTGGTGGTGTAATGGTGTGAGGTATATTTTCTTGGCACACTTTGGACCCCTTAGTACCAATTCATCGTTGTTTAAACACGACAGCCTGCCTGAGTATTGTTGCTGACCATGTCCATCTCTTTATGACCACAGTGTAACCATTTTCTCATGGCTACTTCCAGCAGGATAATCCACCCTGTCAAAAAGATAAAATCATCTCAAACTGGTTTTGTGAACATGACAATGACTTCACTGTGCTCCACAGTCATCAGATCTCAATCCAATAGAGCACCTTTGGGATGCGGTGGAACGGGAGATTCGCATAATGGAAGTGTAGCTGACAAATCTGCAGAAAGTGCGTGATGCTATCCTATCAATATGGACCACAGTCTCTAAGGAATATTTCCAACACCTTGTTGAAAGTATGTCACCAAGAATTAAGGCAGTTCTGAAGGAAAAAGGCAGTCCAACCTGGTACTAGCAAGGTGTACCTAATAAAGTGGCCGTTAACTGTATGTACATTTTGTAAATAGGACTGAAGTTGTAGCGGTGAGCTGCTATTTTCTTTTAGTTTTCTCCTTGGAAGTCAGGTTTAGTTATTGTTAGTTTTGTTTGTTTTGTTTCACCATCATCAATTCATCAATTCTTTTGTTTGTTGTTTTGGCCTTGGTTCACCCTGAATTATATTGCTTCAGTTTATTGTCACAATATCACCTTTTGTAGTAGTAAACCATTTCACTTTAATTGCAATTCAGTGTTTAGTCTTTGGTTTGGTGACCAGGGACCTTTGAACTTTTGGGTTGAGCTTTGAAATCAGCAAATAAAGTGGGATGATTTTTCCATATTTCCATTGACACTTTAATCAAGTCTCACGACTGTCCAGAGTGTAGATGACTGAAACTTTGACAGATCAAAACTTTCCATTTCTGTTAACAAAATGACTCTGAGGCTTTCGATCAGTTTGCTGTACAACTTTGGTCGTTTCAGTTTCAGAACTCTTACTGTTTTATGAATCAAAGTGGCAGCTTTATTCTCCTTTGTCCATCTTTAAAGCTAAAAAATGAGATAGGGTGCATCTATACACATTCCTGCATTACCATATGCACTGTTGTGATCCACACATTCACTTGGGCATACAGATCAGGCAGTGATATTCATACAAGAAAGTTGCTTCATTATCAACAGCATAAGTAACTAATTTAATAAAGCTAAGCTTCATTTGCACTCATGAAGCAACACAGGAGAATATTTCCTTCTGACAGCATGAAAGGATGCACACAGTCAAATAAAACACTTGTGAATGTGCTGACGTGCAACCAGCCACTGTGGCTAGGTTGCATATATGTACAGGTACACACACAATTCACAGTTTTGCACATTCACATACATACACAATGCCATAGAGTAGAAAAAGACCTCAGGCAGTCCAGAGGGGGAGCCAGTAATGAGAGAGGGAGCAGGGGGGCAGAAGTTTGGAGTGTGTGAAGCAAGGAAAGTTGGTTCTCACTTCTGAGGCTGCAAAGCCCACATGGGGAAAGAGACCAAGTCACGAACAGTGAGGCTCTGAAGGAAATGTCAAATCACTGGTGTTTGAAGCAGGGGACGTACTTATAGCTATGAGCGCAAATGAGCATGTGTGCATATCTGATAGAGAGATAGTTAAATAGAGAGAAATCACAGCTTTGCATGCACAACTATGTGTGTACGTCCGTGTGCCTTTGAGAGTGTGTTTGTAGGCCTACGGCGCACACTTGAGAGGGTAAGTGGGTGATGTGGGGGCATGATTTGATCAAAGGCACTTTGATCGTGTGGAGACTTGGTCCAGTACCAAATACTGTATATGTGTTTGCTTCATGGGCGCACACACACACACACACACACACACACACACGTGCACACCCGCACTAAAGCAATGGGATAATGGGAAAGCAATAACACTGGGGATACCCATGTAATGGCTGCTAAATTTAATCCCATGACAGCTCCATGACTTGAGTGGAGAAAATCAATCAATGCAAATGGAGGCTCCAATCGCCACAGTCAAATGTTAAATGACATGCGGAGTGATGTGGGACAAGCCACCGTCAGTCTCTTTCTTTCCGTATTATTTTCTATATTAAGTATCAAATATTACGTCTGCAAAGCTGTGGTGGCATTGTCTTCAGGAGTAGCCCATTCCGAGCTTGTGTCGGTGATCATTTCTACAAGCTGACAATTGTTCTCAGTCTACATGCTGTCTCCACAAAGGTGAAATGTTCACCTTGAGGCCTCTTTCGTCAACAATACTTGTTCATTTTTGTTTGTCTCCCACCACATTTGTGTTGCCGCCACACGCACCTCCGGCTTTATCTCTCTCCTTCTTGGCCTCTTTTTCTTCCTGCCCTGCAGAAACACAAAGTGAACTATCTTCTCCATCATTTCCTGCTCACAGCAGCACTTTTACTTTTAAATATCTTTGCTCCCCCCCCTTTCTTCTCTGTTCTGTTTTTGTTTCAACTCTCTCTTGACAGTTGCTGTATTGTGTCTGAAGGTGACAACATGTTACAGTGACAGTGAATTACAATGGTGCTGTGATTACAAAGAAAAAAGGGGGTGATCTGTCTGGAGTTACTGGAGAAAATCACAATTATCAATTAAAACGTAAGAGTTGATGTGTTGTATTACTAAAGCCCCATTCAAACAGTATAATACTAATATATCAGGAAGTGGGTAATAAATATCTGTTATGCATCTCTGTAAGTAAAATCGTTATTCTGAATCCTGATTTAGCTACTATGAAATTTCAAGAAATTGATATTTTGTGGGGAAACATCATGAAATTATTTAATTTATTTAACATCAATAATTTGGAAATGGCTTGCAAATTGGTCTTTCTGAAAATATATTGATAAGCGTTTGCAGTAGGAAGAGGACTGTAGAGCATTGTCAAAATGATGGAAAAAGTAATTCATAAAGAATTCTGCCAAAACCATAAAAATATAGAAGTGTATTTTGTTTTTAAAACAAAGTGCTATGGCCCCTTCCTGCTCTTCCTACTTTCCCCCCAAAACACTGATGTCTATGGTTGGTGTGCAGCGTCAGTACCTTAGACCTCCTGTTCGCTTACGGATTCAGCTGACAACAGATAGCAAGAGAGCAGTGGAAGCAAAGTGAGACGGAGAGGGAAGTGTGAATGTGTGGCACTGGTGGTTCAACACGCTTTTATGGTGTGTGGAAGAGTCAGCACCAGAGGACAAGCACGGAGGCTTTCATCTGGAAAAGTGACTGCAGCAGCGCAAGCAGGGCAGGCCTGAGATCCATGCAGAACTATGCCCACAAAAAAATAAAATAAAAAAACCACACACACACACTTTTCTCCATATTGCATGCACAGGCATGTAAAAACACAAAAACTTACACAAACAGTAAATGCGTACACATTCATACAGTCTAAAGTGATATATTATTCATAAACCCATGCATTCTTTATTCATTCAGCCACGATGAATATTCTATGAGGAGATAAAAGGGGGTTTGCCCTGCTACTCCACCTTAATGATGTAATTCACTGACACCACAATGGCCCAATGAACACCACATAGTGACACAAGTACTACCAACATGCCTGCACACACAGGCATTGCGAAAGTACTTGGCTCTCTGATTCCACGCTTTTACTCGCATCTGCATGTAAACATTCAGATCAAGGGCATCCCAGAGTGCCAAAACAAGGGCATTTCCATTGCAGTATATTTGCCTCTATCTTCAAAATCAACTTATCCGCTGAGTGGGCTTTGGAAAAAAGGCACTCAAAGCAATTTAAACGGTTTGTCTAAAGAAATGTGGGACAAGGCTGACAGGCCATTTGAGGATTTGTTGAGGCTTGGTGATTCACGCATATGACTAGCATTGAGATTTTTCACACCATGCATCAAAGCACTTTGATCCTTCCTTTCACTTATAATCCTATAACCCTGCCCTTTGTGACAGGGTGTATTCATACAGTGCATACAGTACATACGCATGCAGAAAGAAGAGTGCGCACACACACATACACGCATACATATTGCTTAAAATTAATTTAAATTCATCATCAGTCTTTGAGGCTGTGGAAACACTTATGCCACACAGATACACATACAGCATGATACAACATGAGCATATATTACTCATGTTGTGGGAACATAAGTCTGTTGGGACTTGCCTTCATGAGAGAGAGATAGAGAAGGAGAGAGAGAGAGAGGCAGACCTTTAAACTTTAAACCTGGTGGAAACCTCCAGCTACTGGCCCCTATTTCCAGGAAAAACACCTAAAATAACATACCCAAAATGAATCAGGAATAACTCCTCAACCATTTGGCCTAGATGCATAATCGGGTCTCCTTTGAAAGGTCAGAAGCTAAGGAATATAAATCCATTGTAAATTAACAATTTAACAATTTACAATGGATTGACGAAGATAAATATGACATTTTTATTCTTGCCTGGTAAAAGAGCTATATTTTTAAAGCAATAAACCATCAAAACCATCATCAGATTGATTATAAGGCAACTGAATATCTTCTAATCCACCTGGAATGCAACTGTAACTGTAAATTTGATGAAAATAAACTAAAATACAACAGTTATCATACAATCTTTTAAAAATATACCAGGTGAGAAAACTACAAATCAGCCAACAGACCGTGAAAAAGACTGTGTGTTCCAAAGCGGCACTTCTCCTCTCTGTAGAAAAAAGCGAGAGAAGTCAGAAATCAGCTTATTTTTGGACTGAAAACGGCAAAAGTAAGTCAGAAGTTGTAAAAATCGTGTGCTGCCCCTGGTGCTTGAGCTTGAACTTGAGGGAAGAAGGAGACAAATTATTTACATGCACAGGAGAGCATTAAGGACTAAAATGAATATAAAAGAAAGTAGAGGCACTCATCGATGAATATGCATCTTAATGACTAAAGCCTGATCGATTTGTCAGCCGGCCTATATTATCGCCCAATATGAGCCAATTGCATTTAATTGGCATCGGCCGTTTATAACAGCAGATATATGAGTATTAAAAAAGAAACAGAGTCAGATCCTTTACTCATGTCACGGGTGTTCCATAGTTTGCCCACCAGGGGGCGCGCTGCAGCTCCCCTGTTAACAATACTGCCTCACCACAAAAACCACAGAAGAAAACAATCAGCCGACCAGTCTACCAGAGTCAGCCCGCAGCATGTTAAAACACGGAGAGGGCTGTGTTAGCGGTGAGTCGGCCTTTTGTCACGTTAATTACATGACTTAAATAATTATAATAAAAACAGACCCAATCATTTCTCCTCTCCTGGTTGTAGTTACCACGTTGTAGACAGTCATGTAGTAATAGATGCATTCAGCAGCAGCTCACTGTATCATAGACGGCATGATTTTGACAGATAGTGGTTAAGAAATGGTTTCTCGTAGCTTTGGTTAGAAGTAAAGAGTGCTGGTAAAGGGGTGAACTAGATGAGAATATGCTACATTGAAATTATGGCAGATTATGTGTAAAGTGAATTACACATGCTTATTCTCTCTCACTCTCTTTGTTTACAGATGGCTAAAAAAGTTGCACCTTCCAGCAGCAAATATTTAGTGATGTGTTTACATGTTCACTTTTTGAGACTGTAATCTATTTTATTAACATAATCCATTCAGGAAAAGGTTTTATAGCCCACATACATACCAGCTTTCAACATCGGCCTGTTCTAAGTGTAGTTTATACAGTAAAGGGGTCTACTATTCAAATCATTCTCAAAATCGAAATATCGGCTCGTAAATTGGCTCTTTTTCTCTTTAATATCGGCATCGGCCCCAAAAAACCCTATCGGTCTGGCTCTATTAATGACACAAGTAACATTCTTGCATTTGCTTTTTCCCCTCCTTCCCTCTAACTTTATCCAAAAAGAAATGTATCTTGTTAACACAAGCAAAATCTATGTCAATGTTTGCACTGCCTCATTCACTTCCTTACAGGGTACTAATAATAATAATAATAATCTTTATTTTTTACAAAGTGCTTTAACAAGTGTAAAGACAATAATACACAAAAGACAATAATACAAAAACAATACATGATAAAATCAAGAAAACAACACTATTATTGCAGTTAGTCAAAATTTTCACTTGACAGGATGAAAGGCATTTTTAGAGCCATACAGTTTGCTTCTTGTTTTGTGGAATTTGTAAGTAATGTCTGCTGCAACCTTGACGCCTCATTCATCTCACTGGGACACCAAGAGGTCTGATGCTGTAGCAAGAAACACCTGAATTCGTTCGCAGCACTCTATTCAATAGCAGTCTGAGAAAATGCCAAAGTTGATTTCTTTTGGTTTTACCCTCCGTCTCCCACACACTTCACAAAACACCCTCTCCCGCCAAATTGAATCTGCCCGTTAACTCAAACACCTCTCACCTCAAACTCACACACTTACAAAAAGCCTTTTTTTTACTTTGCATGCTCTTCAAAGTCATGCATTTACAGTAATAGTGGCAAAAACAAGTTCTGAGAGGTAGCTGGCCCCTCTGCTCCTTGCCCCACTCAGAGTAGAGCCAAACTCGTAAGTGCGTGTTATAGAGAGTGAGAGAAATGAAAGAGCTAAAAAGAGTTTTCAACTGTGATCTGTGCACAGACAGGAAAATAACACGAGAATGATGGTTGCAACAGGCAAATGGGGGGGGGGGGTGTTAAAGACGTTGTGTACAAACTAATGGAAAGTGTCAGCACACACACAACAGAAGAATTACAGCATAATAAACCAGAGGGGAGCACCAAGGGCAGATTACGCACATCAGAGTATGTGGGCATTTCCTCTTTCATTGATCCTCCATTGCGTGCTTAACAGAGGTATTGATTACAACTTGTTCTGCCCGTGCTGTGCATATCTACCTCTTATCAATACAGGTCAAGAGGCCGCTCTATCATTCATATTACGTTTCAGTCAATGGAACAAGGACTATATTTGATTTACTCACCTCCTTTGTCTTAAGCTGTTACACACACACACACACACACACACACACACACAGCACACACTACACTATTTTTACTTTTGTAGAACAATTATTTATACATGGGTCTTGTCTGAGTTTCCAATGGTTGTCCTTAGTTCATGGCATGTGAAGATACATTTTGCAGCAATGATTTGGCATTCTGACATTTCTCCCAGTAAATAGGGGAGTTTCTGTGTGTCTGATAGAAATTTGAATTTGGGGTATATTTGGGAAAATTTGTTTTCTCTTAATGTTTTCTATTTAGGACATGAGGTTAGAAAGTGCAGCTCTGTCTCTACCTGTTCACTGTCACTCTGGAAGCAGAGTCTCTCCTCTTCTGTTAGCCAGCTCTGTCTGTGGCAACCCTTTTCTATGGCCAGGCTGTGTTCACTCAGTCTGTATGTTGTCAACATTTTTCTTTGTTTAGGACATTTTATTGTGCTCAGCTAATTTGCCAGTGTGAATTCTCTTTTTAGGGTCAGATAACATTGTAGTTTAATGTTTGTAATGTGATTTGGTGGTTTCTATCTGGTATTCAATATATTTTGCTTTTTGCTTTTTGATCATTTGGTTTGGTATGCTTGAGTTGGTGTTTCTGTCCTGAGGCTGGTGGGGACATGTTACTGCAGAGAGCCTCAGGACTAGCTGGCTGAGGGGACTCTTCTCTGGCATGTTAGGGCTTTGTGATGGTATGTCTGGGGGTTAACTGATTTTAAGTGATTATAAAATTTAATTGATCTTTTCTGTATTTTTAGTAAGAGGTGGTATTGGCCGAGCTCTGCTCTGCATAGATTATTTGGTGTTTTTCATTATTTAGTTTTGGTCCCCAAATTTCGATGCCATATAGAATTATTGGTTCTAGTACAAATTGGAAAATTTAAATCCAGATTTTAATTGGAATATTGATTTTAATGTTAATTTTTATTGCATAGAAAGCTCACCTTGCTTTGTCCCTCAGATCTTCCTGTGTATGTAATGTTGAGTGTAGTTTTTTGTGTGTTGTAATTTAGTGGTGTCTAAATAGAAATTGTGTGGAACCTGATTTCTGTATTGTTCCTGAAATATTATTATCTTAGTCTTTGCTGTGTGTACTGTCAGGGCTCAGGTCTGACAAAAACTCTGCAGGAGATTAAGGTATTTGATAATTTAAGATAAGTATTCCATCAGTACAACAAGCCTTTTTTCCTTTCAGGCACTGGATGACTTCTGTTAATTCCTGTTCTTTTAAAGGATAATCTAGTGCAGTGGTTCTCAAATTGGGGTCCGGGGACCCCCAGGGGTCCTTGAGGAGGTTCCAGGGGGTCCCCAGCAAAAAGGGGAATAATTTATTTTCACTATAATTACACCCATAAGTAACATATTGACTGTGCACATGACTATTTTGGTCATGGATTTCATTCACTTTCTGGAATAAAACCAAAGCCAAAATATCAGATGGGCAATCCTGGGACAAAATCTTATCAAATGGGGGTCCGTGGTCTAATTTTTGTCAGTTTAGGGGTCCTTGACATGAAAAAGTTTGAGAACCACTGATCCAGGGGGTTCTGGTTGTCTCCAGAGTTTTCTATTTCGTGAATATCTTGTGCTGATAATAATTTTTTATAATATTACTGTATAATTCACTAAAGTGATTAACCCAAGTATTTCCATCTTGGATTGCCAATTCATCCTGCTGGGTTCTGTTCAGGTTGTTCCATTTCTCCCAGAACTGGTTGGACTTACTATGAGTGGCCTCATATTGACAGCGCATGTTATGTTATCTGGGTCCCCATGCGTTTCATTTGATAATTTCCTTAAGGTTTTCAGATTCATTGCCAAACCATTTGTTATTGTTCATATGGTGAGATTTTGGTTTCAGACTTTCAACTTAGACAATAGAACCACATGATGAAAAAGTGCATTGATTTTGTCCACAGCGGCATTATTTAGTTAGAAACAAAGTAGTTAAAATATTTTATGTTTTCATGTTCTAGTGCCTTCTGGTACGTCGCCATGCTGTCTGGGGTCCATCTATATGAGTATGTGCTGTTAAACAGTTCACAGGCACTAGGGGCTCCAGAGTTAGACTGGGCCCTTTCAGACAGATTGTAATTTTGCTGTGGTCTGAGAGGGGTGACTGTGAAAGCTCTGAGAGACGTTGGGTCTAGATCTGTAATGAAATAATATTCCATACTACTGCCAAGAGCTGAGCTGTAAGTGTAGCAACCCAGAGAGTCTCCTCGTATCCTGCCGTTGACTATGTACAGACCCAGTGTACAGCAGAGCTGAAAAAGCTGCATAGTGCTTTTATTAGTAAGCTTTTCAAAGCTCTTTATAGCAAGACATTCAGGGAGGGGGAAGCAGGTGCTTCTAGGTAAGGGTTTGTCTCCCTGGATGTTCATAGTGTCAGCTTTTTCCCCTGTTCGAGCGTTCAAGTCCCCACAGATTAATACTTTTCCCATGGTATTATAATGGTTAATTTCCTCCTCAAGAATAGAGAAAATATCTGGGTTGTAGTAGGGGGATTCTGATGGAGGTATATAGATAGCAAACATGTAGACATGTTGCTCAGCACAAATCATCTTTTTGTTAATTTTCAACTATATATTAATTAATTAATCAATACTTTAATTCTTAAACTGAGAGGTAGCCAACAGGAGAGGTTTCTCATATTGGGAGAAGAGAGCTGTGACAACCCCTTTTAGCAAAAAAAGTAAATTTTCTAAGTTGTGACAGGACAAAGAAAGCTTCAAAGTTGAACTTCAAAAGGTTCAAGAAGCAAGCAAAATAACTTCCGTCCCTGGTATGTGTTTTCCTACTTCACATGCAATCTCCCTCTGTTAATATGAGCTGGATGTTGAATAAAGTTACTGTGTGTTATACTTTGCACAAGGCTGACATTTTCAGATATACAGGTGCATCTCAGAAAATTTGAATATCGTAGAAAAGTTATAGATGTTTGATTTCCATGAGCTGTAAGTCGTAATCATCAAGATTAAAACAAAAAAAGGCTTGAAATATTTCATTTGTAATGAATCTAGAATATATGAAAGTCTCACTTTCTGACTTAAATTACGGGGGGAAAAGAACTTTTCCACAATATTCAAATTTTCTGAGATGCACCTGTTTGTTTGCTTTCTTGCCGAGAGTTAAATGAGGACATCAGCACCACTCTCGTGTGCGATAAACATACAGCTAAAGCCGGCACCAGTAAGCTTAGCTTAGCATAAACACTGGAGACATGTGGAAACAGCTAGCTAACATGATAAATCTTGTTTGTATAATCAAAAGAAAAGAGAAAAAAAAAGTCAAATTGTAAAAAAAAATAAATAAATAAAGTTGTGGTTTAACAGACGATATGTGCCAAACTATTTCGTGGCCAGGAGCAGTAACTTCCTAAAATCTCCACTTGTTGCCTGGCAATGACAAAACATCAGAAGTTACAGAAGATATAATGTGAATTAGTGATCTGTATAGGTGGTGACTTTGTTACCTTTGTACAGAACTATGATAGCTGATTCCACCTGTTTCCAGTAGTGATGAAAACTATGGCTCTTTGAAGGGAGCCGGATCTTATGGCTCCGGTCCTTTCCGAGACACGGCTCTTTAGGCTCCCAAACAGCTCTTCATTTAGTCCCACGTCTGATTAGATTAGATTAAACAGAGCTAATGAAATGCAGTTAGCATCTAACCAGAAATGCAAAAATATTTTTTTGTTCCCCAGATGAGTGCAGTTATGCTAGATCTTACAATATGCAGAGTGGAGTTACAATATACAGATATCATACAGTGTAGCATATAGCCTATGTGAATATATTTAAAAAAACGTATAGAAGAGAAGTGGACAGAATTAGAGAATGGAGAGTGCAAATGTTTGGATGTATGAACAGCAATCTATACATACGGTAAGTATAACAACATATACACATTAGGTTATATATTCAGTTGGTTAATGTAAACATTATTAAACAGCGTAGGGGTTCAGTCTGTCCAAAAATATGGTCACTGCCTAAGTAACATTCTTATTATTTTTTTTTTACAAGAAATATATATGCAAGATTCAGTCATATTGATGGTTATGAAGTGTGATATGTCAAGAATACCCATCCTTTTTTTGCCTCTTTGCCTCTCTCTCTAGATTAGCCATCTAATAAGCATCCACCTTCCCTGACAATATCGGACTCATACACACACACACACATACACACATACACACAAGATTAAGTAATTTTGTTGCTGCTGTTATTGTTTTCATGTACCTGTTGTTGTTTTTTTGTTTTTGTTGAGTTTTTTGTTGTTGTTGTTTTTTGTGTCTTTTTCTCATCATCATGTCTATGTTGTGAATTTTGTCTTGCAAAAAAGAAAAAAGAATAACTATCCTAGATGTATAACAAAAATAGTATGGTTAAAAAATAATGACACAACTCTATACACAGACACAAATGTATATTTCAACTAGTGTAAGTAATTAGTGTAATTTGTTCGATCGTTCACCTAAAGAGTCGGCTCATAGAGTGACACATCACTAGTTTTCAGTCTTCGTGCTAAACTAAGCTAACAGGCTGATTGCAGTAGTGCTCAGTATTTACTGTACAGCTCTGTGTTACCGTTCAATCTTCTCATGTAGCTCTCAACAAGTTCACAACAACTATTCCTTTAATCTTCCCACCTGGCAGGTGGTAAAGTTCTGGAAAGTCTGAATATACAGTACATTGGCTTAAATCTATTACACCCCAAAAGATTTAAACACTGCACCACTATAAACACTGCACGTCTGTGGTGCCCAGTGGTTGAGTCAACCACTGAGTATTTGCATGGCTTCCTGCCCACATAACGTGGATGAATGGGCCCACTGTCCTGCTCCAAGACTCTCCTCTCCCTCTGCAATCCAAGTAGGTAATTGAGTGCTAATCGAGTGTAGCCTCAGAGAAGAAAATACAACATAAGAAAATTAATACACAAAACATTGGGCACCTGTTCAACATTCAACAGATGCGGTACTTCAGCGAACAACTGTCAGTGTCCATCATGACGTTGTGTATTATCTCTGGCCAAAGCAGATATGACAAGTTTAGTGCATGCTGCTATCATTCACTTCCCCTCTGTCTCTCTGTCTCTCTCTGGCCTCATCTATTCTTTAGAGTCCTCTGTTCTCATCCTGTCTTGTGTATCTTTCTCTCATCACTCTATTATCCTTCTTTGTATTCTTCTGCCTCAAATTTGTCTCTGTCACTGAATTCTCACAGCCTCAGTTGTTCATATTCTTGTTCTTACTCATGTGTCTTTTTCCTTCCCTCATTTCTGTATGCAGGTCACCATGGCTGTGGGTGAAGAAGCAGCAGCACATCGGTACAGGAGAGAGCAAAAAAAAAAGAAAGACAAGAAAAGAAAGGGACACAATGAATAGTAATTTATCGTCAGAGGAAGAGGAAGAAATAACTTTTTTTCCCCATCTCTCTGCTTGTATCACCCTCATTGCCCATCAGGATTACACATAATGTATGCACACCCTCAGAGTTGCTCTGAGACAAAAGGCCAGAAAGACAGACAGAGAAAGAGACAGATGGAAAGAGAGATACAGAGGCGGTGAGAGAAAAAAGTCAGACAAGAAGAGACAGACAAGGCAGGGTTCAGTTCACTCATATAGTTCCTCCGAAGTTAGTTTGTGCCAGAGGAAAATGCTCTCTTCTGCTGCGCTACGTATTTGCTTCTTTGTATTGCATTTTCGTTCTGCTCCATCCATCCCACTCACATATAGACACAAACCTCTTACAAACATTAAAGTAAAATAACAGTTGCCGTGGGAAAACACCAGTGGGATTTCACTCGCCCTTTTATAGGAGCACCTCTATATTGACCTGCCACGCAAAAGTTATAGCCTACTCATAAGGGAGGCGGTGGGGGAATGAGATCCAGACAAAAACCAGATTGACTGAGATAACGCCCTAGTTAAACTGTGAGGGGGTCACCAATTCCAGTGCGATGTAATTCTTCTCCCAGAGGGAAATCTGCATACTGATTGAAGAGTTCATCTGACATATCTTAGTGGTTCAGACAGTTATATTAATACACTGTCTCGCTGACAAATACACTCTTTGATCTGCTTCAGATAAAAAGAAAAAAAAACAGAACGGCAGTAGCCTCCCCAGAGCTGAAAGTGCTATCAATCTTCTTATTGCACAGCAGCGATGTGATCAAAAAGCTTAATTGTGTGTCTTTCAGGAGCAATCTATGGGACGGAGAGAGACTATTTGAGTTAGAGTCAGAATTTTGACCTGTGATTTTCTGACAGTGCTGTTTTCTGTAAAGAAGGTCCAAAAAGGGGGAGCGAAAGTATATATCTTAAGACTGATATTAGTTCAGAGGAATAAATTAAGCAGACATTTATTTGTAGTCAGCTTGTATTCTTTGATGTTTCCTGAGTACAGTATGTATTACATTCTTTTTTCTTTTTTTTCTTTTTTTATAATGCATCAAATAATGATTGCATCAAATAATGATTGCATTCCTTTCCCAAGGGATTGTGATCCCTTGGGAAAGAAATGCAATCATATTTTCCACATAAACTCAGCAGGATGTTCAGTCTGACACAGTGGTTGTGTTAGTTTAATGAAGTGTTAATAAAATAAACAAAAACTGAGTCTGTCCCTGGTTTTGAGCTGGAGAAGCATGGCAAATAGATAGAGGTTCAATTTTATTTTATCTCAACCAGACACTTATCAAATTACTTAACACTTCAAATGCTAGATTTAATGATAGTTTATAAGAGCCACGACAAGAAGATTTGAAAGTGCATACACACACAGCAGCTGTTGCCAAAAATACCAGGGGCAGACTCATAAATCTCATGTGCAAACTTTTAACCTAGTTGTTGTAGATTAAAAATGAATCAATTTTAATCAAGATTCAGAAAACTGCCTGACCCATTTCCCCTTTTTACATGATGTCAGAAATGCATTTTAGTCGACTATTGGGTGAAATTCAACCCTCCGCCAAAAAAGGTTTCTGACCAGCCTGCAGTCTTTTCCCAGTCTTAAAGGCTGCCATTCTAACGCGAACTGCAAATGCGATCTTGTGCACTGGTTTGTATACTGTGCATTTGCTGTGATTCAACATGACATATTTGGTATTAAGTTTTGAATCTCTATTTATATTTAGAATGATTTCGGTATGAAATTACATAATAAGTGGAATAAATTGTTACATCAAAAACACAAGATATCTTTCAAGAAATATTTTTTAGATGTGCAGCAAACCAAGTGTTTATGTAACTGTTTCACCTATCCTGCGTTGCCATTACAGCAACACATACGGTTACTATATATGGAATTCAGTGCCTCTTTCTACATTGGCCTGGAGAGATAAAGCACGTATGGTTCATAAAACAAAACACTTGGACAGACACACACACAATCTTTGAATCTTTGGAAGAACAGGCTAGCAGTGAAACAGTGTTGACCTAATCAGAATGGAAAGCCAGGTTGCGAGCCCTCAATCCGACTGTCTGGTAAAAATGATAATAACGCAACAGTATTTGGGTCGTGAGGAAGACTCAAACCGTCTAAGGGTGAAGAGGGCACGCCTTCTTTATGAAGACGATTCTTCAAAGCTTGACAGCTGCAGCCAATTCCAGACAAGGAGTACAGAGGAGTTTAAACGTCTCCTTACTTTGCTTTCAATCTTTCAATCCAAATATCAGCCACACTTCCACTACAGGCTTCACAGTAGTCTGTAGTGTGTGTATGCATGTGTACGCTCATACGAGTGTATATGTATAACGTGTGCACAGGTGATACAGGATGTGTGAGGCCAGATTTGTGAATATGTTTGAGAATATCCTCTGATAAGTTGTGTGTATTGCTGTGTGCGTGAACACACTCACAAACGTGTGTGTTTGTGTGTGCGCGTCTTTGTATCCCCCTCCACCCACAGGCTTACAGTCAATCCCACTTTGGCAGAGTAATGGCCCAGGTCTCGATTGAAGTTACCCTTCATTAGTAGGAGAACAACGTTAAAGCAAGGATAGTTTGGATGAAAGTATTACGCTGTAATTCAGAGAGGCTGAGTTCTTTATCAAGTCACATATGAGAGGGAAAGGGCCTAATGGTTCGAATTGCCGAAAAATTACAGCTGCGATTCCCACTTCAAAAGACTGATTTTCCCTTGGCCTTTCTGCTTAGATGTGCTGAACTCTCGTTAGATCGCGGCTGTACTTCCCAGATACGCTTTCCAACGCTAATTTCAACCAACCTCCGATTCCTCTCTCATCTTGACCTCTGTACTCTTCTGAGAATCTAAACACAGACAAAATTTGCTTGATATTTTGAGGGAGTTACCTTAACATCCTGTAAAGGGCACCAAAGGTTTGCAAGGTTTTTATGAATGTATGCATGCCATATTTCAGCAAAACTTTTCCCTTCAGTGTTTCCAGCTTTTTCGTGCACTGCGCCAGTGGGTTGAACCTTATTTTAAATGGAGTGTCAAAATGTGCAAGTGCAGCAATTCTTGGCAGCAGGGTGACACATTAATAAGGGAGATTTTCAGGTAGAGGATAACTAATGCATTCTACTGAGGTTCCCTTGAGCAAGTCGCTACAGTGGCTGTATTCTATGGCTGACGATGAGCTGGACCAAAGTTTCACAAAATATCCAGTTACTGCAGGATGTTCTAGTTGGTAAATGGAGCAACGGTGTGGTGTAGTGCAGAAACCCCGCAATGTGTCCCTTCTGCCCTATTGTTTGATTTTGTGTTGGCAAGAGTTATCAGCAGCACTGACGTTTATGTAACTGCACACAATGCAGAACAGTTAGCACCGATATAGTTACTTGTTTTGAGGGTATTTCCACACCCAGTGCAAGATGTACCAACAAGGTTTCAAAGTCTTAACTGTGCCAATTAGACACGGTCTTCTTTCCCATACTGAAGCTCTTTTAAGGCCAGCGGGTGCTCATCAAGGCTTCCTCCTGCTGTGAATGTGGTGCTGCAAAGACCTCGGGTTTACAGAAACCAAGGCATGATGCAAGACCCCTGCAAATGGATACTAAGAATCCCAAGTGGCTTCTGGTGAAGAAGGTGCCGTTAGAAACAGTGTGTGCAAGTGTGTGCTCGTAAGTGTGATGTAGGGTGCAGAGGGGAAGTCGGAAGGTGGAAGAGTTGGGAAAGCATGTGAGGGAAAGATCACAGGGCAAGACAAAGAAAGAGTGAAAAACAAGTACAGTAAATAGGGAAACTGGAGGGTTAAAATGGAGAGACAGAGTTAGGTAGACAGCCATACTTTCAATGTGACGCGCTTCAACAGCCTGTCAGGGTTTACCCTCAAAGGACCCTCCACTAAACTCATAACCCACCTCTATCTCCGCAATCTCTCAATCTCCAGGCCTTTCTCTCTGTCTCTTATTCAATCTCTCCATCTGTCCATCTTTATCTCTTTATCTCTCGCTACGTCTATATCTTAATGTCTTCTTCAATCTTTTGGTGTGTCTTTCTTTAGCTCCGTGTTTCAATCCTCACATCTGTTCTCTTCCCTAAACCAATTAAATTCTCTCTGCAATTACCCCCTTCACTTTGCCTCTCCGGGGCTCAAAGAGCTTCGTGCGTGTGCGTGCGTGTATGCCACTTGGGGGGAAAAGGTTTTCTTATTTTCTTCAAGAAATTAGATGTTTTCGTTTGCACTCCAAAAACTCTTGCAATCATTACACTGCACAAAGGTACAGACACAGGGAGAGGTACGGGCACATATGACATATATAAGCCTATACACATTCACTGAGGGAGACAGTTTATGAAGAGGACAAAGGAACATTATCAATTTCTTAGAGCTTTTTCCTCCCCAGCAAATGTTATTGTTCTTCAATGCAGAAGTGAAAGCATAACTAATGAACACAGCTCCTGCTGTAACAATGTTCCCAATACCTTTTTCCTTTATGGTCCAATAGCGAGAAAGGTGTGGGTAGGCTATATTAACCTTCTGTATGGTATGTTGCAGGTGTTTAAATCACCCCAGCTATTTTGGCATTTTACTGCATCTCACACCCCAGCCTGTCTCAAGACAGGCAAAAACATTGTCTGTCATGTTGATCACTGCCACATATCCAAGCTGCCGCGGCTGTGCATTTTAACTGGGCACCTCTGTAAATGCTACACTGTGTCGACGTTGTGCTGCTTTCGAATGCTGCGCCACCACTCGGAGCCCCTTTGGGAAAAATGGGGAAATGTGGAAAATGGAGGAGAGAGGGAGGAAAAATGAATGAAGATGGAGAGGAGGTGTGAGGATGTAATTATGAGAGAAAAGTGTGACAGAGGTGGGATAGGAGAGGGGCTGAATGAGCCTTTAGTGAGTAACCAAGGAGCTCTCTGTGGTGCTGAAGTCACAAACGACTCATGCAGTGGGGACTGAAACTGTCCAGGGTCCTATAGTAACACTCGCAGCTGCTCAGATAACAAAGATTAGAAGTAGCAGCTTTGTTAGACTTAGAAATAGTTGCAGCAGCAACAGAATAGCAATAAAGCAGTGTTACCTGTACAGTCAGTAACAGCAGTGGTAGATCTAATAGTAGTTGCTGTTGTAGTAATGTAGTAGCAATACCCTATTGGATACGACAGCATTGTTGGCTGTAGTAGCAACAGTAGCAGTTTCAGTGGTAATAATACCTATAAGCTTTGTGTATAAGTGAGAGTGACAGAAAATTCTTTGGCGATGATTTTTATCTATTCATTGTTTTTGACTTGCTTCTCTCATTTGACGCCTCTCCTGAACCTACTGTGTTGTCCCCGTAGTCAGAGTCCTGGTCAGCATTCCCCACTGGGTACTTATCCCTTGGCCTTAAGACCTCTTCCTCCTTCCTTTGAGGTTGTTGGGGGGGGGGTTCTGCAACTAACTGACCAATAACAACTTGTTTCGACTAAGACTCGACTCAGGGTTTAGTTGATAATTGGGGGAAGTCCTACAGAGAATAAACTATTGTAGTGCGTTTTGTGAGTCAGTGCTTTAGTTTAATGTAATTTGTTTCATCTGCAATGATACTTTGGCTGGTTCAGATGAGAGTCTAAATTTGAGGTCTGGGTAGTACTATAGGATCTGGCTTGAGACAAAATAGTTAAACAGTTGTTAAAGATACACGAGTAACACTGAAGTTACAACTTGTTTAATCTGTCGGCATTTCTCAGAGCTGATTGATTTGTTAGTGGGTGTTTAATGTTTAATGTGGTATTATATAATCTGTAGGTTATATAAGGTCTTCAGATCAGAACTCCAGACATGACAGCCATGGTGATGTTATTGCTCAGTGATTATGAAAGAAATGTTGAGAGAGCTCTATTGAGAAGGCGGGCAGCCTGTTTAAAGTGACCATGTTAACAGAGGACAGTCTACTGTTATGTGCCCCAGCTTCCCTTCTTCTCAACCCCTCCTCATTTCTTATGTTTTTATTAAGTCTCATCCACTCTCAGTCTCCTTCTCTTACTTTCTGCCCTGTTTGTCTTACTGTCTGTGTTTTCACTTCCTTCCTCATTTTTTCAGTTCATTCTTGCTCTCAAGCAGAGCATATCCACTTAAAGTTGATAAAGAGTCTAGACAGTAGTGAGATCTCTGTGACTCATTTCATCTAAATAGGGCACCTCCTGAGACCCCTCGGCATCTGTGCATGTACAAACACACATCTGCATGCTGGTGTGTGTATATATTTGCATAAATGTACACATGTATGTCAGTGTGAAGCTGATGTGCATACTGTAAATTTGCACAGGTATCTTTGTATGTATGTATGTATGTATGTGTGTATGTGTGTGTGTGTGTGTGTGTGTGTGTGTGTGTGTGTGTGTGTGTGTGTGTGTGTGTGTGTGTGTGTTGCTGCTGCTCCTGCTGCTGCTGAGAGACTGTTGGTTTAATAGGAAAGGTGGTAAGCAGACAGTCCCTGGGAGAGCCGAGGAGGGTATCCATGCAGCAAATTAAAACTGGCCCTTTTCACTTCCAACTGTCCATCATGAAGGATGGATTTAGAAAACCTCAACTCTTTAAAGAACAGGAGGGAAATAGACACACCCACATGCATGACGTCAAACACTTTAGAAACAAGAAAACGTGCTCCACCACCAATGCACAATCATAATTTCTCACACATCATTAGGTGCAGAGCATTATCAATACCCAGTCTCAGAACCATGTAATTAGTCCCTATAGATTCTTTATTGATCACAATCAGGCAGCCATAACTCAAAAACTGACATCAGCAATAAAGTCATTTATGCTGATCAAATGTCTGGCGCTGCGAACCACTGTAGACACTGGCAGTTTTCTAAAGGGTAAGCACTATACAGTTTCTGGCAGATATCCCAAACAAATTCAATGTAAAGTTGCATTCGTAAGGAGGAAATCTGCAATGGTATCTAGAAGTACTTCTGCTGCTGCCTTTAGATACTGGTTTTCTGTAAAGGCAGTCTGCCAGAATGTGTCTCAGCAAAACAATAGATTTGGAAATGTATTATTGTTCTGCTAGATTTATGCTGGATGGGTTCATTGCACATACATCTTAAAGAAACAACAGCAATCAGATTAACTACCGTATGTACATTTTAAATAAATCATCTTAAGACATTGACTTATAGAATGTGTTTCTAGGTGTTTCATAACCTGTTAGCCTATAATTCTTTATAAAATAATAATGTTGACACATCATGTAAACAGAGCCGATAGAGGGCACCATACTGCAAATTAAATGAATAATGTAATCACAGAATGTGAACGCGGCTGCTGTGTATCATAATTATGTGCTACTCTCAGTGCCATTATCAAATCAATCAAACTGACTAAGGGAAACTGTATAGAAAACGTTACAGCTCATAAGGTGAAGTAACAAGGCTTTAACGTGAAGCTGGCTCACTAACTAGCTTACTGAGACGAGAGCCATAGAGCAACAACATTACGTGCCTCCTCTTCAGATGCTCCGGTGTTTCCAGGAAAACTCAGCTTTGCAGATGCTACAGTTAACAACCTTGGCTGAGTGAAGAGTGAAATGCTCCGACACTCTGGAGGTTTAGGTTGTGAAGGTGTTATTGCAGCGTTGACTTTACTGTTCACATCACTTTACTCCATTAAGCTGATGGTTTCGTTACAGCCCGATAACTTTGTGAAAGAATCGATTATCAAATTTGTTGGCAACAAAATCAACTACATCAATTACCGCACCTCTACCCTAGAGTAAACCAGTCTGTAGAGGAAGCATCAACTTCGCACATTACGCTGTACCTTGACTTGTTGTACAAAGGCCTTAAGCGTGACAGAAGCTGACATTACAAAAACTTAAGTGTCACACAGAGAATGAAAGTGGCACCCGCCACCCACGTGTAACTTGGTGGTGGGTGAAATTGTTGGGCCATATGCCGCTTTGACGGGCAGGAAAATTGCATAACAGAAAGACATGTGTAGTAAAGTAAGCGTATTGTGCCGATTGGCCACAGTCAGCCAAGGAAATATCTGTGAAAGAGGCCCAGTCTGTCCCGAGTTACAGCCTGGTTACAGCCAGCTTACTAGCATCGGAGGCTGCGGGGGAGGGGGACTCCGGTGTTGTGGGAGAATTACTAAGCTTGTCTATTAAACACGAGAAGCGTCACTTGGTTTTATTTTCGTTGGCCAACTTTTCAACTGAACCTCAAACTGAGTATGTTTTGTTTACTTACTGGGATATAGAAAGATGGACTCCTAGGAGGTTTGAACTGAGAAAAGGACTCATTAATTGGTGGTTGAACTGTGGGTTTTGTATTGAGCGCTTACAGTATAATACACTGTGGTGAACTTAGTTTTTCTTGTGGTTTGTAGGTAGGCCGACCTGATGATATTATATCATATTATTTAATGCCATGACTTGACCCTCAAATTAACTTTCTCATATTATTAATTCTTCTCCACCATTGCTCATAATAATTCATGCATCACCTAATTTCATCATAACACAGGCCTGACCCACAAGAAGAAAACAGTGTATGTTTAATCTATCTAATATTGTGTTGGCCATACTATACACTGATTTACTGCTTGTCCAGTTTTAATAATACAGAAGGTAAAGAGCTTAAAAATTAATCGCATATTAAATCGCAATATTTGTTAAAAAAAATCGCAATTAGATTTTCCAAAATCGTTCAGCCTTAGACTGAATGACAAGAAAATGAGTGAAAATTGACCTGAGCTCCTGTTTACTATCATACTTCCTGATTCAATGAGCAGCATGAGAATTACCTCATTCAGCCATTAAACCCAAATACCCACACATGAAGACTAAATATAGCTGAGTTTTAGCAAGAAAACATATTAAGCCACATGAGATTCACCCAATTTGCTAAATTATGTTTAAAAATTAGATTGTCCCATTAAGAGGGAGCCAGCAGTTTTGTCCCTCATTCAATAACACTGTATTGTATTCCCCATCTGTATTCATCAGCTGTATCTACCAGAAAACATATTAGGTATTTTTTCTTTACACTTTCCAGGATCTTGTATGTATCATCATTCTGTGTCAGTAAAGCTTGCTTTAGATATGAGAAGATGACAGCACAATCTCTCCTAGGAATACTAAGTCTTCTCTACCAATCATCATGCCTTAGCTTTAGGCTATACAAATTAATCTTGCAGTGTTCATCATAATAATAGTGAAAATAAATTACCCTCCTAGTCCTACCAAAAAGCCATGATAAAAAAAAACAAAACTCTTAAATATCAAAATTCCCTGTAGCCATTTGCCTCTATCCAAAAGACTGTGATGACCTAAATATTATTATTATTAATCCTTTAGTCTCATTAAGATCAGGATCTCTTTTTCAAGAGAGACCTGTGTACCAAAAATAAACATACGGACGCACAGATAATTCACACATCATACATTTTCACAATCAAGAAAACAATTTACAGTATGAGTGCAACCTTTTAAAATGTAAATAAATAAAGAGAGAGAGGTGGGGAAAGCCGGTGGTGTTTAACTGAGGTATAGGCCTCTTGTGTGTCTGAGTGTGGAGAAGAAAATTCAGAGGAAGGTGCGAAGCATATTTAACATTTATAGTAATAATGTTTGTAGTGATTAAAACCTGCTTTCACATGGCAGTATAATGTGAATCTTTTTTATTTTGTATTGGGCCTCAAACTGGGTTTTTATTTGCTTGCTTGCTGGGATACAGAAAAGGAGGTTTTAGAAGAGATATGGACTCTTGTGGAGATTTCCGTGGGCAGCACGCTATTTTCGCGCAAAATGCAAATGGGAAATTCCTTGGTAATCCTAGTATTATGTCATCCTATGCATGCTACACACCTCTGTGAAGCTAGGAGGCTCAGCTAGCATCTCAAACCGACCATTTTTATCCACACCAAACACACATCAAACACCAAGCATCTAAATGAACTTATATTACAACATAAATCACTCCGTAATCACTGTACATGCCTGCAGTTATTGCCATCCAGATATCTCTCATTCTACAACGCAGTCCAACCACTCTAAAGAAAGCTCAGCTCCAGCTTTGATCAGCTGTGTAACTCATATCACTCAAATCACAAAACTCACAGCATTATTAGCTGGATAATAACAACAACAAACGCACCAATATACATATACAGTTACAACCGCTGACTTACTTTTGCCGTTTTTGCTGTTTTCAGTCCAAAAACAGCTGTTTTCTGTGTATGAAAAGATCGCCATGGGCCGCCATCTGTGTATTGCGCAATAGCTGAGCTCTTAGGCTTTGTTTCTCTCGTCAAAATGAAGGAGAGAAGAAGTGCTTTGGAACAGACGGTCTTTACCGTCGTCTACTGGCCGACTCGTAGGAGCTACATCCAATATACCAAACAATTTCTCTGCTCAAGACGAAGAGATAGAGCCCACTTACAGGCCCACTCTGTTCTCAAGCTGTGGGCCTGTAAAGCATGGGAGTGATTTTAGTCATAGGAATGTTGATCAATATTCACAGTTTTTATCAATCTTTCGATCTTTTGGAAGCTTTGTATTATTTGGAACGTGGTTGTATGGAAAGAAATAGTGTTTTGAAGAAAACTGAACATTTTAACATAATCTACAGGATGATGGTTTTGACGGTGATATTGCTATTAAAATGAGGATGAAAATATCATATTTTCCTTTATTGCATCTGCATTTACTCTTTAATAGAAAAATAAATAGGTTCATTTAACGTTGATTCATATCCCTTAGCTCCTGGCCTATCAAAGGAGACCAGAATTTTGCATCTAGGCCTAATGTTTGAGGAGTTATTACTGATTGATTTGCGATATGTTATTTTAGGCATTTTTCCTGGAAATAGGGGCAAATAGCTGGAGGTTTCCAACAGGTTAATTGGTGGTTTAACTTCGGGTTTTGTATTGAGAGCTTACTGTATAATACACTGTGGTGAACTGTTTTTTCTAATTTAATCATAACATATAGGAAAGAACAGTGTATGTTTAATCTATCTAGTACTGTGTTGGTCATACTAAACAATTATTTATTTCTTGTCTTTTTTGGATAATACAGAAGATAAAGAGCTTAAAGAATAATTGCATATTAAATCGCATTCGCTATATTGGTTGAAAAAAAAATCGCAATTACATTATTTTCCAAAATCGTTCAGCCCTACTTGGAAACCTTGGAGACTACTGTATGAGTTGTGCCTGTGAGATAAATAATGCTCATAAAACCATTTAATGGACTGTTCATCTAACCAGTTGAGCATAGTTTTTCCAGTAAATTACAATTAAGTAACTGCATAAAATGAATTACAATCAACCAACTAAATAAAATGTTTTTCTATGAAAAGTTCAGCACAGTGCTCATGATTGTCCAAGTACACATAATAGCTGTGTTTTGAGTCATGCATATGAATCATGCATACCCTAGTGGGCAGTTTAAGGGAAATTGAATTGGTGTTTGATCTGAGTTGTCATAACCACTGTCAATCACATATATAAATACAAAACTTAATTAAACTTTAAAACTTCTCCTGTTCTGCCGCATCTTTGTGTTGGTTCCCACAACTTATCCAGTGTAAAAGAGCTGTTGCTGAGGCAGAAGTTTCCAGCCGACGTGTGCTTGCTTTTCATTCAGTGTATTACCTCTTTTATAATGGAGGCACACGGTTGGAAGAGATAGCTTGACAGAGGGGGGCAAATGCTGACTCCCACGAGTGTTACGCTTCACTCCTAAATTTACAGGTGCTCTGAAAGAGACAGCCTTGACAAAACCCACTGCTCTTCTTTCTTGCACATGTCCAAACCTTTTAAAATGAATCATAGTCTTATTATCAGTCACTGTTCTGCTAGGAACTCCATCATAACAATATTTTAATGGCACAAAATTTTGTCTCCGAGATCAAATTTGCACTTTCTGCAATAATATGCTATTAAATAGTACCCCTCCTTTGTTATGCTTTAGTGCAATGATAGGCTACCACTCTTCTCCCTCTTTTCTCCTCTCTCATCATTCTGTACCACCAGTAGCAGCAGCTCAATTATGTAGTGACCACAATAGACCATGAATACCAATTTAAGGGGAGATGGGGGCTAGAAGGAAGGAGGGGGGGGGGTCAGCATTCCTGCTATCCAGCAAAATTGAGAGCGACAGAAGCTTGGCCTGGTTTCCCCTCTCTGGTGCCGCTGTAATTTACCTTGCATCACCTCTATCTCATCCTACACTATGCTGCACTTCAATCTGCCACTACACCTCTCCCTCATCTTCCACCGTTCTCTCTCCTTACGTCTTTCACACCCACCTCTCCTCCCCCAACCAAAATATCTTATTAGTGATTCATATGTAAATGATGCTTAAAATAATCATCTGACCCGATGCCATCAGGTTGGATGAGAATGCAATCTGTGAAGGCAGATTCTGCTCTACTCTTTGCACGCCCAGTGTGAGTAATTCTGAGTATGTGTGATCTAATCTCAAATTCCCTGCAAAGCTATAATTTTTGTTGTGTTTTCTGTGTTTATATAAAGACACCAGCATTTCTCTCTCACCCTCTCTGTCTCTCACTCACAAACACACATTCAGTTGGTTGCTCCACTTTTTATCCTTCCTCCCCCATCCATCAGTCTTCTCTCTATCCCTCTATCTGTGGGAGGGATGAGGTGACCATCTGTTGTACAGAGAGAACTCAAAAGGGATTGAGGGGGAGAGAGTGAGAGACTGACAGAGTGGGGGAGAGCGTGCAGAACTGTGATGTTGTAAATGCAGTCAAAGTAGAATTGAACCGTGGGGAAGAGAAGCGAGATATGTGTGACGATAGTGTCACTGCAGTCAAAGGTACAAAGGGATTAAAACGGATTGAAAGAATGACTGAGAAAGAAAAACAGAGGGAAGGAGAAGTGGTATGATATTGTCATTGCAGTAAGGCAGAAAGTGGCAGGCCCTTAGCCTTTGATTTATGTCTCCTTCACAGTGTGTTTGTGTGAGTGTGAGTGTACCTGTGATTTATCGTTCGTTAACGCTGAGGAATTAAACCTTGTATCCCACTGAGCTGCGCACATCAATTACCAACCCAACAAACGGCCAGGCCTCGCCTCAGTTCACCTTTAATGAGGAGAGGTGGCAACTGACACATACACACACGGTGACTGCGACTCATGCACACAAACACTGACGGCCCCTTGCACACACACTAATTTATACACCTTTATAAACAGTGTCCACAAACTTACACACAGGTGTAAGCGCAGTAATCCTGGCTACATTTATAATAATAAACTGAACTTGAATTGAACTTTACTCCAGGCTGTGCATATGCATGTTGCCCGTGTTGCATGTTTTAACATGCAACAAAAGGCATGTGTGCTTCATTACCTCTGGGTGAACTTCCTGACACCCACCAATATTGAATATCATCTATTAAGACTCCATTTCAAATATGGCATGTTAAGGGTTTATCTGAGAGCCAAATAAACAAATATAACAAGGTAATCTAATGAACAGCAATTAGCATAATGCAATTATCTCATTTGCATCAATAATACCTCCCCGGGTTTCAGACAGTTTCCTGACCATATGCAAAATAGGATCCAAGCCACAAATCATGATAAATATAATTTGTGCTTTGAATCCTTATCAATTAGATTTGACTTCAGGGGTAATCTGTTTGGGAATGGAGTAAGTAGCGGAAGAGTGTAAAAGGAGATGTATTATACTGTAGGTGTTTTTGAAAGAAAAGTAAATTAAAAATGACAGTCAATGAGAATGAATGCTGCAATCCAATAGGGGAGATGTAATATTTGCCTTTCTAGTAAAATAAAATATTTGTTGCTGAGCCAGATGTAAGAAAAGTCATATTTACTCAGTATCTAGGCAAAATTTAAGTACCACTCTGGGAGGGGTAGAGTGAAAGTGCTCATTAGAGAGGACATCCAAGGCTAAAAAAGGCATTCCTTTAAGAATGCAGCTGAAACAGTTGAAAATACACTTGTGTTGACGTTCTCGTTAGAAATGTATGCAAAGCAATTTTTTTGAATGAATTCTTCATGTCTGAGAAGAGGAGGGATTTTCTACTCTAATGTGTCAGGAGAAAAGAGTGCTTTACATAAATTTCAGACTAAAAACCTCTAATGTTTTTATTCATTATTATTATTATTATTATTATTGTTTCCTTGTTCCTTGTCACTGTTTGCCTTATGGCAGGTTTAGGCATAGCCCTTTTAAAGTGGAATGACCAGCGACTACCAAACTGTACATGAAACCCTGGGATATAATGTGACATATCATTAAAAGGTATTATACAGTTTGATACAGAATTTATGCAACAATCCCTCTTCTTAAAACCTTTCTAGTTCTACTCTCAGCATTTATTTTTCTTTATGTGTGCACATGTCTATATTAGGACAGATGTATCCTAGATAACTGGGTAGGGCATTAGGACAGTAGGGATATAGGTCACTAAGCCTGGAAAACATAGCTTAACAGATGTCCTGAGAAGGCAAATGAAAGTAAAGGAAAAAGAGGGAGAAAGATAGAGAAGGGAGGACAGAAGAGAAAACAGATTATCAACAGGTGTGTGATGAAAAGTGTGGGAGGGGAATAGAAGTGTGCAGTAAAGAAAGAGGGCAGAGAAAGAAGAAGAAAATTGCTGAGAGATGCTGCTGGTTGAGAAACTACTTCTCCCCCTCTTGCTAGTGTTCATGATAAGTCATTGTCTCATATCTCTCCATCTTTCTCTCACTCAGTCCTCTCAAAAACAGCTAATTACATGTGTTACTTTTCACAGTTGTAGAAAAACAGTGCATCTGTGCAAGTGTTTAGAGCACATTGGCACTTTTGCTCATTTTTGTTCTTCAGAAATATTTTCTAGCAGGCACACGCACAAACACAGGGAACACATTCACATTTAATTTTTGCATGAATTCTCACAGTCTGAGACAAACCACACTCTTGCAGTTTGTTTCAGTCTCTCGCTGTTGATGCACAGACAGAGAAAGAGAGGGTGCATGACACAAAGAGAAGAGCAAAGGGAGGAATAAACAAAAAAATCTGTTGAGAAACCACTGTAGTGAAAAAAAAAAATATTTGAGGGCTGAATTTATGGCCAAATGAGTCACAGTCACGACAGCCCATAAAATTTGAATGAAATGCTGTAAAAGTGGGATTTATAATGATACGATCAGGAGAAATAATAAATCAGAATTTTTGCCTGTTCAACTGTGGGGGGAATGAGGTCTGAAATTGCCAGAGCTGGGATGAAACACAAGGATATAATAATTCAATATATGAATCCATACTATTTGTGTATTATGGTAGTGGTTGCGCTAGTTCTGCTCTGTGTTTATATGTGTGTGCGTGTGCTCTGTATGTACTTCTATCTTTATGAGGACCAATTCGAGTTTTAGGTGGTTGGTCATCATTTCTTCAAAAGGTTATTTGAGAGTTAAGTCTTGGTTTTAGGAATAAGGTTAGAATTAATTTAGGTAACACAAAGCTTAATTACTCTCCCAAGTGAAGGTATCTTGGGATCGTGTCCAGGAGTGAGGGTAAAATGGAGCATGAGTTCAAAGTCGGAAATAGAGCCACTATTCTTTTGCGTAGAATAGAGTCAGTTGAGGTGGTCCGGGCATCTGATGAGGATGCCTCCTGGGCGCCTTCCTTTGAAGGTTTTCCAGGTGAGTCCAACTGGTAAGAGACCCAGAACACAGTGGAGAGATTATATATCTCATCTGGTTTGGGAAGGACTCAGGATCCCCCAGGAGGAGGTGAAAAACGCTGCTGCAAAGAGGGACTACCTTGCTTAGCCTGGCCCCGGATAAGCGACAGAAAATGGATGGATAGATGGATGGAACATTGATCTTGAGGCATGTAATTGTGATCATGAAAGTTCATTTTTGACCTTGGAAATAGTACATATAGATGACAGAAACTCTGTCTTTGTTTTTTGATGAATAATGTAGTCTTTTCCACACATGTTTTCTCCACTCCACAATCTCAATGTTGCTTGAGTTCCTTCTGAC
The DNA here is from genome assembly GCF_014851395.1 of Micropterus salmoides. Lineage (NCBI taxonomy): Eukaryota > Metazoa > Chordata > Actinopteri > Centrarchiformes > Centrarchidae > Micropterus > Micropterus salmoides. The sequence goes on along the minus strand of NW_024040040.1, from coordinate 38,001,975 downwards.
CTCCTACAGACATGATCAAACCCCCACCCTCCACCTTGCCATCCACTGTCCCCGAGAACAGCCCCGGTCAAGCTTTTATCCTGTGCTGGCACAGCACTTAAATTAGGTGAAACCAAGTGTGGAGAGCAGACCAGCTATGTGAGACAAGACAAGTTAATTAAGGGTTTCTTGAATCTCATGAGACTTACCCCAGTCTACACTACGGAGCTAAACATGGTTGTTGTAAATTTACTCATAGTTTAGTTTATTGCACATAAATTACTTCAAATACTAAATGTTGTGTTTTCAGCTGTCTGTATTCCATAGAAACCACAAATGGGCTGTAAAAGTATGTAAATTAATATGGCCATGACCACATAATTTACTGTATATTTACTGTGTACTTTGAGCAAACACTGATGCCACTCATATTGCACCCCACACTCTTTTTCATCATCACTAGCAAAGCTCAAAACTGTGCCAAAGGTTTTACAGTTCATGTTTTACAGTAAATATATTTAAATTGGTGCCTAAGGCATTTTGAACATGACCTACAGAGCTCACGCTCCAGTTGATGCTTAAATATAAAGACCTTTGTAACATGTCATACCCTTGTTCTCCCATGTGTTTTCAAGCTCTACACTGTATCCTATATAATAAAGCAAATACCACAAAATTAAACATATCTCGAGTCATTAATCATGCACTGTTCCTGCTGGGGTGGAGAAGTGGTTTGTGTTCTTGGCATGACACACGTGCCAGTGTGAAGCTGGGCAAACAAATGGAATAGGCAGGACAAACCCTCAGGGTAACACTGTCATATGCCACTGTGGACTAGAGCTGACAACTCCAGAGCACAGACAGGAGACAGGCCAAATAATGCATTCCCCATATAAACACTTCAGATGGCCACCTCTGGTGTGCTCTGTTGCCTCTTCCAGCAATCAAAAAACTATACCATGCTTAGCTCGGGGCACAGTAAACTATACTAGATCTATGATAATTCACAGTCGTCTGTTCACACTTGGCTGTCTCAAACACACACAAAACAAAACTGCACATTAAAAACATACATGCACGTGTGAGCATACATGGGCGCACACACAAGCTCCAACTGTAGTGTACCCAAGGCTACGTCCAGTGTGAGGAAATTCAAACAGATGGGGGCAAATGGAAGGAATACACAAACTAGGCTATACATGGCATGAACTGCACAGTAGGGCCGCAACTAACAACTATTTTGATAGTCGATTAATCTATCGATTATTGAAACAAATAATCGACTATTCGGATAATGAATCGCAAAATGACACAATGCCTCTCATTTAGCTATTAGCCTTTAAATTAAACCTGAGGTTGTTTTAGGCATGTGCTAATTAACGGTCAAGACAATAAAATAAATACTGCTTTCAAAAATGCATCTTTTAATGAACGTTTCTGCTGCAGCAACAGAAAGTTCCACTGAAATCATGTCCTGATAAGCAGCTGATCTGCTGTTTAGTGACGGAGCAGCTTTCATGGCAGTACTGCAACACACAAACTGACACTGTATACAAAGAAAGGAATAACGTCATGCATTACATTTGCCGAATTTAAAAGTGGGAATCAATAATAACGATTTTGTAGTAGACAGCGTTTCACAACAAATATAGTTTCCCCTAACTCAACAACTCACAAAACTCCGTGATTTTTTTAAGGTAGTTTGGAGCAGATTAGCCGCCGCCTCACACACAGACAGGAGAACTGTTTTCTCTTCTTTAGAAAGTATGAAATTGTCCGGTGTTGTCTAATCTTGCGCACTCAGCAGCAACACGTTCTCCAGCTGGGAACGTCGCTATGAGCGATGCCAGGGTTCTTGCACCATTTTAAAAGTGGAATTTAATACTTTTTAAGACCTTTTTATGCATCGTTTATTGTTGTAAAGTCAAGGCACATCTGGAATGTGAACGCGGCTGTTGTGTATCATAATTATGTGCTACTCTCAGCGCCATTACTGTAACAATCAAATTGACCAACTGTATAGAAAACGTCTCAGCTCATAACGTGAAGTAATACGGCTTTTGTGAAAGTGTTACTGCAGCTCTGATGTTGTTTTAATAACTTTAACATTACTGTTCACATCACTTTACTCTGTTAAGCTGACGGTGTCGCTATGGCCCGATGACGTCATGAACGAATCGATTATTAAAATCGTTGGCAACCAATTTAATAGTTTTTTGTTGACTACGTCGATTAGTTGTTGCACCTTTACTGCACAGCTGTATTATTTGTATTGACAAACAGATACACACAAAAAACAGACACATGCCAAGCAAAAATCACACAGAGAGACAATAACACATGTTTATGATCTATGAATGTTTGTGAATATTCTCTGGGCTACATTTTCCATTTTTACCACTAGGTATATAAAACTACACATGGTGATTTAAAGATTTGTGGAAGGAATAAGATAATTAATAATAATTATTATTATTATTAATAAACCTTGCTAAGTTTATAAAGTTCACAGCTAATGCTGAAGTGTATCCAGGCATTGTTTTCTCATATGCATCTTTTTTTTTTTTAGATTTTAGCAGAAGCGGACATTTTCTTTGAATTATATATATATATATATTCATATTCATATATGTTTGTTTTCTCTAATGTCTGTTCTTTTGACAGATTGGCCTGAGGGAGAAGGTGAAGATAGAACTGGTTGGTTCCTGTAGGGCTTCCCACTCTCCTTTTCCTGGACACATGTACATGCCAGAGGTTGCTTCAATTTGACATTCATACTACAAGGTTATACTGCCTGTCAGTCAAGTTGATGCACACTGAGCACAGACACGATGTCTAAAGAGGCATACAGCAAAACAAGCTCATGAATACTGTAATATCACTGGTCTTCAGCTGACATGAGTCAGCGAGGAGGCTGCAGTGGATGCAGGGCAATATACCACTGGGGAGATGCTACTGCTAGCAGTTGCTTTGTATAACAGCTGCACAAGTGCATACATTATTATCATGGATCTGGAATCAATCCCCTGACAGTTGACAGTGTTGCAGCACAGTGAAATTTGCAGATCTATAGGACCATGGCTAAACACTAGGGCTCCACGATTTGGAGAAAAAGTCATATTGCGATTATTGTCGACAATAATAATAATATTGCGATTGCACTTTGATTATAATGGAACAAATGGTCCTATTAGTCTACTTACTTCTCAAGGAATGTACAAAATACTGACATCTTGAAATGTGTATTTCTCACCTTGAACAAAATTAAACAATAAACAAACAAAAATTTACAAACAATAACAAGTAAAATAGATTTAAAATAGAACAAGGGGAGCGTGTGCCTCTACAAAGGAGGTGGCTAGCAGCAAATATTGTCACACTGGCCTGCTGGCACCGGCTCAGTGTACATCTGTCTAAAGCCTAAAATCCACTGACTCCGGCTACGGCGTGTTATGTCTGCGCCGCAGTTGCCGGAGCTAATCGCAGCTGTTATAGTCAATGCTCGTGAGTAGCTTCGGCCCATAAGAAAGAGAATAATTAGCAGGTCTGCTTTTGCTGCTAGGCGCATCAAGCAGCACAGAGCAGATTGTACCGGGCAGGAAGTCAGACACAGAACGGCATACAGAATCCGGTCAATTTTCAAAATAAAACACCCTGTGGAGACTCCCGATCATGAAACGACAATAAACACGGTTAAAACGGACACAAAACGAAATAATTTAACTATTTAGCCTACTTAATAATAGTAGAAGCACAAAAAGCAAAAATTACCAAATCAACAAAATCTAAACATGTCAGCAATGTGGGAAATGCAGCCTGAAGTTAAAAGATCGAAACAGGGTCACACAGAGCTGTGAAAAAGGTAGTAGAATCAAAAAAAAAAGAACAAATTAATAACAAGTAAATAGTGTGGGGCAGGCTGCACACTCCACTTCTGAAACGATTGTGACACGCTTCCAGTCGACTTTGACGCAGGGCTATGGATGTATCAAAACTGTGGCGCAGCCATAACGTGCCGTAGCCGGAGTAATGCAGAGTCTCTATCTACAACCTGGAGGAAGAACTGTACATGAGTGTATTATATAGAGTATAATGTTTAGTTAATAATAATAACAATAAATATTAAATACTACAGTCATTAGAATTTCATATAATAGTATACTTTTATACTACTTGTTGAGTTTTAAAACCAGTTATAGCAGCAATAGTGGTTTCATTTTTGAGGGTTGTTTGTTTAAAATTTAAGGTTATGGTAGGTTGTTGTCTTAAAAGTTACTAGCGCACTGCTCATAAAACATTTTATTTATGTCACGTAGGCTTATCTGTTTTTAGGGGCATATGCGAGAGCCCAGTGTAGGCGAAGACAACGAGCAGACGGCAGCGCACAAAGAGAAGAGAGTATCACACACACTTTTTCGGTTTTATTAAATCGCACACTTTTTGCGGTTATGTAATTGCACATGACAACATCGCGATTGCGATTAGATTAATTGTGCAGCCCTACTATACACATTATCAGTTCTTGTCAATGTAAATTTTGCAACAGGCTAACACATTTAAAAAATAGATAAGTGAATGACAGCAATTTACTTTGTAACTGGTTGGGGGTAATTAAATGAGGACAGAAAAACAACTGATGGCAGGAGTCCTTACAAAAACAATATGGTTTCCATACCGACCTTGGAATAATTAGCACTTTTTGTATGTATCCCCTGCTACTCTTTCTAAACTGTTTAAAGTAACTTGGCTGTACAGAGCACATAAAGATATTTTTCAAGAAGTATGTCATTAAGGGAATTGCATTTTCTTTGGCATCATTCACTTTGCAATAGACACAGTACTACAGTACGTTAGTGATAAATAGAAGATCTTATCAAACCTGCTCCTGAATCTGAATCCATACACCTCTTTGCCTCTTCACAATTTAGATGTCAATGTTGGAAATAGCTTTGGTGCCTAAAGGCCATTTCAAATCCATTTTAAGTGTTTGCAGAAATTTTGAGCCTGAAGTTTGTCATATCTTTATATCGAAACTCTAATTTGTGACATTTAAGAAAAGGTCTTTCATTATTACCCATTGAACACAACCATACGTTGTATGCCGGTGCTTTATGTGTGTATGCTGTATAGTATACATATGTGTGTATGGGGCGGCTGTGGCTCAGGAGATAGAGCGGGTTGGCCGTTAATCGGAAGGTTGGCGGTTCAATCCCTGGCTCCCCCTGGTTGCGTGTTGAATTGTCCTTGGGCAAGATAGTGAACCCCGATTCCGTTAGTGTATGAATGTGTGTGAACGTTAGTTTCCGTTTGAGCACTTAGGCTCAGTGTATGAATGTGTAGTGTAAAAGCGCTTTGAGTGGTCGAAAAGACAAGTACGGAGCATTTACATTTACATGCTGTATGAGCGTGAATGAGTGAGTGAAAGCAAGATTTTTACGACAGCCATCTATCTATATCATGTATAGATAATAGATACCTATATATAGATATATAGATGACCTGACTTCAAACTTGGAAGCTGTAAGTGTTTCTGTTATTTTACATTTATATTGTTTATTTTAAAGGTTAGCTAACTTGACATTAGCATATTGCACGGCTAATGTGGCTAGCAGGCTCGGCGATGTTGTGATACTGAGGGACAGTCGAGAGAAACGAACGCTAAGACTCATTTAAAGCTCACTAACTAACGAGCGTAGTGTTGGATGCCTGCAGGTGGTTTTCATGTTGCTTCCTGTATAAGCAGAAAGCTGTTCCTTATAACGTTACACTTCCTCTTATAACACCTCTAACTCTTAACCTCTAACATGCACTTCCTGTGCTCTTCTTCTTCTATCCCCTTACAATTATCTTGTATTGATTGCACTTTTTCTACCTAGGGAAGGAAGTAATAGTTAACAAATGTGATATGAACTATGAGCTCTTACTAGTATTTATTGCTTCTCTTACTAGTATGCATTGTCAGTTGTAGATCTATATGTGATGCTCTGTTGATGCTTGTATGTTGTTCCTCAAATGTCTGCCAAATGAGTAAATGTACTACAGCGCAGTGGTTAGTTGTGGACAGCCCATTCTGCTCCGCGCCTGTGTTTGTGTGTGTGTGTAGGTGTAGGTGTGTGTGTGTGTGTGTGTGTGTGTGTTGCTGCGGTATATAAATTGACTTGATAGACATGCCCTGAAGGGAACGATATAGCTAACGTTAATTGTGAAAAAGACACGGTCAAACTACAAAAATAAGTTTGCTTGGCAATGTTGTTGGCTAGCACCCAGCAGCTAGCTTGCTCTGACCATAAAGCTGCTTTCAGTGGCTCGCTGTGCAGTGAGCTGAGATCCACAGAAACTCTTACTATGTTATATGGCACCAAATCACATTGATGAAAAATGCGATAATACCGCATACCGCGCTGTTGAGCCCCAACATGTTACCGCGGGGGAAATTACTTCCCCGCGACAGCCCTACTATCCCATTCCCCCTTTTGACTATTTTTTATACCTGTTTATCTTGTTCTACATTGTTGATGTCTACACTGTGGCCCTTGTAGACATCTTTTTTGATATGTTCCCCCAAGTGGAGTCAAGCCCATAACCACAGCCATGTACAATATTAAATGAGCTCCACACAGCCATATTTGTAAATGCTAAATCACTTGAAATGTAAAACCTCTAAGACATGTTTCTCCAAAAGGCTAATATTTGAAAACCCTTAGATTCTAAAAGGCGAGTGTGTTAAAGGAAGCCAACATGGCATACTGATATGACCAACATCTGAGTGTTGTTGTTATTTGACTGGCATTACTGGTTTATAGAACTACAGCATCTCTTTGATATCCACACAAAAATAACTCAAAGTCAAGTTAACAATGCATTCAGCAGTAGTCTGACCAAGGCATGGACAGACACACGAGCACAGTGCAAACACCCAATCCCCCCCCCCCTTGACAATAACTGCTTGTTTGAGAGCCTGCCATGCCTGTAGCAACACACTGAACACATTGCAAGACATCATTACCTTTCACAGATCACAAGATAAGGCCCACCAAGTAAAAGTCCCATAACTATGAATCAATCTAGGCAAGATGGGAACCGTATTGATTGGTGTTGCCTGCCTGTCAGATGGTTGGCGATAGGGGCCAGGTGAGCAAGTGCATCTCAAATCTGAGGGAGGAAGTAAAGGAGGAAAAGCCACAGAGAGCTCAACAAGAAGATATTTTGCTACATATTAATAGAATGAAGAAAATGATTATATACACACATATATATATATATATATATATATATATATATATATATATATATATATATATATATATATATACATACATATACATATACATATACACACACACACACACACACACACACACACCTAAAAGCATTATTAGGAACACCAGTTCAATTTATCATTAATGCAATTATCTAATCAACCAATCACATGGCAGTTGCTTCAATGCATTTAGGGGTGTGGTCCTGGTCAAGACAATCTCCTGAACTCCAAACTGAATGTCAGAATGGGAAAGAAAGGTGATTTAAGCAATTTTGAGCGTGGCATGGTTGTTGGTGCCAGACGGGCCGGTCTGAGTATTTCACAATCTGCTCAGTTACTGGGATTTTCACGCACAACCATTTCTAGGGTTTACAAAGAATGGTGTGAAAAGGGAAAAACATCCAGTATGCGGCAGTCCTGTGGGCGAAAATGCCTTGTTGATGCTAGAGGTCAGAGGAGAATGGGCCGACTGATTCAAGCTGATAGAAGAGCAACTTTGACTGAAATAACCACTCGTTACAACCGAGGTATGCAGCAAAGCATTTGTGAAGCCACAACATGCACGACCTTGAGGCGGATGGGCTACAACAGCAGAAGACCCCACCGGGTACCACTCATCTCCACTACAAATAGGAAAAAGAGGCTACAATTTGCAAGAGCTCACCAAAATTGGACAGTTGAAGACTGGAAAAATGTTGCCTGGTCTGATGAGTCTCGATTTCTGTTGAGACATTCAGATGGTAGAGTCAGAATTTGGCGTAAACAGAATGAGAACATGGATCCATCATGCCTTGTTACCACTGTGCAGGCTGGTGGTGGTGGTGTAATGGTGTGGGGGATGTTTTCTTGGCACACTTTAGGCCCCTTAGTGCCAATTGGGCATCGTTTAAATGCCACGGCCTACCTGAGCATTGTTTCTGACCATGTCCATCCCTTTATGGCCACCATGTACCCATCCTCTGATGACTACTTCCAGCAGGATAATGCACCATGTCACAAAGCTCGAATAATTTCAAATTGGTTTCTTGAACATGACAATGAGTTCACTGTACTAAAATGGCCCCCACAGTCACCAGATCTCAACCCAATAGAGCATCTTTGGGATGTGGTGGAACAGGAGCTTCGTGCCCTGGATATGCATCCCACAAATCTCCATCAACTGCAAGATGCTATCCTACATTTCTAAAGAATGCTTTCAGCACCTTGTTGAATCAATGCCACGTAGAATTAAGGCAGTTCTGAAGGCAAAAGGGGGTCAAACACAGTATTAGTATGGTGTTCCTAATAATCCTTTAGGTGATTGTATACATACACACACACACACACACACACACACACACACACACACAGCTCAAAAAAATAAAGGGAACACTTAAACAACACAATGTAACTCCAAGTCAATCACACTCCTGTTAAATCAAACTGTCCCCTTAGGAAGCAACACTGATTGACAATCAATTTCACATGCTGTTGTGCAAATGGAATAGAAAACAGGTGGAAATTACAGGTAATTAGCAAGACACCCCCAATAAAGGAGTGGTTCTGCAGGTGGTGACCACAGACCACTTCTCAGTTCTAATGCTCCCTGGCTGATGTTTTGGTCACTTTTGAATGCTGGCGGTGCTTTCACTCTAGTGATAGCATGAGATGGAGTCTACAACCCACACAAGTGGCTCAGGTAGTGCAGCTCATCCAGGATGGCACATCAATGCGAGCTGTGGCAAGAAGGTTTGCTGTGTCTGTCAGCGTAGTGTCCAGAGCATGGAGGCGCTACCAGGAGACAGGCCAGTACATCAGGAGACGTGGAGGAGGCTGTAGGAGGGCAACAACCCAGCAGCAGGACCGCTACCTCCGCCTTTGTGCAAGGAGCAGCAGGAGCACTGCCAGAGCCCTGCAAAATGACCTTCAGCGGGCCACAAATGTGCATGTGTCTGCTCAAACGGTCAGAAACAGACTCCATGAGGGTGGTATGAGGGTCCGACGTCCACAGGTGGGGGTTGTGCTTACAGCCCAACACCGTGCAGGACGTTTGGCATTTGCCAGAGAACACCAAGATTGGCAAATTCACCACTGGCGCCCTGTGCTCTTCACAGATGAAAGCAGGTTCACACTGAGCACATGTGACAGACGTGACAGAGTCTGGAGACGCCATGGAGAACGTTCTGCTGCCTGCAACATCCTCCAGCATGACCGGTTTGGCGGTGGGTCAGTAATGGTGTGGGGTGGCATTTCTTTGGGGGGCCACACAGCCCTCCATGTGCTCGCCAGAGGTAGCCTGACTGCCATTAGGTACCGAGATGAGATCCTCAGACCCCATGCTGGTGTGATTGGCCCTGGGTTCCTCCTAATGCTACACAATGCTAGACTTCATGTGGCTGGAGTGTGTCAGCAGTTCCTGCAAGAGGAAGGCATTGATGCTATGATTGATGCCCGCCCGTTCCCCAGACCTGAATCCAATTGAGCACATCTGGGACATCATGTCTCGCTCCATCCACCAACGCCACGTTGCACCACAGACTGTCCAGGAGTTGGCGGATGCTTTAGTCCAGGTCTGGGAGGAGATCCCTCAGGAGACCATCCGCCACCTCATCAGGAACACGCCCAGGCGTTGTAGGGAGGTCATACAGGCACGTGGAGGCCACACACACTACTCAGCCTCATTTTGACTTGTTTTAAGGACATTACATCAAAGCTGGATCGGCCTGTAGTGTGGTTTTCCACTTTGATTTTGAGTGTGACTCCAAATCCAGACCTCCATGGGTTGATAAATTTGATTTCCATTGATAATTTCTGTGTGATTTTTTTGTCAGCACATTCAACTATGTAGTACTAAGTAAGTATTTAATGAGATTATTTCATTCATTCAGATCTAGGATGTGTTATTTAGTGTTCCCTTTATTTTTTTGAGCAGTATATATATAGTATTATATAGTTAAGTTTTTGGCACGCACTCCAAGGCTGGAGCAAATCCTGACACAGCGCTCTGTAGGAGGGCATCTGAGTGTGCCCCAGTAGGGAGTCATGAATCATCAAGACTCCTCGCTGGGGCAGGTGGAGCTGGGCTGCTGGGTTGCTGGCATTCAAGATGAGCAATGCAGAGAGTGAGGAAAAAGAGCAAGTTTATGAATGGGATGTAGCACAACAGTGAAACTGAGGCAGTGACTGGGTGGGTGAGACGGTGGTAGGAGGTAGGAAGCGAGAGGAGAGGCGGGACTTGAGTGGAAAGCATGAATGTAGACTTGGCTCAGTCTCATCCTTGAACTTCAGTTAAGTGAAACAGAAAGAGCAGAGAACCAGAAAATGTGTTTTTGTATGGGTAAAAACAAAACACATTAGGAGAAAAAGCACAGCAGATGTAAAACCAGAGATAACAGTAAGGTTGTTTAAAAGAGCAAATAAATGTGAACAGAAAGAGAGAGTGGACGTGATTAGGTGAAACAGAAAAAAAGAGAGCAAGAGAAAGTATGATGAATCGGAAAAACAGCAAGGTGTCCTGCAGTTTGCCATGCACATGTATCTTTACTAAACTACACACACAGGAACAGACGAACACATCACAATCACAGAAATGCTTTGTCATAGACCCCACCAAGTTGTTTGTGCAGCCGTTTTCTTCTGCTTCAGTTTACAAGATATTGTATAGTATGGGAAACATGGTTTGCTTGCATGATAAATATATGCTCTACGGAATTATTACGTAAACTGTCTTGTATGATCAGCATGTGAAAAACAGACTATCCAAATGTAATGTTCTTCAATCATCTTCTTCGATTTGTTAGAATTTCAAGAGAAAAAGTAACCGCCTTAAAACAAGAATCTTTCTCTAATTTACTCTGGTATTATTCCTGAGCACTGCTGAACTGCCAGCGCCCCAAACTCAATCAGGGCGCATTGTATTCAGTAAAAAGAGGACGCGCTATGGCAGCTGTGTGTTTTAGACAAAGCTGTGCATTTTGGACAGTACTGCAGGACTTCAGTGAAATCTTCATTTTGGGATACTGTGACCAAACTGTGATATCAGACCTACAAGTCTAGAGAGACAGCAGGGTAAGTACACAAACAGCAGATATATAAACCTAACAACCAATGCAAAAAAACAACAACAACAACGTCACAAATGAAATGTAATAAAGTGATCACAATGTCGATTATCAGACTTAGCTTAGTGCTGCATTTGCAAATATCTGGTTCATATAATTAGCGGGTTTCCATTGACCAAAACGCTGCTGTGTTAACCGTATTATAAAAAAAAAAAAATATTACAACCTGACTGCTCATTAAAAAAAAATCAAGCTCTTATTACTGTAAAACTATAAACAACAAACCTAAACAATTAATGTTGCTTCGCCCCTGACCCTCAACTGACTCTCTCTCACACACACAGCCACATCTAGCCAGTGGTGGGGCTAATCCATCCAACTGATCAACAAATGCAGTGCAATTAACTGTCAAGCTAATGGCTCAATTAAACCAAAACATCAAGTATAATTATTTCTTTGCCAGCTGACTCAGAGCTGCAATGGGAGCTTTTCTTTAGAATTATACTGTTGCTCCACACAGGCATTCATACAAAACAATCCCGAATAATAAGAAATGTTTTCCAGATTTTGTTTTTCACATGTAGACATGCCAGCAAAAATCAGAGTGGATAAAAGGTCACAATCACGCCCTTCCATAATTTCTCATAAGAAATTATGGAAGGCTTTCGGAAAGTAAGAAAGAAAAAAATTTAATGTAATAGATAATAAAAGCAAAAGGTGCATATTTGCAATTTGAGGGCTACTGGGACAGCAGCAAAGACCTTTTTGACCTGTGGTGAATCAACAGGGAACTCTGGCTATAATGAGGAAATTTTCTCTCTTGTAACTTTAATTTATTCCGACTTGGATTAGATGGGCAAACTATTAAAGTTCAAAAGAGTTTATTTCTCTAAATAACACAGCCACATTAGCAAACCCACAAACAGCTAATAGCCTTTGGTCTGGTGATAAAAGCTGCCAATCACCTTTGGCCTGCCTGATAAAAGCTGCCAATCCCATGAGGCCCATGGTGTGAGCAAAGTTAAATGACTGGGAAAGGAAAGAGGTAAAAGGGAAACAAAGATATAGAGTATATAGTAAAAGGAGAAAAATAAAGAACTCATAAGGCAGCAAGACCTCTTTATGATTAAACAAGCTATTATTAATTTATGCTATGTTGTGGTATAAAAAGGCAAAGTAAGGATTCAGTAGCTTCAGTAATTGCCTCAATGGAATATTGTTAATTAGTGCTTCTGGTTCTCCACCCACTCAAATTACTGTGGTACTGATAAGAAATGTTTAACCTGTAACTGATACTTGTGTTTTAATTGTATTTTAAACCTGGGGTGACCCTTATCATAATCCTAGACACCATGAATTCTCACAAAATTAATTGCTGAATGCCTATTGTTAAGCTCTGCTTGAATTCATATATCAAAATAAAAATTGTTTTTTATTTTTAAAAAGAGGTTAAAGAAAAAGTTGCTATGGAAAGACCATTCGGTTGTTTATTTGGGCATACTGAATTCCAGCAATGCAGAGCACAAAACACACTGTCACATAGATCAGCCCTCTACGCAGTAAACTACACACACATGCACGCACACACGCACACACACACACACACACACACACACACAGCTACATTAATCAGCACCGTGGTGTAAATATTGTTCCTAGGGACAGGCTGGTTATCACTCGGCAAAAGCCAGACACATTGTGTGTGTTTCAGTGTGTCTGTGTGCGCATTCTTGCTTCTGCCAAAGTGTGTGTTTTGCCAAAAATTCAATTAAGTCTGGAATCAATGAACATTTGGAAGTAGGATAAGGGAGAAGTATAACAGTATATGTCAGCCACTATCAGCCAAATCAAAGCCAAAGCAACATTAGTCTCTTTGACGGGTGTTCACTGTCTTTTATATGGACCCAGGCAGGTTTTAGAAGTACAGTACTGTGCAAAGGTTTGTAGCCAGGTGTGGAGAAAATGTTGTAAAGAAGGAATGCATTCACAAACACACATGTTAATAGATTATATTTATTAATTAATAAAATGCAAAGTCAGTGAACAGAAGAAAAATCAAAATCAAATCAAGATTTGGTGTAATCACTCTTTGCCTTCAAAACAGCATCAATTCTTCTGAGTACACTTGCACATAGTTTTTGAAAGAACTCAGCAGGTAGGTTGCCCCAGACATCTTGGAGAACTACCCACAGTCCTTCTGTGGATTTAGGCAGCCTCAGATGCTTCTCTCTCTTCACGTATAGCGTATGAGCGAGAAAACAGCTGAAACTAACAGTACAGACAATCTGTGACTGTCTGGACAGTCTGTGAGTCCTTTCAGGTGTTCACTGACGCAGAAATACATTTTTATTATCATACTGCATTACTTAATATTGAAATGAATCCATGGCAGAAACATTTAAAGTTTTAAGTAAAGTAGCCTAATTAATGTCTGTTATTGTTATTATCACAACACATCAGTGTTGAGTGTAGATTTATTTTAAGATTTGCTGCTATTGTCATTATTCTAATGTGTTTCATCAGGATGATTGAATAAAATATAGATTTATTGATTAGACATGTTTTTGATATTTTGGATAAATTGGTATGTTAATGGAGTAATAGGCAACTTTTTTTCTTTAGAATAAACAAAATTAGTCGTTAGATTAATCGACTTGAAAAATAATCGATATGTACAGCCCTACATCAGAGCTAGGGCTGTCGCGGTTAAGTAATTTACCCCGCGGTAATATGTTGGGGCTTAACAGCGCTGTATGCAATATTATCGCATTTTTTATTAATGAAGTAATTTGGTGCCATATAACATAGTAAGCGTGTCTGTGGATCTCAGCTCACTGCACAGCAAGCCACAAACAGCAGCTTTATGGTCAGAGCAAGCTAGCTGCTGGGTGCTAGTCAACAAAATTGCCAAGAAAACAAATGTTTGTAGTTTGACCGTGTCTTTTTCACGTTAGTCCAACATCGCCAAGCCTGCTAGCCACTTTAGCCGCCAAATATACAGTACTGCAATACTTTAAAATAAACAGTAAAACAACACAAAACACAGCCACACAGGTCACGTATAGCCCATGGCGATCCGTCCTTGAACCGTTAAAGAGCTCGTTACGGTTGTGGAACTTTTGAAGCACTAATTTATTAATTTAACTACCACTGAAGTGTAAAATATGAACATTGCGGTTGTTGCGCTGCTTGCCATCCTCCGCGGTTGGCTTGACCAATAGCAAGGTATCTCAATTTTGCGGTTATCGCGACAGCCCTAATCAGGGCTCTGTGGGGGCCACACCATCACTTCCAGGACTCTTGTTCTTCTTTAAGCTGAGGATAATATGTAAACACTTTCACTGAATGTTTGGGGTCATTGTCCTGCTGCACAATAAATTTGGGGCCAATCAGATGCCTCCCTCATGGTATTGCATAATGGATGTACAGCATGAAGGAGACCATTGATTCTGACCAAAGCCCGAACTCAGTTAGCAGAAATGCAGCCCAAACTTGCTTGGAACCTCCACCATGCTTCACTGTCGCCGCCATGACTCTCATTCTTGTACCCCTCTCTTCTTCATCTGCCTTCTGCTGCAGCCAAATATTTCACATTTTGACTCATCAGGCCAAAGCACCTGCTGACATTTTTCTGAAGTCTTCCATTAAGGCCATTTCAGATCAGACTTATCCAGACACTAGATGGGTGTACCAGGGTCCCACTGTTTTCTGCAGCTCTGATCTGATGGCACTGCTGGATATCTTCCGAAGGGAAGTAAGCATGATGTGTCTCATCTGCTGCAGTAAGTTTCTTCGGCAGACCACTACGTCCACGGTCCTCGACGTTTCCTGTTTCTCTGTGCTTCTTCAAAAGCACTAGAAACCCCTGTCTACCTTGAAATATCTTTGTAGGAGAGACCTTGCTGATGCAGTGTATCTACCTTGTGTCTTGTTGCTGTGCTCCGTCTTGCCGTGGTGTATGACTTTTGACAGTAAACTGTTTTTTCTCCATCTGCCTAAAACCTTTGCACAGTACTGTATGATTTGTGATAATTCTTGCTCATGAATTGTTAACATGTGCAAGCCTGAAATCTTAGTTAGTTCTCTCAGTTGTATCTAGTTACTCATTGTGTTTTGGACCATTGCATTACTTACCACGTACCAGTTTACTTTGTAATCAGTACATTATCCACTGTTTCTTGTAACATTTATGGATGTTAACCATGCATTGTGCTGTCATTTCAGTTGGATACATCTGTAAATAAATAGCAAAAAATAATTTAAACAGTCACATATAGAACAGTGAAAGTTCTCTAGGTGTATCACAGAGGTAAAAAATAAATAACTTTTGACTTCTAACAAACATTGTTTACATTGCATGGCTTTCAGCAAAGCATGAGGAGACAAAGAAAGTATATTTGGCAGCAACAAAAAGAGCCACTCTAAAAGTAACCACCAAATACACAAAAACACTCACAGAAGAGAATCATGAGAGACCAAAGGCAAAAGCTCTCTCTGGATTCAAAGAGCAGACTTCAATGGGCCCTCTGCACTGAGCATCTTTACCTTTCTCTTTCTCTTAAAGTATCTCTCCATTGTCCTCTTGTAAGTACAGGTCTCACCTGTTTTTCACTCCATTAACCATCCAGCACCTACTCCACTTCTGCATGGCCTTTCATCACAGCCCTCCACACGCCCTCCAAATCTGTCTCCCTTTCCTTCTCTCTTTTAACTGATCTTGCATTGTGCCCTCTTAAAGCATTGCGCCTCTCTGGTCTGTTCCTCATCCTCTCTCTCCTACAAGGCTCACACTGCGCTGATCCTTCCCCGCTGACTTCACCGTCAGAGCTTAAATTGGACTGGTGATGATAGCTATTCACTAAATTTCACTGCACTCCTCAGAATTCACGCTGAGACACACACACATCTGTATGCAGCGAACCTTTTACAGATTTTTCTCCTTTAAAATTATTATGGACTCTTTTGTTGCTCTAATCACAAACATCTCATCTCATTATAGCTATATGACTCCTGCCGCCACTGCTACTACTACTTCAACACTGCTGCAAGCAATGGTTTATAAGAAACTGAACTACATTACTACATGAAGTGTGGATATGTTGCTTGGAAATGAGTCAAGTAAAAGTTAAAGTCACCTGCTTAGAGTGACTGGTATTAACTATTAAGTATACAAAATATCTTAAACAGAAATAAGAGTCAAACATTTGTCCACATTTCCTTTCTTCTATCCTAAATTGACAGACTCAAGTATTTATGTTTGTTTTTCTCTTTATTTATTTTGATTTTTAATGGCTTTTAAATGTCTAGGCCTGTGGCCTTATTAAGGGCCCTAAATTATGGAAACCCCTCTTTGATGCCATGTGCCAAGCTTCAACAATCAATATACTCCTATCAATAAAATAAAAAAAGTTAGGATTTCAATATTCCAATTCAGAATAAAGTGAAGTGTCACAGTAATCACAGATGAAACACAAAGTAGCGAAGCTCATTTTTTCGACAACTGACAATGAAACAGGGTTGGGCTGACAGACGATGCCATCGTCCATTGGCGATGGCTGACCGGCGTTGAGCCGGCATCGTGAATGTAAAACACCCGCCCCCCCAGCATAAAAATCTCAAATGTTCACATTATATCACCCTGTGAAAGCAGGTTTTAATGACCACAAACATTCCTGTCATTGTTTTTAAGTATGCTTTGCACCTGCCTTGGAATTCTCCCCACACTCTGACACACTCACACACACCTCAGGTAAACACCCGGGCTTGCCCATCTGCTACAGTTTCTCCATGAGCTGTATGTTTTATAAAGTCGCCTAAAAGACTGAGAACTCGTCTTTCCACATGTGATCCCTTATCACGACAGCAGGTGAGCCGCACATCGGCTTATTAATGATGCAGCCTATCAAAAAATGACACCAACATGTGTGTTCACCGTTGCTTTACTTGACCGTGCGTAAAATATCCACCGCGACTTGTAACAAAAGTCTACCAATTTCTTTTACCAAGTAATGTGCGAGAACGCATATAAGACGACTGCACGTAAGACCCGATGACATCGTCCATCCCAATGTTTCCTTTAGACATCATCCAAATTTTGTAGACATCGCCCAACCCTACAATGAAACACATTTTGCAGTCAATTTAATAAAGCTTCCATCCGTCCATCGTCAACCACTTATCCTGTGTACAGGGTCGTGGGGGGCTGGAGCCAATACCAGCTGACTTCGGGCGAAAGGCAGGGTACACCCTGGACAGGTCGCCAGTCCATCGCAAAAGCAAACGCTGCCGTATTATTAAAATTGCTTTGTAAGTTGCTGAACATTATTTTTGGTTGTCCTTAAGTCTCTTTAATGCATCTTTGTTTAAATGTGGCACATTATACACAAGAGGCCTGTCAACATGTTCTCTCTGTCAGTGTAGAGGTTGATGCTTACACTACAAGTAGTACTATAACCCCTACCAAGACTACTACTACTGCTGCTGCCACATCAAATTCTCCAGGGCTGCTTTAGGTTGTGTATTTGACTGCTCTGACTGTATCTAACAACACGGGACTGACAGCAGCCTGCCAACAGCAAAGCATTCTCCGTAATTTGAGTGGAGTGCTACCTCCCAGAGGCCTCTCATCATTCTTCATTGCTGCAAAAGAAACCCGGGACGTTAAAGCACACAGACACAAGATCAGCGTCAGAGTCCTAAGCTGCACAGTGTTTGGCGCTACTAAAAAGATAAAAATCATCATCATCCAGTGAAAACAATGTGACAAGTTGTTCCAAACTTTACAGTGAGAAACACAGAGTGCAAAAAGAGAAACGTCTGACGCTCCTGAACAGCTGGTGATTGTTACATATTTAGGGCCCAAGTGTGTTCATTCATCTCTTTCTCCTGTGCTCTCCAGTTTCCTCTCCTCTCTCTTCTGCTTTCTCATCCCTAACCCTCATGCCTCACAACTAAAAACGAGTGAAAACAATCAGCGCTAATAAATGCTGAGATTCAATCAAGTGGCTGTAGGAATTCAGGCGAACTCTAAGAGTTTGGACTGTTCTATTCATTTTTCTTTCTAGCTATCTACCTCCCTTTTATACAAGCTAGATTATACTGTATGTGTGGATGTACAGTACACAATGTCAAACATTTGCTCAAATTAGCATTTAACTCAGCAGCTGTTCTTTCATAGGCTGACATTTAGCAGTATGAATGAACACACCACTCAAATAGCATTACCTGCTCATACGAGTGTTCGCGCATACACACACACACACACGTATGCAAGTATGTGGCGCATGGCTGCTGGAGCAAAAAAACACTGAAAACAAAATTGCGGCGAAAAAAAAAACTGAAGGGAAGAATGAGGGGTAGAGCCTGGGGAATACGAGAATGAAACTGTAGCTAACAAACACAAATATGTTGAAATATCACAAAAGAAAGACATGTAAAGGTTAGAGAAGGACAATACGACAAAAAGGCAATCCAGCTGCTTTTCAGCCGCTTCTTGTGTTGGAAAAAGCAGATTATTTTTGGACGCTTTGATGCATCACTGTTTTGGTTGCCATGCCAAGCAGTCGAGTGCAACAGGAATACATATCTCTGACTGTAGCTCTGAGTGACAACACAAGGCTCTTGAAGTGACAGTTGCATTGTGCTTCAATCTAGGCAAAAAAAAGAAGAAAGAAATCTTTTCTGCATCTTTATCCAGCTTTACATCTTTTCCAACTTTCTCCCCCTCTTTTTTCTTTCATGTGCTTATTTCACTTGTTTCTCTTCACTTCTCCTTGTCTCCATCACACACACTCACTCACACACACACACGCAATACAGAATACATTATCTGCCAATTTCCCAGTACATGGTGTGCCATGTATAAGCTGAGTCAGCAGGGCCCTCTATTTGAATGGCTTTCTGATTTCTGCTACAGTGACAATCACCCCTTGAGTATGTGTGTGAATGTATGTGTGTTTGCGTGCGCATGCTCACTCACAGGCTTGTGTGTGTAAATGGTCAGCGATAAGGCTATGCGTCATACTACTTCACGAAATAAGACCCTCAAAAGTCACTGCCCTTTCTTTTCGTTGTTGCAGAGTTTGGCAGCACAAAAGAATCCTGTGCAGGAGAAACCCAGAGGGGAAGAGAAAAAACACAACAAAAGTGTCCTTTGAATAGGGGACCATACTGAACTAAACAGCTGTGGCCCCATGCATGCCATTACATTATAAAGAAGCTCCGCTTCGCTAGGCAATAGCGTAACTGTGATAAAACATCCGACAGTTTTTCAGCAATGGCAGGTTTCATCTTGGCTGTCGATATTATAAATCATTGAAAATGTGAGTAGTTTTGAATCGCAACACTTGTTGTATCTTGAATTTAACCACTTTGTGTCGCTGTGGCCAGATGAAAAATTGCTGCTGCAGGGAGGCTGAATGTGGAAAAAGTGACATAATGTAGAAAAAATGGGTAAGATAACAGTTGGTTCAGTTGACTTCAGACTAACAAAAAAAGAATAAAACAATAAAATCACTTTAAAAGAAAGTTATCGCAGTCGTAAATAATGAAAAAAAATTGAGTTACCTTGGCTTGTGGCAGAAGGGAAGGCCCTGTTGTTATGCTAGTTATGCTGTAATACCAAGGAGGCATTACAATAAGAACTGGTTTCTACGTGCCAAGATGACAACCAATTCATTCCAATCAAATCTGTTCGTTTGTTATACAAAATGTAATTTCTGAACGTGTGTGAATTTATTTGCACTGCTTCACAGCCATTTCTTCTGTAATTACTGTATGGGAAGAGGTCTTTTTTTGGTCATTTGGTCACATGCTATGACTGGGGCCACAGCAACTAAATCGGCACACAGCCTGGTGCTTTTCCTGGGGGCTTATGTAACACACACACAGGAACACATACCTTAAACGGATGTCATGTCTCATTTCATATTTATATCAATGAATCATTTCAGAGAAATAATATGCATATCCACACAGACATCCACACCAACACTTAAGCACATCAAACACAACTAGCTCAACTAGCTTGCTGTTAAGTCTCAGGAGAAAGAGCATGAAAAATCAAACATTTACGCAATATTTAATCAGATCCATTTAATTCAGGAAAACTGTCTGCCTCGTGTAAATCTGTTTGGACAAAGAGAAGAGAGAGGTGCGGAGAAAGGAGTGACAGAAAGACAAACATAAGGGAACACATACAAACACACTGCATGAAGACACGCGTTCAGTTTGCATACACTAAGAGTTTGCCATGCAGGAACAAGCACGGTAGCGTAAGGAGACAGGAAAAAAACGGCAGCATGCAGGAAAAGACAGAACATGAATGAAAGAATTAATGGCAGAGCTGGATAGAGGAATAAATATGGAGGAGAAACAAATACAGAATGAAGAGCAACAGGAGATATGAGGTGACTGTACTGTAGGAGTAGTAGTTCTTGTTGACAAAGCTGTGTTCTCCTAAGCTAAGATCTAAATCATCCCGACATAAACAGCTCCAGGTTAAGGGGATTTATTCAAGATGTATTTCTTTTATATATATTTTTCCTCCTCAATCTTTTCTTATCTTTCTGCTGCTGTTTTTCTCTCACTTCTCTAACTCGCTGTTGTCTATCTCTCTCTCTCAACACAAACACTGTTTCTCTACTTCCTCCATTTCTATGTATCCCTGTCAGTCTTTCTGTGTCACTGTCACTGCAGAGTGCAATCAAATTTGATGATCCGCTTGGCGTCGACACAGCTTAGCTCTCCGTAAGCCAGGTTCCAAACGGAGCAGAGGCAGAGAGTCAACAGCCCCAGATTTAAGCTACATGCAAAAAGGCCTCCAGCAGAAATTGCGTCCATGGTTCACCTCTGAACTTTTAGGTCACAGGTGAATTCATATTTCATGAGCCGTATCCACTGGTTGATACCAATCTGTCTCTCTCATTGGCTACATCTTTTTCTCCGTCTATTTTTTAGACATGAGACAGTCCAGACATTAGATATAGCCAGCCATTTAAGGCATAATCAACTGGCAATTTTATTTACAGCAATTATTTCCTGCAGTATTTTTCCATCATACTCTTGCTTCTCACAGACATTCTGCTACCCACATTGATTTTGTCATATTTTCAAATCTGTATTTCTGCTGAAGTCATTATTGCTCAAGTAAAGTCCCTCTAAAATATTGCATGCTGTATATGCCTTTAGATCGCCTTCAGCCTTTTCCCAGTTTGCTTCCTCTTTACCATTTTCTCCTTTTCTTTCCTGTCTGCATTTTCTGTGTAATCTTCTCTAGTCCCATTAGATGAATGATACGCCCACTAACGCTTCCCACTTACACACCAAAGAGAACGGAGGTTAAGACAGCAGGCCAATAAAGTGAGTCATTTAATAAATGAAGGAACAAATGTGTAACTACTGACATTTAAAATTTCCAACAACTCTGTTGGGAGATGCAACACTGAGCAACCTTTTATAATGGCTGCAACATTGTCTATGTGTGTGTAATCAAAAAAACTAAATAAAGTAAACTATATGTAAATATAATTAATTAGACCATTAAACTGCATTTACATAAACTAATGTTTCTTTTTGAGTGAGCACACACACATACAAACATGCCCACTAGATGTCCACTGATAGCAACAAAGTACCCTCTGTGCAGTGAGACTGTCCCACTTCAAGCCAAATCTCAGTGCTGAAGTCTTTACAGATGAAGATGAAAGGTATTGTCTAATCTGGCTCCAAGGCTCCTCTGCTATTGTTTTACATATTGACATGGTGCCACAAACATCTGTCCCCCCCCCTCCCTCCCTCACTCTCTCATGCAGTTTACCATGTGCTCCATGTATCAATCCCCTGCCACTCCCTGTCTATTTCCATATCTCGTTGATCAAAAGTGTCTCGCAGGCTAAAAAAAAGGTGAAGTTGTCTCTGTAACTGCTATAGGCTATAACCTACCATGAATAAATCTAGTCTTCTTGTTGCTTTAATGGCATGCTCGTCATTATGTGAGCTAAATTATTCATGAGTTAACTTGCTGGTCTAGTGTGTGTGTCAGGGGGTTTTCATACCTGCCTCGTTTAGTTCAGTTGAATCACATTACAGTTCATTCTTCTCCCTATGTTTTAGTCGTTTGGGCAGATGCGAATGCAGTAATTGCACTGGGGTGCGCACCAAAAGCAGACCAAACAAGCTCAAGCTTGAAGAGAGGTCTGGTTCCAAACAAACTCTGCTAAGGTTTGTTTAAGGTGCAGTGTTTCCCACAGGATTTTAAGAGACTATCGTGGGTGGGCCTTGAACCCTCTCACCGGGGGGTCCGGGAGCATGACCCCCGATAAGAAAACTTTGTACATTTTAAAGTTAAATGCATTAATCTGGTGCAAAATTAAGAGGCTATCTATAAAGAACTTGGTACGCTTGTAAACAATGTTGTGCTGTAATAAACTATTTGATCATAAACCCACTGTATAGCTATAAATGGTGATGAAACACCAACAAAAGTCAACAAATTTAATGTTTTCCCAAAAACCCTGAACCAAAGAATAGAAGATAGAATAAGTAATTTCCCTAACATTTTATTGTTGTTTTTCTTACTTTTATTGGACACATATAATATGTTTTATATTTTCTGTAAATATAATCCAATTAATTTAAACTTATTTCCATGCTGTATAAACACCTTATTTTGAAAACCGGACATTGTGTGTATCTTCGCATTAAATTCATTAAGTCCAACCAGAGTCCAACCCAGCTTGATAAATAATGTTGTATGTGGTTCTCGTATCGCGTAACATGAAGACTTCACAGCCTCTCTTCAAGTAGGACTCTCAAACTGCAACATTTGTCTTTGTAAAGAGAGAAACTGACAGGATAAAGTCGCTAACCTGCCTGTCAGCTCGCACTGGGCCGTTACAGTGGATTTACCATGAAGGCTTTAATACGTGTGCACTCCAAATGAAGGCTAGCTTAATCGCCTTCTCACAAACAAGTGACAGAAACAGGCCGTTAACGTTACCGTAGTTACCTCAAAAGAAAAGTGGTTGTCTCGAGTAGAAGGTCAAAGTGTCTGAGTGTGCAAGCTTACAGTAGCGAGGAGCAGCACCCACAAAACACAACATTTGAGGTCTGTAATATATTATGAGATGTAAAAATATTTTTTGGTTCATTTTGACACAATGGCGGAGCAACTTAGACTATGGCGGGCCGCTGGTCTGAATGCCCCCTAAGGCTACAATCACACTGCAGGCCTTAATGCAACGGGCAATTTATTGCCCAGATGCAATTTTTTAAATTCAATGTTCACATTATTTTTTAAATGTGGCCCATATCAGACTCCAGTGTTAACTGGTCACAGCCTGAAAGTGTCCTGCCTACGCAAAGGAATAATACAACGTCACACGCAGCACACCATCGTAGAGAAGTAAATGTGGTGGCCACAGAGGTTAGCTCATTCTTGCTTACCCTCCCAACTTCCACAGAAGACTCGTTTTTCCATTGCTGTCTCCCAGTTTCCTCCCTAGGTCACAATCATCCTGATTTCCTGTATTTCGCCTGTCCTGATTTATGACAAATGTTCACGAATTTGTGTCCTTTTCATCACATTCATTGCAGTTTCTGGCACTATACAGCGCGTATAAACCCAACAACTCTCTCTCTCTACTGTTTTGCCTCGGACAGGTAGCATGCACTTGACTTAGAATTGTGACAACTAGGGATGCACTGAAATGAAAATTCTTGGCCGCAGCCGAAACCAAATATAATAAAAAAAATTGCCAAATACCGAACACCAAACAAGTACATACACATTTTTGCAATGTTTTTTTTTTTACCATTGAATAAATTAAATAGTCAAAATGTGCTGTGTATTTCTCAAAGGATTTGGAGAGACTATGTATGGGGGGTGGGTCCAAGGCCCAAGAGGGTCCGGTAAAGTAAATTACATATGTCCGTTTATTTTTAATGAACACATGTAATGTTTTATACTTTCTGTTTTTATATAATCCAATTAATCTTATTTCCATACTGTATAGACAGTGGACAGTGCACTGGTCCATTTCAGTTACCATAAAGGCTTGAATACGTGTGCACTCCAAATGTAGGTGCAGCTAGCTTAATCGCCTTCTCAGAAACAAGTGACATCAACACTCAAAGCGGGTCAGACCGTTGCCTCTTCTAAGAGCCCCCCCCCCCCCCCCGTGAGAGGCATCTTTTTAAATTGTTTTCTTTTTTGTTTTCGTATTTTGGCTGCCTGCTGGCCCTGCGTTTTAGAATGAGCGCTCTGAGTATCGTACGAGTTGAAAAAAATTCAACTGGTGCCCGATGTTATTAGCGTTTTTTTATTCCCCATTGTCCAATCTAATGAATGGAGAGACGGGCAGTTGTGCTGACGAAAGTTTACAGTTGTTTGAATTGTCCGGAGACTGCAACAAACTGTCACTGACTCATCATAAAATAAGACTTAAACCGACCATCATTAAGACGAAGCTCCTGGACCAGCGGTGTCTCTCCCCTTTCTGAGAGTCTCGTGCCAACACGGATCTGGTTTCCCTGTCTTCTGCATGTTTGTACACCTCACACACTCAAAACAGTGCCAGAGCAGGCGCTCTGCGTTTGGCAGATGTTTTTAGTAACAAAAGACGCAGACCTGTGAGTTGTGATCAGGTTTCTGCTAATATGAAAGTTATTAATTAACGGCAAACCAAAGATTACAGATCGCTGGCGCTATAATCTTTGATTAGACTGACAGGACAGCTGATTCAGTGGTTGCCTAGCACATTAAAAAAACTGCAGTGCTTTGCTCTTTTCTAAATTCAACCAAAAGCCATTTCTGTGCACCTCGCGTTTTCGAACACGCAAAGCGCTTTCTGTCTGATCGGGGCCTGAGGCTATCTTTGTCGTTTCATAGCGGTTGGCATGACCGCCACCAACTGGATTAAATAGTGAAAAATATTTAGAGTGTCCACCAAAAGTGACTCCATTCACAACTTTTTTCCCCATTTTTGTGACTACAGCAGCATTCTCGCGACCCCCCTGGAACCAGGAACCGACCCCCTGGTTAAGAACCACTGCACCAAACAGTCATTCTATTTGCATTCTGTAAGCACTACTTTGTGCAACTTTCAATTGGTACTCGCCCATTGAACCTCAATATGTAATTTTAATTCACCCACAGAAAATGATGTCAAACTATGAATAAGAAGAGCTGATGTGTAATGAATGCATCACAAGCTCTTAGGTGTCAAACCTCGAGCTAATGAGCTGCTAGTTTTGAAAGTCTGTCGATATATATAAATTTACCGATACAGTACACTGGTGCTCCCAGTTTAACCTTGCATTTGGTAGAAGTACAAAGGAGTTTCTCATTTTTAATGTTCAGCAATTTTTAATGCCAGAATGTGTTTGTCAGCTACCAACAGGAGAATTTTCTGATCCAGCCTATGAAAGCTCTCCTGATGTAACCGCCAGTCACATCAGCAGTCAGACCTTAGTCAGGTGTCGCCAAATCCAAATATACTATATTGAAGATTAATAACAATTTAATCTCAATTCCCCCCTCATTATCTTAGTTTCTCTGTATGTCTTTCTCTCCTGTCACTCTAACGTTCATTCACCCTCTCTCATGTGTAACATTCTTCTTTTTGCTCTCTATCAACTGTCCTGTCTGCCTGACTGTCAAATGTTTCTTTCCAAATTCAATTCCTCTTGTACATTCAGGTCATTGACTTTCTGAGGTGAGAACCTTTTGGCCTTTCGCACACTAGCCACTGAAGTTCAAAGCTGCAGGTCGAGACGGGCAGCCCGGGCTGGACTCGGGGAAATGAAATGGTCATTTCAATGCTCGCCTTGGCCAATTAAACGCACACAAAGTTTGCACACTGGTATTGAAAATTCATAGCACGTGCATACTAATGCACAAGTGGGGATGTGCATGCAAGAACACACACACACATACGCACACAGTCTTTTCGGTACAGTGTATATTAGATTGTCTGCTCCAGTTTTCATTATAATGGTGATTTCATACCATACAGCTTTTAGTCTTCATTTGTGATGCAGGGTTTGCACAGGTGTGGACCACATGTGCAGATGTGTGAAAGAGAGATACCATATCATATCATTATCCTGGCTGTTAAAGCATGCAGTCATACCCACAAGGGAAAATATAGGCTGTTCTATCGATCTTAACTCCACAACCTCCTGACTGCCTGGTTCACCTGTACATGTCTACCCACACAAAGAGGGAGGCTTTGTGTTTTCTTCGACGCAACCTAACAAACTAAGGGCTCTGCAGTAACCATAATAAAGAAACCTTTAAAAGGGGGAAAAACTCCATGCAATCCATGGTCATCGATTTCACAGCAGTTAAGTGCACTATGTCGAATAAAACATAATATACCATCTATAATTCAAAATAGATCCTCTTGGGGATGATATGGGTGACAGCAGCAGTAAAGCAAGCATGAAAGACATGGAACTATGTGTTGAAATTGTTCTTAAAAATAATGCAAGAGGTTTCCCTATACTAAAAGTATCCAAGAAAGGTGAGCATATAACACATATTTTTGGGTGAAATTATGTTCAAAGCACCAAAAGCAATAAGTGATAATGAATCTGCTGCAGATTACTTTTGTTAACATTACTTGTGTCACTGTCTAAAATTACTTTATCAGGATTCTGGCTACTGAAGTTGAACAGGAGGCTATTACAACACACAGTTGGACAGCAACAGTGGCACCTGTGATCTCAACAGGGTGTGCACAAATCTGGGAATATGTGTGAGAGTGCTCGTGTGTCTGTGTGTGTGTATGTGTGTGTGCTCGTGTGTCTGTGTTTGTAACTTAACACGCAGGCACAAAAACTGTACTGAAAAAATAAAACAAGACAGAGTCAAGGTAAGTCTGCACAACACCATCTGAAATGTGATAACTCATCAGTGCTTATTGACCAACATGATTCACTTCCTGTAACAGATCCAACAGCATGAGGCACATCACTATGAGAGCAATAGTGTTCCACTCAGAGGAAGCAGAAAGTGCTGACTCAAGTCAGAAGGCTTCACATACAGTAGGAAAAAGGGATAAAGACATAGAGTGCGAGGAAAAGGAAGGAACAGAGTAGTGAAGTGATGAGTTAAAAGGATGGAGACAGACAGAGGCAGGAGTGGAGGATGAGAGGAGGGATAAGGGGACATAATGGAGACAGAGGAAGGAAATCGGTAAGGAAATCTGATGCCAGGAGCAGAAATCTGCCATCCACAGACTGTCATGTTTTAAAATGTTCTCCTCAGAAACACATGTAATTTTCACCAATATGTAAACATACACATCAGATGCTTTCTCAAAGCACATGCACAGTCCTTGAAGCTCATTAACACATGCATGCAAACGTACACCCTTACAAAAAGGCAGGTTCTTCTCTGTGACTACTTGTTTGTGCTTGTGTAAGCACAACTTGACCTGCTGCAATTCATGGTAATGTTTTCTCTCTAAATAAATCATTGCTCATAGATGAAATGTAAACAGTGTGGCTGTCCTTAACAAAATGTCCCATTACTTCCAGTGATGGTCTGTAAGGTGTTCAAGTTAGTAAAGGGATTGCTTGTAGAGAATTATTTATAAAATCTAAGGCAAACATAAGTTTAAGCATCCCTCTGTGAAAGGAGATATTTCTTAGCATCTGCTCATTTGTTAATGGTAAAGATAAATGTTAATCATTGCTGTCATAATGACACTGACATTATTGTCTGTTGGTAGAATGAAAACGGGGGCAATGTCACTATGGAACCAGTCAAGTATTGTCCATTTCAAAATATATGCAATTTTAAAGGAGGGAACACACTGTGTAGAAGAGTAAAAAATGTTTGCAAGAAGCTAGCATTGTCGCGCTCTGCAAATTGTTTGCTGGCGAGCACCGGCAAAGAAAGTTCAAGATGCATTTGGCCCAATAAAATAGCCCATAATTGTGCTTATCGCTGTATGTTTATAAGCTGTTGTCTTATAAAGGCATGTGTTCACTCGCATGGACTTCAAGCTGTAAAAAAACTGGTAAACCTTGGCCTATTACGTAAGAAGTTGCGGACATTGGATATTTAGCAAGGCGGGGCAGGTAAAATGACACTGAATCTGAGTGCATGTTGGTTTCAACCGTTTGATAGGCTACGTCATTAACCCTAACCCCAATTAAACCATTTAACCAATTAAATATCTTTCAAGTGTATTACTGGTCTCCAACACACAGCCTAACTACCTAACATTACCATTATGTGAACAAGGTTTACTATTTAGAATGAACACTAATATCTAATATGACCACCAGGGGGGAAAAATAGTTAAGACGACAAGACAAGGCAGGCTCCTCCTATAGTTCACTGATTTATTATTGCACTTAACGTGTTTCCTAACACAACTAAAAGAGCGTTCTCTTAGCCAGCATCAGCCATGAGACCTCAAAACCAAGAATGCAAAGAATAGAGATGCTGCTCCAGAATAACAGCCAGGCTTTATCACCCAAAACAATAAGCTCACAATCTGATTTATTACCAAGTAGGATTTAACTTTAACATTTTGTTCCAAAAAGAAGGAAATTAAAAGCAAGTACTTTAACCACAACTGTAACGTTACACTAAGAATGTAATGACTATTTGGAATAATAAAGCAACAGTCCCTTTTCATACTTCTTCTTTAGTTTATTTTTCCAAAGTGCTTATAAGTTTTATAAGTGGAGAATGTTCTGTAGGCTACATCACGAGCCAGATGTTTCTTGATTTACTTTAAAATGTTAAACCATTACTTAGATTGTAAAGACAGAATAACAGAGGTACAAACATTGAAACTATCTTACAGTTGTGGCCTTTCCTCTGTTTTCTCACCTCAAAACTTCTCAAAAGTGTATTTAGTGATGAAATAGAGTACAAAAAAAACATTCTGCCGTTAACCTCTTTCTCTGCTTCTTTCCGCTTCTCGCACGAATGCTTCTTCTTTGTGAGTAGTCTCACAGTCAAGCAGTCATGGCAGACAAAAGAAGCAATACTGCCCCCAGCACTTCACACTTGCAGTTAGAAATGAACAACCAGAAATGTTCTCAGTGAGAAGATTGCTATCTCTCCCTTAAACGGCATATTTGTATTTGACCCGTCAACAATGGAATTTCACACCGACCGATCTGTATAGTCGACGTTGTCGATTACGTTGACTCATCGTTGCAGCCCTAATGTACAACAGAAACAAATATGTGAAGTAATTTATGATTTGGTTAGTTTATTCAATCCTATAAAATCCAACTCTGTACCTCCTTACCTTTCTTAATCATATCGCACTGAATCGCACTGTGTTAAAATTGTGTCTAATTGCAACAGGGGTGATCCATATTATACAGCATTGCTTCAAATCATCTTTGAATTCACCTCCTTCAGTTCTCTTCACATTCACAGACTTAATGTCTCCACTGCAAACAGCCATTACCAGAAGCAGCTCAACTCGTCTCAACTTGGCCATCCTCCGTTTTCCATTGCACAGTACCCAGAGATAGCACCCCTCAGTGCAGCTTGTCGTCATAGCGACGCCACACACAACTGCCGTGACGTAATGTCCAATGCGACACACATACCAGCAACCCACATACAACTGTCTCTTGATTTAAGTTAAAAGATTTCAACATTACTCAGAATGTAAAGACAGATAAGACGGAGGTGTTACGAAAAAAAGTACCTGGTAGCAGATACAAGTAAAACAACTTTTACACAACTGAAAACCAAAAAAAGGCGAGTACAGTCGAGGTGAGTCGAGCTGGTACCGTGCAGTGGAAAAGGGGCTTTACCGTCTCTCTCTCCCTGTATGTCCGCTTCGGTGACTTTCTCCATCAGTGGTAGGCTAGGCTTTATGAAGTCACTGAAAAGAAACAGAACTTTTCTTCTGGAGTTTTCCTCACGTGATTCCGTTCACAGCAGCTGCACGTTGAGGAGTGGTGTTGACAACGTAGCCTATCAAAACAAAACCAACGTGGTAGCTAATGAATAACATCTGACTGGTGAGTTCACCGTGTTGCGACTTGTAACGTAATCACTGTGTTTCTCTGATAAATACTACAGTGTGTCCCCTAACCTGGGCGGCCCGCCGAAGCAAAGTGTATGTGTGGGAAACACTGACTGAATCGTTGCTTTTCTTTTTACAAGCCAGGTCTCAGTGTCGACAAGCACTGTGTCTCTCTCCATCCTGTTAGAGACTTTGTGCACTTTGAGTAGACGGCTGCGTGCAGACACAGAGGGAGGGGCGGGTCTACACAGTGAGGGAGAGAGAGGAGCAAACTCTGGCAGGACTTAAGGGAACATATTAATTAACTCAATATCAAACTATATCGGTATAAACGGTAAATCTCTTTTGAAATTATTTCGGTATACCTCATTTACCTCTTATACCCCTTATACCTCTTCTACCTCATATACCGATGTACCACCCAGCCTAACCTAGCTTCTACTCCTTGTGAAACCTACATATATCTTTTGCCTTTGTCAAAACACGCAACAAGAAAAGCATAATTTGGTGTAATGTAAATCTATGACATCACTCATCTTGAACAGAAACACGTTTATTTACATTGTTCACCCAATATTCTTATTGTTAATTGGTGTTTCCAGTGTGACTGCAACACCTGAAATGTTTCATCACGTCTACCTTTCAGAAACCGTAGTGTGAAATATGGGAAAATATTACAACACAAGTATAAAAGTATCATAACCAGTACATGTCGCCAAAGATCAAAGGGTGGCCTAAAGATGGTTTCAGAAAAATACAAGTGATCCTTTACCTAAGAGGTTACCTGGATATACACCAAATAAATGTCTCAGCATTCTCAACAGTGCAAGAACAAATGACTGCTTAAAGCTCAGTGCAGAAACTCTGGGAAGTGATAAGCTATTGCTCAAAACACCTCTTTGTTGCATCAGGACATTCTGAGGTGAGAACGAAAACATCAGAAATATCAACTTAAAACATGACAATGTTTTTGTGCAGTTTTTTAAGAGACTTGGGATAACAGCCAGAAGTTTCACAGTCAATCTATACTGATCTATACTGTCTTGCATATCAACTTCTTCCATCACCCTTTCTCTCATCTCCTGCCTTGCCTACAACTCTAGTCACAGGCAGCCATTAACCAAACTTCGTTCAAATTTTCATTCAGTCTACTCAATCTTAAAACGTCACAATACCCTGTATTCACATGAGTCTTGTTGCTTGACTTTTTCAGTTTACTATGTTTTTCTACCAGATATTATTTTGCCTTTCACAGACCAATATCACACTTCTCTTCTCTTGGATATTTACAAAAAAAACCTTGACTATTCTCACTCTGCATGCCAGACTTGGTACCACTTTGGCTGTCAATTCTACTGTAGTGTCATATTCTGCATGACTGTTTGATGGTCAGAGATACAACTATTTAATACATTAAACTAAAAAGGAAGTCAAGTTTGTCCAAGCTTAGGGCTTGCTTTGTTCACACTACAGGGTGTGGGCACAATTAGACTTTCAAATCTTAGTTTAAATTTTTTCCAAGCTTTTGCATCTTAGTTTTAACATGAACTTTTGACTGTGCATTTACATCACACTAGACAACATCCTCATACTTCATCCACTTCTCTGCTCGAAGGTCTCACCTCCACCCTTGCATCCCTCTCATCGGGCTCCTTCAGACTATGCCCCAGAGGGCTGCAGGAGACATTTTTGTCCTTCGTTTGACACATTGTGCTCCAGTGATTTATACCTCTGCACCTCTACCTCTCTCTTTCTCTCTCCCCCTCTGTGTCTCTGTCCCATTCACTTCTACCTCATTGTAGCTCTTGCTCATTGTCCATTTCTTTCTGCCTCTACACACAAACGCCTGCAAGCACACTGACACAAGAACACATGCGCATACACACAAAGAAAACAGCCCAGAGCCTCGCTTAGTGTAGGGGAGAGGTCTCTAATCCTGTCCCAGGGAGAGTGGGCCTGCTGGGGGATTAGAGTAGGGCTGTGGGTGGCGGGTGGCTCAAAAGATGGAGGGCATCGAAGGGTGGAGAGCTAGAGAGAGGGTGTGAGAATTAGTAATTCCTCTTTCAGATGGAC
Source organism: Micropterus salmoides (assembly GCF_014851395.1). Classification (NCBI taxonomy): domain Eukaryota; kingdom Metazoa; phylum Chordata; class Actinopteri; order Centrarchiformes; family Centrarchidae; genus Micropterus; species Micropterus salmoides. The sequence continues at coordinate 37,969,609 of NW_024040040.1, read as the reverse complement.
AGAGTGATGCGGGTAAAACCTGCGGTTGCGGTCGATCTGAATGAGTCAATGCGTGTCATCCAAACTGACTTTGCAGCCCGACCTGAGGGGAACATAGATCATAGACTACTTAGCTTTTGTGAAGAGGCGTTTCAGTTAATAATAATAAACATTTATGACATGTCTCATGATACTCTCTGATAAGAAAGTCAAAGAGAGTGTGACACAGAGTTGTCGGCAAGTGAGGTGGAGCGTGCATGCTGGCATGAGAAACTTAACTTTAATTACTGTGTAATTCAGTTGTTAGCAGTAATGTGTACAGGCCTACAGTTGCATGTTAGAGTAAATTTACATTTAAGGCATTTAGCAGACGCTTTTGTCCAAAGCAACATTCAATAAGTATATTTGTCAGAAGAAAGTGAAAAAGCAATAGCTCTCTGTCGGTAAAGATGTCAACTGAACAAGTTTCAAGCGCTCATAATTGCTAGGTTACCCATTGCTGGTAGACAGCAAAGATAGCTAGGCTGAGATGCTGCAGTGGCGGTGAAGGAGGGAGGCTATGCAGAGTCCAGGGGTCTCATTTATAAACGGTGCATACGTACAAAACAGGGCTGGAAACGTGTGTACGCCACTTCCCAAGCAAAGGTTGTGATCTATAAAAAACAAACTTGACGAGAGAATGTGCGGCCCTGTAAGAAAACTCACATGCACATAAAGAGGAGAAAAGAGAAACAGCAACTCACATGGCAGACGGATGAAACAGTTTGAAATGAATAGGCCTACTATTGTGTAAATAAAATCAAAATATTACCTCTGAGTATTGTAGGCTTAAAATAGGGTTGGGCCGATTGGACGAAGGCATCGTCCATCGGCCATCGTGATTGTAAAACCTCGCCCCCCCCTAGCAAAAAATAATCTCAGATTTTCACATTATACCACCCTGTGAAAGCAGGTTTTAATGACCACGAATATTCTTATTATTGTTTTTAAGTAGCCTTGATCTTCCTTGAAGTGGGCAAAAAAAAAACATTATCTAAGATCATTTGCAGCGCATACAAAAACAACCAGATTTAGGATAAGGTTTTATCTGAATATTTTTTGGCGTACACCATTTTTTGCCTTTGGGAGTACGTACACTTTTAGTGAGGATTCTACGCACACGTTTTATAAATGAGACCCCACCTGAAAACTGAACAAGTGAGTCTTGAGTCTCTTTAGGCTGGTGGGCGACTGCTGTCCTGACATTGGCCAGGTGCTCGTTCCACCAGTGCTGCACGAGACAAGAGACGAGTTACGTCTTTGCTGAGTGACTTTTGCTTGTTCTGAGCGATGGCAGGACCAGCCGGCCAGCAGAGGTACTTAAACAGAGCGCTCAAGCTGGGGCATAATGTCTGAGTAACGCCTGGAGGTAGGTCGGGGAAGTTCCACTGACAGCCTTGTAGGCTGACAGCCTTGTAGGCTAGTACCATTGTGTTAAATCTAATGCGAGCTACTACAGGTTGTGTAGGTGTTCCCGTTCTGTTTACCTTGTCAATTCCATCCTTGTGTGTTGTCATGTTTTACTTTCTGTTTTACTTTACTGTTTACTTTACAGATATCATCTGTCTCCGAGTTCTTTGTTTAGCTTTATTTCCTGTCTTTGTCTGTCCTAATTACCTGATGTGTGCCCCTGTATTTAATTTGCACAGTTCTGTTCAGTCTTGTCCTCATCATAAGTTGAGTTTTCTGTCCGTACTCTGTGTGCATCCTTTAAATGTTTACTTCTACTACTAAATCTGGTTTCTGTCCAAGTAAATATAATATTAGGTTTCATTTTCTACTTTTTCCACCTCCTCCTTCCTGTTGGCAAATCTCCCACGCCTGCACTACTTTGTGACAGGAAACAGCATGTGTGCCAGCCTTCCCTTTGATTTAGAACATCAGGAGCAGTTTCACCGTGCCGCCAAACACACTAGAGTCTGAACGGCATTCAAAGGAAGGCCACCGTCATATGCTGCTTTGCTTACATGACTGTTACACATTCAGACATCTGTGCTACGTACACACACACACACACAAAAACACAAGAATATATGCATGTGTGACTACAAAGTAAAACTGAAAACAGAGTTGGAATGGATACTTCCATGGTTTCTGTCAGAATATTCACACACACACACAGAGTTCCCTGAAGCTGTTTCTTATGATTGAGATGACTCGCACAAACTTGCACTTTGCATGTGTCGTACCCCCAATTACGGCTCCCAATGACAACAGTCAGCCTCATCTAAAAAAAATGTTCTCATGCTCAGATTTGATGCTTGGGGCCAAATTCAAGCCAAAGTTGTGGCTTATGAAAAATGTATAATGATGCCAAAAAGTGTTCTGGATTTATTTTCCACAATTTTATGTGAAGCATCAAGATAAATAAATATCATGCTATCATTACCCTGGTAAAAAAGCCGTTATAATATGTATTCATTAACATCAAAATCAAGGATAATGATACCAAATTGTTATAGGCCCCAGTGGGCTGTTCCTTTTACTGCTTTTGCATGTGTTTCCATGTGCACATACTTAAATGTGCCCCGATGTAACTTATTATGCTCATTTTCAGGTTCATAAATTTATTTAGGGGTTGTCCTAGAAAAAGTTTACATGGTATATTTAAAAACAACAAAAAAAAAAAACATCACATGTTTGTCATTGTGCACAGTGCATAATGTTAAACGCTTTGTTTTAGCTACAGAGTGAAGAATCTCACTTCTATGCGATCTTTGTTGGGAGTTGCACATGTGCAGTACCTAGGTAAGGACTAGCAGGTGGACATATTGTCACTTTGTGTGCTGCAGCTCAGTGTGTTCCTCCACCAGTGTTTTTGAGAACAAGCCACACTAGACGCTAGGCGAGCAATATGACGCGTGTACCAAAGTGACACAGATATGTTATGGAAGTAAATGCTGGACTACAATCGATCTGTTTTCAGGCAGTTCAGGAGCAGTTTTTACTGTGGGAGATGATAACTTTTCACTTTGCAAACCTATTACAAGCACAAAAAAGATGTAAACACAAAAAGCATAATTTGACCTTTTAAGGACAACTAGGTCTGATACAAATGGCTCTTTATATTATACTTAATATTTGTGGGGGGTGGTTAAATATAATTTAGGCTGATTTGCATTGTGTGGCTTTGCTACAGATCACTATAAGTTTGTGAGAGATGATGCCTTAGCCATATTTTGTGCATTACGCTAAAGTATAAACCAAATGACCACTCATGAATGGTGATTTTAACACAGCTTAACCCTGTATATCCATTTTGATTTTGTGGCTACAAATGATATATGGGGGAGGGGATGACAGCTGGCTCTGTGTGTATACGTGTGTGTGTGTGTGTGTGTGTGTGTGTGTGTGTGTGTGTGTGTGTATGCGAGGGGACTTAAATCCGAATGCAGATGATGAGCTTAATCCGTCCGTTCAGTAGGTCATACTGAGGATAGCAACTGTTTCAAAGCTGACCACATCGTACTGACGTACAATCCTGCATCATCAAAACAGTATATATCCATGCATCCAATTATGTGCATGTAGCTATACAGCCACTGTCTGTATACCGCAGTTAAAAAATAAATGTTGCCCTTAATTGACCTCTGTTAATAATCTGAATTTAGTATGTATGTAATTTGTCAGAAACAACATAGGAGGAAGAAGAGTAAAAGGGAAACAAAGAACAAGAAGGAGACATTAAATGAGACAGTCTGAAAAAAGAAGTAGAGATATGGAGAGAGCGAGAGACAGAGAGAAAGTAAGAGTAGTGTGCTCTGTGTCTGACCCCTGTTACATGAGGCTCACAACAACACTAGGAACCTGTTAACAACGGGAGTCCATTTAGCTTGGAGTGACTACAGTAGGGGTTCAGAACTGGACTCTGCACCACCCTTTCCATTAGCCACAAAAGGATGTTCACACAGTATGTAGAGGAACACACACACACACACAAATAAACAAACACAGGTACACAAAATCCGTTCACAGAAAAAAGGGATATGCACCCTTTTCTCGAAGGTCATGAATGTTCACCCAGTCATCCATTTAGCCTCCTTTTGCTGCTGAGTTCCCATCGCAAAGTTCACAAGGAAAGAGTACAAAATGGAGAGGCATGCAGGAGTGGAGGACATTTATCCTCCAAGGAAATCTGAGAAACAACACTAGAGAGGAGAGGATAATGGGATCAAAAGAGGAGAGAATGAGAATAAGCGATGAGAGAAAAGGTTAGAGAAATAGAACAGGTGAGAGGGAACTTCAAATGTTAAAATTTAAAATGTCAACGTTGGTACAAGATTACACATACTGCATTACAGTGCTTGCAGTAAAAACTGTAGTAGTGGTATTCCACATTACACCATGTAGAAAGCAATATAGTGGTATGTTTACCAGTAAACAATGCTTTTCATTTACAAATGGAAATATACAGCACAACCTGTTTTCACTGAAAATTCTTTAAATATTATACAACTGGAATGCAGGTGGGCACGGTTGACCTGCAACACTTTCTTCTCTCAGTAACTACTGCTCTGGTGCCTAAGTTGATGCTTCTGGGACGCTGGAATATACTACTGAATCTTTCTGAGGTGTTGCTGGCCTAATTCTGTTAAAGGGACAAGCCCACATGATAACTTGTGATTTCTCTAGACTCACAGCACTCTGAAAGATAGAGTAGGTCATTGATGAACTGTGTGTGTTACTGTGATCAAATTACTTTTGTCTAGGGATGGGGATCGAGACCTGGTTCCAAAAGGACCCGGTTCCAAAATTTCTCAAAACCCGAAAATCAATAAGGTTCGAGTTTATCAATACTGCTATCAAGACGATGATGTAACGTTATGTCGAGCGTCAAATGTGATTTAATTTAAAAACGCAATGGATAAGAAAATCATCAGGCAGCAGTCTCTAACTGCTCTCTGTCGGCTCCTATTCTCACACACACACACACACACACACACACACACACAACCTGGTAACGTTACCTGCAGCCAGCGAGAGAGGAGAAGGGACTGATACAGACTGATGGTATTCTTTCTAAACATCACTCGGTACTTGTGATGTCAGATAAAGTTATTGAGTAATTTTGCTGTTGTCTAGAAACAACATTTAGCAGTATTTAAATTATTAAATTAAAAACAACCAGGCAGTTAATATGTACACTTCAATATATGTTTATTTATCGTAAGTGATATGTCATCTCAATATATAACTCATGCCCGTTAGGTCTGGTCTTACCAAATTACCATCACTAAATAATAGCAAAGTATCAATAGTGGTATCGATAAAGAATCGTATCGTTAAGGAGTCTCAATAAGGGTATCAATAGATAAAAATTAACGATCCCCATCCCTACTTTTGTCTGTAACGCAGTAATGTAACGCATTACTGTTGATAACTTCAGTAATCGCAAAATCGTTGCGCTACTTGCATACTGGTTCTTCAACTATCCGCATAAGGGGAGGAGAGAAAAATAAATCATATGTCCCTTTTTGTGCGTGTTTGCGTAACACTTTTACCTCACTTTTGACTTTAGCGTCAGCTCATGAGGATGCAGAAATGGCAGAGCTGCTAAAGACATTTTTCAAGGGGTGGAAGCAGCGGCGCCGGCAGAAACTTTGGGGCCCATGATAAAAAATCTTATTGGGCCCCCTCTGCGCAGCTGTTGTCAGCACATCTCTATGACCTAACTGTCCCAACAAAAGCTTTACATAACTCTAATTAAAGGCTTGTAGTTCAATACTAGCACAAGCACAATATTTACTGCTGGCGATTTTTACATGCAAGTCTGCATACAGTAGGGGAGAGCCGGGACGACTGAAACACATTTCAGAGATATGTCTTTTTAAAACATAACGTTACAGACACAAATCATTTGTTGTCATCATCAACAACTCACGTGTGTGCTCTATCAATACCAGGTGTTATCTTGTTACCATGTGGAACAACTTCAGTATAATTTCACTTTGATCGAAAGGTGCACATTGTTTCATTCGTCCCTACTGTGCGGGATGGAAGATACACAACATTTAAATAGTTTGTTATTCTTGTTTTTATTTAGAAAGTTTGACACTGCCCTTCTTAATACGTAATTGTAAACTCATCATGTCCTTTTTCTCAATAAAAAAATAGTATAAATATAACTTAGCTAGCTAACTAGAATATTCAACAGCTAATGCGCATTTTGATTCGATATCGGCATTACATGCAGGCTGAGGTAATCTACTCACTGTTTCCAACTGTCCAGCATCCAGTACGGACAGATGGTTGTTTTTATTTTATTCCAAAATGTTCATTATGTGAGAAAATAATTCGTTTGAATTTCTGTCATTAATAAACATTTCATTTTCTTTTTTGTTATGATAAAAAGAGCAAGAGAGACAGAGAAATCCCCACAGACTCCCTGGAATGATGCTAACTGGCATGTCATTGCTGCTCACCTTCTTCACTGGGACAGGGAGGACTATTGTTATGGTGAGACTGGGGTGCTGCTGACTCATCTGTTAGTCTACTAAAAGGGGCAGGGACAATGATTTAATATGAATATCTTGCTAAACGTTTCCCTGCACTGATTAAATGTTGATGAAATGTAGGCTAACACTAGTCTGTAGCTAGCTAGCTTATTTCACTGTGGACGTTAAGCCAACAGGTTAACACCACTAACAGACTAAAGGCTGCCCACCTTTCTTGGTGAAAAACTGGGTTACAGAGTGACATCCTTTCCTTTGTCTTTCCTCTCTCTCTTTTCTCTCTTTCCTTTTTTGAAAACCAGATTTTGGTTTACTATGCAACATTGTGTTCACTGACAGGGGCCCTTGGACTTTTCTCCCCTATATGGCGCCCCTGGGTGGAAGTATTGTATTAGTTTCGCGAAAGGACAGCGATACCCTCTAGTGTGTCTGTGGCGAGGCTCTATAGCCAGGCAATCATGTTGACAGTAAGTTTGTTGTGTGGGTTTGGTCTGTTAACTGCACAGTTCAAATTACATTACATATTTATTTCCTTTGAAGTCTCACCATCATCTGATATTGTGATGAGGGCCAGTGTCTTACTTTTCTTATTGATATAATTTTTTTATATTCAACAAATTAATATTTGCACTGGTTGAAAGGACAACCTATTTTAAGTTATACTGTACTGTAATGAAACTCATTATTTAAAAAATAAATGTTTCCAATGAAATGCCAATTAAAGTTTTAAGCGTTATAGTACTGTACTGTAGCAACAACTTAGTTGTCAGCTTTGTAATATTAAAGAGCATAAAAGAGAGATGATGTGTATGTTCTCATTATAATAAGGATTTGTGTTGATCTGGGCATACATGAGGTGTAACTTGTTATTTGGCAGTTATTGTGCATCGCAGGTGATGTTACGCAATGATCCAAAAGTAATGTAACTAGTAGTGTAACTAGTTACTTTCAGCAGTGACTAATCTAGTAAAGTAAGGCATTACTTTAAAAAGTAACTAGTAATGTGTAATTCATTACCTTTTTGAGTAACTACCCCAACACTCTTGATGAATTATGTTTTCTTCCATATTTATTTGCATGGATGCATATTTCCCTGTTCAACTTCAGAATTTGGCCTCTACATGAACGCTCACCTTAGATAATAGCACAAGGAATAGTGAGATAATATCTTTGATTTGGAATAGGAAATCACTTTGCATCAACTGACCCTTCGCTAAGCCCCGCCCCCCTTAGTTGTTGCTAAGTCCAACATACTATTGGCGCTGCCACTGTCTATCACTGCACTCTCTGGAGAAATATTGTCATATATGTTGGAAAAAGCGATCTCTGAAAGAAGCAGACAGTTTTGCAGTTGCATTGTACATTTGAAGGTTGTATTCAGGCTGTCTAACTGACTCAAACAGATGAGAAAAAAAATGAAAGATAGAAGCTAAAGCCTACCACTCACACAGTACAAGTGAACCACCGCATCCCCCGACGATTGAGACAAAAGACAACGACATGAGCTACAATAACACTGTTCCTGTAAAGCTGGGTAGGTCTCTATTCATTATTACATTCATTAAAAAGTAGAACAGTAGGGCTTTATTTTTATTTCAGGTTTTGGAAAGAGAATAAATCGTACTTCTCCTTTCAACCTCTCCGGGTAGCGACTGTAATTATTACAAGTGCCCCAGGAACAGCGTTTGACCATATCTTAGAAAAATACAGCCAAAAAAAGTTAGAAAACGACTCCTTGTGCATTAGACTCAATGGAGCGCATCCATGAAAGTGTCGGACCCCCTTAGAGCGAATCCTATACTGCGCTGTGATTGGCCAGCTGCGTATTCGGGGCGTGGCTTAGCAAAGGGTCCGTTATGGTGAGGGTATGGGCCCTACAAAAGGTATGGTTTATTCCAATTCAAAAATATATGTATGTAGAAGAGTATAGAACTGCAGGCTTTATGTCTTTTCTCTGTGTGTGTCTATACACAGATGTCAGTAGTCTGCAGTATATCTGCAGCAAAAAGCTAAAGAGAAATAGCTGTGATGAAAAACGAGAATGAAGAAATATTAGCCTGAGTTATAGAGTCCAAAAGGAAAAGAATGACTAACAAACGACGGCTCTGTTAATAACAGGGTGAGCATTCAGAAGAGGCACAAACCACCAAAGCACTGGCAATAACTCTGCATTAGCTTTCAATTTGTCACAAGCAAAAGAAAATAATTGCTCATACTCAGAGGGCCATACACACACATCTTACACACAAATACAAAGCCAAACAAATATGTGGTCATAGATACAGTTAACCAGGCAGACACAACCAGCAGAATAAGGCATACACACACACACACATACACACACACACACACACACGCTCTTAAAAACCTCTGAATATAATAAGAGGCTTTGCCTAGCTGCTAATGTAGTCTTTGTAAAATGCACAGTGATTAAAGAGGGAGGTTTACAACGTATGTGTGTCTATCTGCATCTGTGCACTTGACTGCGTGTACATACAGACAGCATTTTCCATATCTATCCTACTTATGTGTGTAAAAAATACATAAGAAAAGAAAACATATATGTATATTTTTAATAAATAGGAAAGCCAAAAGTACAGCAAGAGAGAGAAAGTAAGAGAGTGAGAGAAACGGAGAGAAAGATACAGAGGCATGGTCTAAGTGATGAGACAGATGAGGCAACCAATGAGTGACAGAATGCAAAGGAGAGCAAGGGAGACAGAGACAGAGAAAAGAAAAGGTTTGCCTTAATGTTATTCAGAGCTTCAATCAGCGCTCACACAGCTCTGCTGTCATGCAATCATCTGTGCAACACACTCACACACACACACACACACCCACACACATATCTTTCTGCCCATCATCTTTGGCCTGACAGTCTGCACAGCACTCTGAGAGAAGAGAAAGAGGATTTGGGAAATGGACAAGTGTGCATTTATATTTATATTTTATATATTTATATCTATCTATCTATAGATAGATATCTCTCTCGATAGATAGATAGATAGATAGATAGATAAGTGGGCCAAAATCCCTGCTGCAGTGTGTGCAAACCTGGTCAAGAACTACAGGAAACGTATGATCTCTGTAACTGCAAACAAAGGTTTCTGTACCAAATATTAAGTTCTGCTTTTCTGATGTATCAAATACTTATGTCATGCAATAAAATGCAAATTAATTATTTAACAGATTCTGTCTCTCACAGTTAAAGTGTACCCATGATAAAAATTACAGACCTCTACATGCTATGTAAGTAGGAAAACCTGCAAAATCAGCAGTGTATCAAATACTTGTTCTCCCCACTGTATGTATGTATGTATGTATCGATAGATGGATAGATAGATAGATAAATTATATATCACACACACAGAAATGCACTGGCTGACAGATGAGGTGGTCACGTTGAAAAGACAAACTGACCTGTTTTTTTTAAAAAGTGTGTTTAAAGAAAGTGAGAACAGACATAGGAAGACCAGTGGAGGTAGAGAGGTAGACAGACATGAAGAGAAAGCGATAAAACCCGGTTTTAGACAGGCATTTATGGGTTCACAGACACAGACACCCTTTGAAGTTGTGAAAAGATTTTGGGCTTACAACTCTGACAACACTGACTGGAGAAAGACAGCAATTTGATTAAAGTTATACACACAGGCATGATGAGATACCAGAAATCAAGGAAACAAGACCACATCAAAGATGGATTATGGAAAAAGAGAAGATGATGATAAAAGAGATGGGATACAAAAGAGCTGCAAACATGTGCCATCATTTCAAAATTTGAATAATGCAGACTTTTTTTTAAACCCATCAGCAAAAGCTTTGGCATCATTAACACCATCTGTTTATAGCTGGAATTAGTGAATAGCTTTCCTTTCTGACCTGAACATGAAATTAAGCTCACCACTGCGAAGCTGAGGACACAACCTCAAGAGCAAAGAGCAATAAAAAAATGTAAAAAAATACACATGCACATGTTTGATGTTACTACAACAAATTTTAGTTCTACAGAGAAAATATACTGTGCAATATGGATTAAGTTGGTTTTGTAAGATTTTTGTACATGAGTCATTGCTCAAACACAACGCTTTTAGAGTCTAACACTCTTCCCCTTCACATGTGGCAAACGTTGCCACAATGATGCTGTTTGAAGTGTGGTTCTCTCCCATTGAGACCAGAAGTGAGTTTGGAAATTACTGGATGATACTGCGAATTACACAGGTTCAGGTTGGTCCAGCTTTTTTAGCACTGAGAGTGTTTCTGGGACTCTACAAATGACTGATGAGCCAGCTGGAGGAATCATGTATTTCCCCTGCCACTACCCATCCATCCAATTAAATACTGCATTCAGTCCTACAGCAACAACACATACCACGGGCACTTAGAGCTGAAACTGCAGAACCATGTCTTCCAACTGGAATGAAGCAAGTAATATTAACTGCACCCAAAATTATCTCACTACAGTACTTAACAGTTTGGAGGTATGGTGTGAATGCTGCAGGTACAAATACACACAACACAACAATACAGCACAGAAAGAGAGCAGTCAGACATAAACATAATTAGCAGACATAGCTTGTTATGAAAACAAGAGCATAGTCAAAATCCCTCAGGAAATAATTGGGATTTTCAAGAACAAAAAATTAGTCCGTTCGAGTGGTTTACATCCTATACAAGTTGTTCCATAAAATAAAAAACATCAACTATTGCTTCTGGGAATTATGAACTTTCAAATATGCCATGCCAGTTATTGCTCCCTATACATATACAGTATAGCAATAATGTGTTGATAGCAACAACTGTAAAATAACTGGAGTGGAACAACTTAACAAGCCAAATACAATATAACTCTGATATATTGATATGCAAAAACCCTCATGTATGTGCAGACACAGGCAGTGAGATGAGATGGAAAACAAGCTACTCATGACCTTAAACAACAATGTCAGAGCTATTGGAAATGTGCAATTAGCAAATATTAGTTTCCAAAGTAACTTAAAGCCCCCCTCCAGTGTATTTTGACATTTCTATGATAGTTCATATATTTCATTCAGTCATTTCCTTACAATGTTGATTACCAACATAGTTCGCCAAATAGCTTAATTTTGTGCTCAAAGTTGCAAAAATTGCTGAGTTGCTAAAACAGGGTGGTGACGTATGACTGTAGTAATTCCATAAGTCATACGTCATTCTCCAAGCTTCGCCTCGTTAAGTCAGAGCATCAAACCGATAAACATCATTAGGAGCTAGATAACCAATTTATCATGTCATTCACTTAGAACTTACAGTAGGTATGTCTCTCTGCGTCTGATGGTCGGTTTGTCTTTCTAGTTTAGTTAGCTAAGTTAACGAAGTTGTAGTTAGCCAGGTGTAGTTAGCTAGCCTAGATATTGCAGAAAGTTAGCTAACAGAGGGTCTTCATTTTATTTTTTAGTTTCCTCCTCTTGGTTTAGTGTGCTGTTCATTTTCATTATGGCATCTGTGCGTGTGGTGTTGGAGGACAGATGACAGAAAATGCGTCGCACTTTCACCTGTAACCTTTTTATACACAGTCTGAAACATGCATTTTACTGACGTCCCTTTCACCGATGCATTGGCGGAGGAAATGGTATCAGAAGTCTGGAGCTGAGGAGCAATGCTATCAGGGTTGCTGAAACGGTGAGTTGTGCACTCAAGTGATTTATTCACACTAGCGAACTAACACTAGTCCTGTGTTCATGTGTGTTTCACTGTATAATGTGATATTTGTAAATGTGCACTGAGTTTTGTAGATGTGTGAGTTAATTAGTTTTATGAAAGGAGCACTCATGGCTTTAGCCAAGCAAGAGGCAAAGACGTGGCAAGAGCAGCTGCACAATCATAGGTCATAGCTACTCCGATGATGAAAACTTATATACTGTATCAAAACCTTTGGTAAATTTTCAATCATTTGCATTGGCACCACAAGTGTGTGGCTCTCTGCTTGTTTTTGTCAACTAGCAGCTCATTTATATGGAAGTACTGAGCGCTCAGCGCACTGAAACTTAAGAAGACACATTATACATAACACATCTCAGACTGAACATCAGCAGAGACAGAACATTATAACCTTCGTAAAGGTCGACCTTAGATTTGCGTTGGCTTTTGTTTAATTAAATTTTCTCAGGAAGGACCTGAATCTGTGGAGGCCAGCCATTATTAAACATCTGTACTCGACTGCAGCTTCTTCCACTCTAATGGAGATGTGATGGTGAACCACATTCAAAACATCCATGAACACAGCACACTGGAACCAGTTACTACATACCTTATACAATTTGTTGTTAAAAATGATTAGTGATCAAGTCTTCAGTGGTGCTGGTTGTTGCCTGGTTTAATTTGATTTCAGTGCCTCCAGAAATAAAATACTGGGTAGTTAAATTTCCCAGATTGTGCAAAGAATTAGAATAATTTTATAAATGGAAATGCATCACACTAACATTTGTACTGAAGTAAATCACAGCTAATTCTGTAGAGTAAAGATTCTGTTTTGAAACAGCCATTTTGGAGATTATGAGTAAAAACATATGAACAAGACATTTTACAAATTACAAAAAATATTACTAGCTTCATGAAGGTATAATTTATTGCAGGGCTGTTTTACTGGACTGCAACAGTTTTAGGTTTGTGCACCTTATTAACAGAAACTAGTATTTAATGTACATGGACACTGTGGGCCAATTAAAGCTAATGCCACTTTTTAAGTCACAAGGTGGCAGCATTGGCTCACAATACAGGAAGAATTTGGTCTTACAAATGTTCTATGTGTTGTCTTTACTTCTGTGTTTTTTCACACATGTACAACTTGTGAACTGCATGATCTGCCTTTTTCCACAGGTTTCTCTCAGTAGTTCTGCATTTCAACCACGATGGAAGCTGAGAAGTTGCTGTGATGGTGCGTTATATTTTATAAACATGTTTTTCCTTTCCCCAGCATACGCATCAGCCCTCATGGAGTCCACTGCACCTGCCTCACTTAGCAGATCGGCCAAAAGATCCTCATGGATGGATGAGGCAGTCAGCCTTTGTCGGGTTAACGGTTTAGCACAGGACATAAATGACAGAAGTCTTGGTTCGCGGTTTTCAGGTTAAGATCTTTATTAATGAAGGCAAAGCCAGATCAGTCCTACAATTAATATTATCCTCGGCCAAAGACTCGATTAAAAGAATGGTCTGTTTGTATTTTCATGTAGAGCCAGTAAATCCATCCATCCATCGTCAACCGCTTATCCTGCGTACACGGGGGCTGGAGTCAATCCCAGATGACATCGGGCGAAAGGCGGGTACATCCTGGACAGGTCGCCAGTCCATCACAGGGCCACACATAGTAAAACAACCACTCACACTCACACCTAAGGACAATTTTAGAGACACCAATTAACCTAGCCTCCATGTCTTTGGATGGTGGGAGGAAGCTGGAGCACCCGGAGAGAACCCATGCAGACATGGGGATAACATGCAAACTCCACAAAGAAAGGGCGAGGCAACCGGGGTTTGAACCTACAACCTTCTTGATGTGAGGCGACAGGGCTAACCACTGTACCACCGTGCCGCACGGAGCCAGTAAATGTTATTTAAAATTTTTTCTATTAAAAAAATCTTGAGAATTGTACAGCTTTGGTTTGCTCTTGAGTCTTTTCTAGTTTAAAATGGGCCAATTGTTTTATTTTGACCATAACCATTTGGTGCATCCACACAAATATTTTAAAAGTTCTAATCTTCTGTTTGTGTTATTGTTAATTGCAATTTGTAAATATTAGAATATATTAATAGTTTTATATAAAACATATTTAATGATTAATGCACTATGCATCTGTGTGTATATATATATATATATATATATATATATATATATATATATATATATATATATATATATATATATATATATATATATATATATATATATATATATATATATATATATTTGCAACTGCATAAAATGCGGCTGTATAAAATGCATAAATACCCCATTCTTCAGGACACATACAGATAAACACACACATAAAGACATGACACATAAAGGTAAGGACTTCATAATGTGCCTGCCTTAGGCCCAGCAACCTGCCTGTAAACTGTATGGTATGCTTAGTAATATAGGGACACAATATCTACAGCTAAAGCTGATGAAAATATTATTGTCAGTGTGATATAAGTAGTGGTGATGTACATACAATGTTGTGTTTCTTAGCAGTGTAAACAGAAATAACCCAGACTCCGTTTTAATCTCTCCAGTTTACTATTTATCCTCGTCGTAAAGTTCATAACAAGACAACTTTAGATGCAGAAGATCAAGTACACGGTTTTATTTACCATCACTGTAGGATTGAACAGCTGATACTCGCACATTAGTTTCTATCATGGGTAAGTAATACTCCTGCCAGTACAGTGTACTAAACTTTGCAGCGTAGTGATGTTAACACAGCATATCGTTAGCGATCACTCAGAAACAGCCGATCAGTTTCTGGTTGCCATGGTAATTGATTAGTCCGACTATTAACCACACCCCCATTCCCTGTTTGAGAAAGAACGTTAACCAAAAATGGCAGTTAAATCTGACTGGAGGGGGGCTTTAAAGATTTACAAACTTGAATGCATTTTAAGTATTTGGAACAAAACACAGTGCATGAGCTACATTTCAACTTATTATTATTTCAACTACATTTTAACTTAGTCATTTGGCCCATTAATATTTTTATAGGGATCAACAAATGATAGAGATTCTACTGTATGGCATATTAGATATAGAAAATGATAACTTCTGCTTTTTTGTGCAGGATTACTAACCAAGCAGCCTCCACCGTATGGCGCACTATATCGTTTGTTGCCTCGGTCCTTTGGCCTAAGGAAGCTAGAGTCAGGCTAGAGTCTCCAAACACCTCCCGCTCTCTGCTCGTGTGCTCTGCTTCATTATTTCCAAGCCCTCCAGGCGTGAATTTGGCTCACAGCAACCTCTTTATTTGAATAAAATCGATCTACTCTTGATTACACCGCTGAAAATTGTGTCGCATGACGGCGTCACACCCTCAATTTGTTCTAACAAGCAATAAGATGAGGATACAACACAAAACCCCAACTCCGGGTGCCTAAATGCAAATGAATGTACAATCGCATGACGCAGACCACAAACATAAACACAGACGCAGAAAGAAAAGGCATACACTGATGCGGAAAGATGTGGGCAGATAAACACATGAAACACTAAAAGCTCAATAACAACACACACAGCGAAAAGCACTTCAAGCACAGAATCATTAGACAGCCCGCAGATGTAGAGGGAGAGGGAATGTTTAATATCTTTGGGCTTCAAAACACAGCGCATGCTGCATTGTTAAAAATATGATTGCTTTATTCATGACATCGGTATGTGTTTTCTATCACGTCTATCCGCAAGACAAGACATTTGAGCCAATACTTTTTCACACTAGGGCTGGACTCGAATATTCGATAGTTTGGGCACACATTCGATTTTCAATTTTGAGATTCAATTATTGAGGGTTTTTTCCCCCCCACACACCTGACCTCCGCTGACAGCAGTGAATATAACACTTCAATTCACATCAAAGCGAAAAACAAAATGAAGCCCTCAGCTGTGTGGGAGCAGGCTACTTTAAACTGAGTGATGACAGCAGTAGTGTGGAAGTTATTGCATTGATTAATTTTTCAATTGTTTAATTTCATTACAGATCAATACAGTGAAATTATTAATCAGTGAATTGTAGGCTGGAAACCAACAAACAACAACATAATGAACACATTTAAATAAATATATTAGGCCGATTGTAGAAGAACAGCATTTGGTCACTATAATAAAAGTTAAAAGTGAATTTTGCATAATAACGTGTTATTTATTTCTGCTACTGGAAATACCGCGCATCCCGTCTGCACTCCCTGGACCCCCGCCCTGCTAAACTATTCCCGGAATCTGCTCTGGACCTGTTCGGATCAGACCCTCTCACTCTGTTCCCCTTGCTCTGTACAGCAGCCACCAACAAGTTTAAGGATGAGATTCCTGTTCCAGTTCAATCTAAGGTCCTTATAACGATAAAGGTAAAATAGTTTGTGTGTCCCATCTAGTATGTTTTGTAGGTAAGTTACCCTATCTTTCAAGCCTGGAATTTACAGTCCTTGCTGGAATACATTATGACTTTATTTTAAAAGCATTTCAAGGTTTGTTCGTCATAAAACCACTAGTAACACAAAAAAAACAGGTATTTTAAATTAAATTGGAATTTAAAAATAATCTTTTTACCCCTTCTGTAATTAAACGATTTCTTAAAAAGGAAATTGAATGTATTATCAACAATTCATTTGTGTTGTCTCCACATTTTTCTCTTCATTTTCTATTACTGGGAGATTTTCTACTGCTCAACACAAGAGGATTTTTTTTGCAGTAGAAAATAACTTTTGTGAGCATCTGTCTAAAAATCAGTTTAAACTGATCCACTATTCAGTGGGGAAAAAATAAAACAGAAACTATATAAGCCCAGTGATTTCTATCTTCAACCATTTACAGTCCTTGAAGTAAAGTTTGGGAGTGCAATGGGAATTGACAGGGAAAACACAGAGCAAAGAAAGCCGATATACTTTAAACCTTTCGGTACCCAGTTAGGCACCTTCTCCAGTAACATACTTTCAATGTGTCAGTCTCTTTTTCTTGTACTCAATCTGTCCGTCTGTCTTGCTCTTTTTCCACCCTACCCCACACGGTTATTAGCTCTTTCTATTTCTCTTTATCCATATAGCGTCATATTTGTTAAGTATTGATAAGTACTAAAAAACTACAATAAATCAAGTAAAAGAGGGCTTGGACGTGTAAAAATGAAGCTCAGCATTCAACCAGGAAGACTATCTTTGAGCGTCACTCAATTCACAACCATTTCTCTCTCTCATACGCACTCTCTCGCCCCGCCTCTAACAGCCGACTATGGGCGTCCTCCTTTAGTTTTCCAATCAGATCTAACCACCATCAGCTCAGCCAATCATGAAGTCACTATCAATCTTTAAATCCGTTCTCTCCTCTGCTGCCAGCTGTCATTTCAGTTCAAATCGCTGCGGCCCTCCTCCACCCCACTCACCTCCTGCTCATCAGATCCCGGCCCAGTTCAAGCTCAGCAGAAGTCCTCCTCATTCCATCCAGATCCTCAGTATCTCCTTCATCACCACCACCACCAGTGTCTAGACTCAATCAGGGGGATTCTATGCCTCTGCAGCTTCACCACCCCATTTAAATACCTCACATGTCAATAAATTCTTTACTCAGTCAAGTCTCTCCTGACTGAAATGGATTGAGGTCTTTGTCCGTGTCCGTGTGTGTGTGTGTGTTCACTCATTTTCCTGTAGGGTATACAGAACTGTCTCTTCTCCACCTATCTCCTCTCCTTTGTTACCACAAGCTCTAGCTGAACCTGCAGCTCGTCTGTCTGTACATGTTGGTGTATGCCTGTCTTCTCTGTGGGAGGGCGTTTGTGTGCGCAAGTGTGAGTGTGACAGTGTTTTTATGTGTTTTTTTTCCCCTTCAGGTGACAAAGAAAAAATTGCTTGAAAGAGGAACAGAGCTGATAAATCAAGGAGAAATTATAGAAAAGAGAAGAGAGTTGCATGTGGCGAGGGTAGAGAGACGAGAGGCTGCATTGAGCAACAGTGAGTGGGTTGCGTTCACAAAAGAAAAGTTTGAAGAGGATTTTAAAAAAGTGACACTGAGGAATACCAAGGTTTTCAACTTGGAAACAACGGCAGGTAATTAAATTATGGTTGCAGTGATGATAACGGTAAGGACGCAATCAAAATCTTATAACAAACTGTAACTATAAAGCCTTTGACATTGTCTCAGGTGTATATTATGGGCACACTGCTTATGATTTAGCTAGAGAGGAACTGAGAGAAACCACAGGCAGCAAAAGAGGGGGAGGGAGTGTCAGAAAAAAAAGAGATGATGAAAGGTGTAAAATGAGAGGGAAAAGGAGAGGTGATGAGCGGAGGGCATTTTAATCATTGTAAGGTGAAGGAAAGTAAGGGGAACAACGAAGAGGAGAGATATATTATTCATAATTAGCCGCCTTGGTACATTATTTAACAAACACAACCTCAGTGGAAAGGTGCTATGTGCAGCCACCCGTTTGCTACTAATGGGAGTCTGGAACAACTGCGTTTCTAGTAGTTTATATACCACAAACACACGCCACACGAACATGAACTGTCAGACAAACCCCCACACATTGCATTCTGCGTATAACAAAGCAAGTCTCCTCACACGGTGATAGCTCTGCAGGACTTCAAACACCCTTGATCATTCTTTCACGATATCCGCCTCCTTCAGTACAGGGGGTTGCAGTTATCCTGTGCCATTCTCAAGGCATCAATATTTACAGCCATATAAAATTTTGTTCACAGCTCTCACAGGGGCGGGGGGAAGGCCCTGGGCATACTTGGCTCTGGACAAAACACAACTTTGAACAGTAGAAAAAGAAATTAGACGGTGTAGTTGTTACAAGCCCTACCCCTGTAACCACATGTACCCACTGGCCAAGGATTGATTCCCCTCTGCTGTGTCTCCTCTACTCATCAGCACTACTTTCTCAATAAAGAAATAACACCAAGGAGTGTGGACAGCCCATGCTTCTTTTAAAGAGAATAATCCTGAGGGTGTCTTTTTGTGAGGGATTTTATTTTTACCTTGGCATGAAACTAAAAGAGGTGAAAAGATTAGATGTTGATGCTGGAGAGGTACTCGGATTTTAGTGGATTTGTCTAGCAGACCATTCTTTCAGGGTTGTCAAGAGGGGCGCTCTTTTGTCGAGAGGGAGACCTGCTGTTGTTGTGCTGCTCTTGAAATGGTGGGTACAGTAGTCATTCAAACAATTTTTAACAAAGACAGTGCGTTTGTGTGTGTTGCAACCTAGTTGGCTGATGATTCATTGTTTTTTTTAACTGATATTTGCTTCTGTACAGGTTGTCTGGTAGCACTTCACAATACAGCTCTGTGATAACAAGATAACAATTGGGGGAATGTTGTAGTAACTTTAAAGAGAAGAACCATATAATAGCAGAACCACCTGTTTGTTCTTACTTAAATGGCTAAACACTAGATTACTTTTAACCAAATGGCCAGAGTCATAACCTGGGAACACAATGGTACATGTAAAAACAAATGCTATAATCTGAGACCCAAAATATCCACATTGCGCATTTTGTTTAGAGATGAGTCTGTTACTCATTCGAGTGTAGGAAAATTACTATTTCTTCTCCAGTCCCTGATGCAAGAAACATTGTAGCCAGATAAGACTCTTATTAGGGCATAGCTTACAGTCATACCACCAGAGGGAATACAGTAAGGGTTATCACAGTGCAAACCTGCCTCTACATAAAGAAGTGTACTCTCTCCCCCTTGCTTAAACTGTTGTGGTAAATGTTGCTGTCGAGTACCAATAAATCCAAAATGTAATACTATACCTCATTTTTGCTTTTGTTGTGTCCATAGTAGGGCTGAAACGATTCATCGATTACTAAAACGCATCGACCCAAATTCTTTGCATCAATATTTTGTTTAATTCATTTAACTATATAGCACACTGTTTCTGTGTGCTGATTATGATGGCGCTGTTTGCAAAGTAGAGGAAGAGTGAGAAAATAGCGAGGGATGAAGAAGAAAGTGTCCAAAGAGCAGGATTATTTCAAGATAAAAGAAAACCACAACTCTGTAATGTTACAGTCTGCCAAGCTTGGCCATCGCCAAGCAAAACTACTTAAACGATGCATCGATGAAATGATCTGTAGAAGCTTCGAGTTCTAAACTCATTGTTGCTACAGCTCTAGAACTCAGTGTACAGTATGTTATGCATTAAGCATGAAACAAAGACAACTGGATCAGGGCGCATTACATTATGCAAGAAAAGAGATACATTTAATATCAAGCCCTGGTAATATAGGGCCCACATACAAAATACATTGATGTTCTATTGGAGAAAAAGTAATACTCATAACAGTAATATAACAGGAATAACAGTGACCTCAGATACTGCAGCACTGTTGCAGATACTGCTGTACATTGCCACGTACCTTCTGCATTTACTGTACATACTGTAGTGTTGGCACACTGTTGGCTTCAGCATTGTATTTCATTTATCACTACTGTACAGTACTCTTTTAGACATACCCTCTTGGGTATTCTCTAAATACATCCAAGTACACTACAATCACAAGCATTTGTGTTGTATTATGTAGCTCCTGTGATCTGTTCTTTAGCAGCATAATTTATGTTTAACATGTTTTGGTGCGGAATCAAGAGCAGCAATTCCCACTGTGGCACCAGGCAAAACAACAACTTGTAGCTGTTTCTGGTGTGACAAAAAGCGACAGTTCTGTACTGGCATCAGAGGTGGAAGAAGTACTCAGTTGGTTCTCATTGCCAGAGGGTGTCAAATACTGTAGCTACACCTTGTCACGTCCTTCGGCATCTGGTACAAATGCACTTGGCACCCTTTAGTGTCATAGTTCAACACACTGGGGGAAGCCTTTCAGGGTCATTGTTCAACATTAACAGTGAAGTGCATGTAAGGACGTGGTTGGGGTGGACTGGTGGGTCAGAAACAGGGCTTTCAACCAGGAGATCTGTGTTTGTTTCCTGTGTGAAACAAAAAGTTGACATTTATTATTTTTAGTAATTTACGTAAGTAACGTTACTTAACTTGCGTAAATTAAGTCACATAGGTTATGCAGTCATTTTAACCCAAACCCTGATCTTTTCCTAAACAAGTAGTTATGGTGCCTAAACTTAACCAAACTGTGACATTTCACAACATCAATCTAACCGGAACTAGCTAACTTCAATCCCTCAACAGAAAAACAATAAAATAAACCTCCATTCAAAAGCATTAGCAGTAAAATGTGTATCAAAATTAATAAATGGTCACTGTCAGATGGATCCTCACTATGAGAATGTAATTCTCTACACTGGTTAGATGTTTTTAGAATTCCTGACAGATGAAATTCGCAGATACAATATTTTTACCTGCCAAAACAGCAATAATTTCTGAGCCAATCATTTAAAATTCTGCAAAGTGACTTTTAAATATAGTGGAGTTAATGGCCAACATTTCTTTCTGGAATATACTTGCCTTCTAGCTGTAACAAAAATACATTTTACAGAAATAAATATTTTACAAAAAAAAAAAGGTAGATTTAGCATGCGAGACCACAGTACAAAGAACCCGTTGTGGATGATGGAGTAAGATGACATTTTCCTGGGCATTTTACTCAGCAGAAGAATATTAAGGCCAGACAAAAATATTTAATTCAACCTTTTCAACGTGTAATTAAATCACATTATGTCTGTGAAGGTAATGTGATTTGTTACACTGTTGAATGATTACACTTTACGTGACATTTATTAACAATCAGAAATTTGGATTGTCATGCATTTATGTGGCTCGTGTGTCTTTCTCTGATTTGTGCAAAAGCACCAAAGAGGGGTAGAAATGTTGGTATATTTATATTTTGACAAAAATCATGGTTATATTATAGTGAAGGGCTGCAATTATGTAAAACAAGCAGTGTAATTAATTGGTTGCTCAGAAATGTCCTAAAACACGTGCTGTATTTTGCTGTAATGCTCCAGCCATACATGGTGGTTGATTACATTTGCAGTAACAATCTGGAGAAGCAGTTGCAGGGGTACGGAGTGTAACATATACACATACACACACACACACACACACACACACACACATTTTGACTGATACTCAGTACAGTCAGTGTGGTGGCCACTAAACAGATGTACCGGACGACTTAGAGGTTAAGTGCCTTGCTCGAGAGCACTATGAGAGTTGTTGCTGGAAAAGGGAAGTGCACTTCACGCCCACTGTAGCATTTCCTTGTCAGGCCATCATATCATCTTACTTTGATTATGGTGTTTTTCTAAGTGATTATGGACAGAAGCGCCAGATTAAGTATAAGTCTGAAATGCTGAATGCAACTACAGCAGCATGCTGATGCTCTTAGAAGTTCTTGTCGATACGCTGCCATCAGTCATAGACTGTACAATTAGTGTGATTAAGTGATTTCAACTCTTTCACGTGGCTGTCAAACAGCAAACGGGAGAGATTACAGCTTTAAGGAAATCAAGAAAAAGACAAAAAGATAAGGAAATAAACAGGAAGCCAAGAACGTAGGAAGCAGAGAGAAAGGTCAAGGAAAGACTGAAGACAGAGGACAAGGGAAAGACATGTGTACTGTGTATAGACAGATTTATGTATTTTGTTTACTCCTTTCCAGATACATCCCATGCACCAGCTAAGGAGTTTCCAGGGCAGAGTGGGCAGTGACCTTCTGTGCTACAGCTGTTACACGACATATAAGGTTACTTCAAAAATCCGACATAGACCAAGTTACACACTCAGCCACTATTGTTAAACTCTGTTTCATCTTTTTCAGGTGCGTGGACCCCAAGATTAGCATAAAGTTAAAAAAGGTACAAAGGAGGCAGCTCCCTGCTGTTAATGCATATAAATAAACTGTACATCCAACAGGCCCTCATTTACGTAAAATGCTTACATGGTGTAAAGCCTTCTGTGTAGACCACATCTACACAGAAGGCGTAGGAGAAGCAGCAGGTTAGCAGAGCAGCAGCAGCTTTAGTCCTCCATCTGTCAACACAGGATGCGTTCAAGCACAGTATTGTAGTGTAGGTCACTCGCGTTGTAGCAGCGCTCGGAGCCCAACAGGCAATCATTTTAGTTACAGGTAAAACTGAAGACAACAGATTTGAAGAGTAAAAACACATTCAGTGCACATCGTTAAGACTATCATGCTTACGTTGGCTGACACACTAAGTATAGCTGAGGCTCATTTAACAGAAACTTTGGCCTGATGATGGGGCTAGGTGAAAGGTCAGGGGATTTTACAGATCATCCTCTGAGAGCCATGAACATCAGTACACATTTTCATGGCAGTCCATCAAATTGATGCCAAGAGATTTCAGTCTGCCTGCCACTAACACAGCTAAATATAAGGTGAATGCATTTCTGTAGACGAGTAGACGAAGGTCACATTGATCTCAAGTATTACAGGTTATCACTCCGTTTGTTGGTCAATAAAAGTCACCATTCTTGTTTACTACCAAATTCCATTTTTACAAAACGGATACATTTACCACTATCCATCTATAGATGATACTTCATTTACTTCTAAATACTAATAGATAATCTCAGCAGCTACAAACTGCACAGAATAACATAAATACACAATGTACACTGATGTCTTAGACCAAAGTAAACCATAATATGTTAAAATTTAACATCACATGTTGAGCACATATTAAGCTAACTGGTACAATCTCATTGAGGTTTTCTGGTGAGGAACCCACAGTCATTCTATTTTCACTCGTGTGTGTCTTCATGAGGGAATAATGCCCTGAATCTCACATGCAAAAACAAGCTTACATGCACAACAAGCATGCACAGAGGTAAATAAGACACGCACACACTCTCTCTTTTAGGATGGTTTCACAGGATCACCCATTACCACCCTTTGAAGTGTGTGAGTTGCTAATGGTTTTGGATCCCATTCAAGGAGAGTCTGTGGCCTGTCTGTCCATTAGCTGGCTGACACACTCTGCTGACTAAACACAACACTTCCAGTGCCCTTGTCCTCTGTTACTCTCCCCATGCCTCCCTTCTTCTGGGAGATGAAAGTAGCTCACCGAGTGTGTGTGTCTCTGCGTCTCTGTGTGTTTTTTGTGTGTGTGTACGTCTGCATCCAAAGAGTACAGGTGTAAGTGCGATTACTTGATTTTGTTAGAGCAATCCAGAAGACCGAAAGAGAAGAGGAGCAGGGTGCGCAGAGGACACAATTAAATTATTGATATCTAAATAATTATCCCGTTTAACACTTTTGGTTTGGTTAAACTGCTGGATGAGTACAGACTTTGAAATGACAGACTGAATAAAAACCTTTTGTAGTTAATTTGTGTGTTTGGTCTGATGTAAGCCGTTTAATGGATGCTTTTATCCAAAGTATCTTGCAGTACGACAAAACATACAGTGCACTTTTTTCAAATCATTAATTGCCATCCATCCATCCATCGTCAACCGCTCATCCTGCGTACAGGGTCGCGGGGTCATTGATTGCCAACTGACAAATTTTATATAAAACTAAAGCCCAATAAATGTGACGGCTATCAACTTTTCAACTGGCAAGTTTCACTCCTTGAAATTGGTAATTTTTTACAGTCTCTTGCTAAAGAGCATCTAAAGGTTATGGGAGGACTGATTCTTTAAAGTAACTACTTTCAAATCTGTTATATTAGAATGAGTGGTCCAATTAATCCAAATTTATGGTTGGAACTTGGCAATTGGAGTTTCTTTTCTGTTCCAACTAACGTACTGGTCAGTCTAATCTCACATTCTCACATTTGATAACAGAGTTTTTTTGTGCAAAACACTAAATATAAACTGACATATTTATATATACTGATGATAGGTAATTACTTACCAGTGTTTCCCCAAATATAGACTTAACTTAGGCAGGCAGGTATATTAATGGCCACCCAGGTATGTTTAACGGCCCATTTTAGCATTTTGCAGAAAAACACAGAGAGAGTTGTTATCTATTACATTACAAGACGCAGACACGGTGGATCTTTTACCAGCACGGTCCAGGTAAAACAACAAAGAACACACCACTGCAGATGTCATTTGTTAGCTCCCACATTAGTTTTGTTGTGATAGGCTAAGTCATTAACAAGCCTCCTCCACATACGGCGCACCTGCTGCTGAGAAGTGAATCGCAGCTGGAAAAATCCAGAAGACAAGTTCTGTGTCTTTATACTGCTGTTGGAGAAAGTCTGCAGAGCAGACACATACACAGAGAGAGAGACAAGAAGAGGTGGGGCACGCGCTGTGTCTGCAGCAGAGGTGTGGGTGTTTGCATGTGTGTGGGGAAAAAGAGAACTGAAGGGAAAGGGAGCAGATTATTAATTAGTGAGTAAACACTTAAATAAGGTGGAGAATGAAGTAGAATTAAAAAGGTGAGATAAGAAATAAGCTACTAGAAACAAACTGGGCTGGAAAAACTTGCCATGAACAGGGTGTTATTATATAGCCAACAAAAATGAATAAATAAGTTTTAAACTTTTGTGAGCTGATGAAAGAATAAAGAACTTCGCACATTAAAATATATTATACAAACAATGATAAAATATGATGACAGTCCAAGCATACTTAAAACCCCCAAGATTACTAAATGATTTCTGCAGAACAGCTGATGGGATGAACACCATAAGAGGGAGGGAGCTATTCTAAACACAAACAAAAAAGAAAGAAACAAAGTGATTAACAACAAAAACACAAAATAAAGTTTTACCACACTGGCCTCTGCCACTGACCGGACGATAAAGACTTGGCTACACACCTGGATGCACAGACTAAACAAGCTTCATATCCCGCCAAAGAATCAGACCCCACACTGAGCTTTCAGGGCAGCACTTTGCACCGCGTCCTTCAAAGAATGCCAAAGAACGTTTGCCTCTGCTCTGCTCTCACAGTCAATCGATAACACACTTTTCTGCCTCTTTAGTAAAAAAGCGAAGAAGACTTCTGGTGCTGTGCATGTGGGTGTATATGTGTATGTCGCGTGTGATTGTGCAATCCCCAAACACCACATACCTGCCCATATTTACATACATACACTCAATGGTCCATTCATACTCAAAACGTGGATACAGGAATTGATGCTTACATATTCTATCCATCACCCAAGCTGCTGAAATACAGGGGCATAGTAGGGTGCTGGCTGACTAGATAAATCTATAAATCAGTTTCCTGTCTGTCCGCCTGCCTATTTGTGTGTGCGTGTACTCAGCATCCCTGTTCATCCCAGACACAGATTAAAGAGATGAAACTGATCTGTGATCAGCCTTGCCGTAATCCCCTTCATGTTGGCCATCATCATTTCATCTCTAGACGACTGATAGAGATGCCAGCAGACAGAATCAGCATTTATATTAAAGTAAGGATATTAAAACTAATTCCCAAATATTTCCATTTGGGATCACAATTTGGAAATGTGAAGCATGCCGTGAATTTCAGTGGCGTGCACTCATTAACCAACAGTTTAATGGGTAATTAATGAAATTCCAAATTAATCAACTGAGCTGGTAAAGGATTGACCTGAGTCAATTCACAACTGTGCTGCTGTCTTTAATATTTTCTTTGTGGCACTCTCAGCAGCTCTAAATTGAGCTCATTGTTAATAAACTCACACAGTATATATTAATTAGTAATTTGACCTCTTTCTACAAAAGGGCAGGATTAACTGGAATTATTGCTGGAGAGCATTTTAACAGACTGTATTGTGTGTGGGAGGAGGGGTCATGGCAGAAAAACAAACATAAATTATATTCCAATACAGAAGCATTTTCCAGTAACCTGAACACTTTCAGGAATTTAAGAACTTAACACTATTTTTCACAAGCAGAATCTGGATGATGAATTCATTCACTGGCCATAGTCACTACTTGGGCTGCAACTAATGATTATTTTTGTAGTCGACTAATCTGTTATTTATTCGAATAGTCAACTAGTCCCGATTAAACCATTTAACTAATTAAATATCTTATATTAAGTATATTACGTATATACTAAGTATATACTTAGTGTTTCCCCTATATGCATTCAGGAGCGGCTTTGTACCACTGCTGAACTGTGACCACCGCTGCCAAATTTTCACACACAATCATTAGGCTTACTATATCAATGCGCTACTAATTAGGGCTGGGCGGTATGTCGGTATATGAGCTATACTGATATAATTTCAAAAGAGATATGAAATTAGACAATTCCAGTCAGAGTTTGCTCCTCTCACCACGCAGCCCCGCCCCTCCCTCTGCGTCCGCACCTACAGTCTATGGTCTGCACGCAGCCGTCTACTCACAAACTCTCTAATAAGATGGAGGGAGACACAGTGCTGGTTGACACTGAGACCTGGCTTGTAAAAAGAAAAGCAGTGGTTCAGTCAGTGTTTCCCACACATAAACTTTACTTCGGCAGGCCGCCCAGCTTAGGGGACACACTGTAACATTTATCAGTGATTACGTTTCCAGTCGCAACACAGTGGATATTTTACAAGAGCGGACCAGGTAAAGCAACAGTGAACACACCAGTTAGATGTTATTCGTTAGCTACCACGTTGGTTTTGTTTTGATAGGCCACGTCGTCAACACGCCTCCTCAACATGCAGCTGTGACAACTAGCTACATTGAGGGCTGCTATCTCTGGGTGCTATCTGCAATGGAAAACGGAACACAGCCAAACCGAGTCGAGTAGAGTCGAGGCGAGTTGAGCTGGTACTGGTAATGGCTGTTTGCAGCAGAGCTATGGTAGGTCTGTGAAGAGAACTGAAGGAGGCGAATTCAGTAAGTGAGTGATACTTAAGATGGAGAATGAAGTATAATTAAAATGGTGAAATAAGAAACAAGCTAAGTTACTAAAAATAGTAAAAACATGCCCGCTATAACCGCTCGCTCCCCTCCCCAGCCCGCTTAACAGAAAATACAGATATACATTTTATTACCGGAATTCTGTCCAACTGTACCGGGATATGACTTTTTGGCCATATGGCCCAGCCCTAGTCAGTAACTGCAGAGGTATGGTGGCAATAATTAAAATCCCTTACTGATCAAAAGCAAGCCCCTTAATGGATACCTTTCATTTTTTGGTTGGGTAACTGTGCCATTTAGTTAGCTGATCTGTTACACCTATTGTTGATCTCACAGAGATAATAGACCACGACATACAATAAAGTTTGAGATGTCTGTGAAGACATTCCACGCAAGACTGAAGCCACTTAAAACAACTGCAGATTTTTTTCCATTTAATGTTTTTTATGGTGTTTTTTTTATTGTTGCATTATGTAAAAGTAATGGTTGACCAATATGGGTATTTCAATGGCTGATGCCGATATTTAGAGAGCAGGGTGGCCAATGGCTGATATATAATGCCAATATCAAAACAAAGAAAAGTAATATTTCATTCTATTATTCCATGAGTACAATCTAATATGCATGGTTGTCTTAGCCAGTAATGTCTTGATTTCAGAACATGACTGGTGTTTAAGGGAGAGTGGGGTACAGTTTGTCAGAAGTGATGTCATTCGACTGGATTATTCTCTCCCGTATAACAATATGTTTAGAAAAGACAATTGTCACTGACGAAATTTAGGGCTCAAAAGTAATTATCCCGGTACCTTTTAGGCTGAATACCGATATAAAATATATATCTGTTTTTTCTGCTAAGTTGGTCAGGTCGGTGTTAGGGGGCATATTTTGACCATTTGTAGTAGATTGTTTCTTATTTCACCTTTGTAATTACACTTACACTTTTGAAATTATATTGGTATTAGGGCTGAATGATTAATGGCATTTGCGATATTATCACAATGTAATAAAACAAGATTTTCTAATCGCAACAGCTGTGATTACACTCTGGTCACATGACACCCAAGAGGAAAGCAGTCTGCAGACGAAGTTGATGCTTCGTCTGCACTAGGGTTGAAACGATTCATCGATGAAATCGATTAATAAAATGCTTCGTTTAATCCATATAACTAAACACTACAGTGTTTCGCAGGGAAATTTTTAACTGTCGCACATCGCGCTTACGCTGTGAACACGACGTGATAATAATGGAGCTGTTTGCAAAGTGGAAGAAGAGAGAGAAAATAGCGAGGGACAAAAAAGAAAGTGTCCAAAGTATGGGATTAGTTCAAGCTAAAGAAAACAAAAACTCACCACACGCATCTGATCAGCACCGGTGTTCTGCCAGCTGACCACAGACAAGGTAACAGTAACAGCAACTTTAGCATTTAACTGAAATCATGATTGATTGTTGAGTTGAAGGCTAGCCAAAGTAAGCCGCAGACCTCAGCTATCAGCTTAAATGACGCATCGATGAATCGTTGAAATAATCTGACTCAAATTATCTTTCTCATATTATTATAATTTGATATATCTTTTCCACCATTGCTCATAATAATAATTTTACCTAATTCATCATAACACAGGCCTGACCCACAAGAAAGAACAGTGTAGTTCTAATATTGTGTTGGTCATACTATACACTGATTTACTGCTTGTCCATTTTGAATAATACAGAAGGTAAAGAGCAATATTGGTAAAAAAAAAAAAAAAGAAAAATAACGCAATTACATTATTTTCCAAAATCGTTCAGCCCTAATGGTATACCTCATAACACCGATATACCGCCCAGCCCAAACCTTCACTAACATCATTCCACAGCAGCCACACAGACATTTTTTATATACTCGTTCTAGAGAGTGCGGGTATCGGCCCAATCCCGATTATCTCAAAATGCCAGGTATCAGCCCGTTTAATCGGTATATCACTAATGTAAAGCACTTTGAATTACCTGTGTGTATGAAATGTGCCGTACAAATCAATTTACCTTGCCTTATTTTATCTTAATGCTGCAAAAATGACACTGAAACAGCTCCACCTGCATACTTAATCTGAGAGGAGCTGTGGGCCCTGTATTAGTTCCATGGTAAGCAAAAAAGGGTTGCTGCTTTTGTCAAGTAAATTTAATAGTTGTGTTTGTGTTGTCTAGACCTGATAAACTAGACAGCTTGACGGAGAGGTGAAATGTACCCGTTTCAGACAGCAAGATATTGTGAGACAAAATGGTTACGTGAAGTCAGATGACCAAGATGTGAATGGGGAAGCTATGTGAACAGAGACAGAAACAATGTGGCGTTAGATAGGGTAAGAGTAAAAGGCAACCCGAGTGGGTAAAACAGTCTGACTGACAAAAGAGAGAAATGAGGGAAGGAGAGAGCACATAGACAAAGACAGATGGGGACCAAGAGAGGGAGAAAAAGACAAAGAAAGCCACCGTGAAAGAAAAATATAGAAGGCAGAGAGAAGGCAGGTGAAAGAAGGGTATAAAGACGAAGCAGTGACCCCTGTCTGACTAATCTTAGCTTACACTGTAACAGCACCTTGAACCAGAGCTAATGGACCATATCCACATCTAGCCTCAACTCTCTTTTTTACTCCATCTAATGGACACAAAGCTATTTTTTTTCTCCACACAAGGGTCTAATCCTACACACTCCCCTAACCTGCTATACACGTGCATACACACAGACACACACACTCTCAGAGATGTGTTAAAGCCAAGGCAGGTGGTCTGCAGTACAGACTACATACAAACTGGTTTTCTGTACATACAAAAAAATTTCTACGGATGTCTGGAGCAGATCCTGAGGAATGATATAGGGGTCGATCCAGGCATATTTTAATGGATCAGCATATAAAATAAAGCCGATCAAAAGCAGATCCTTTCTTTACTAAACTCAGCCTGCTTGTGTGCCTATAGTGCAGCATTTCACTGCATATACGAGTGAAAATTAGAATCCTTGTGAAAAATGGTTTAGTCACACTGGTGTTTGACTCCCAGGTTGGCAAAATACATGGATTGAAAGAGCAGTGTTCAGCTGGCGCAGACCGTCGCTTCCACCAGATAAAATGACAAATGCAGCGGCAGGTAGTATCCGCTGTTGTAATTTAATGTTGATTCCATAAATAACTTTATGGCAGACAGAAGTTAAACATGGCTGTTGGTTTGTGGGCTCTTTGAGCGCTGGAGTCCAAATTTAGAAAGCTTTTTATTTCAATGTGTCCGATACATTTATATAAATATAAGCATCGGACTGGACTCAGTATCAGCAGATACCCAATATTATAACTACTGTGCGCGGAATTGGCGCCAAAAATACACAAAAGCACACTCACACTATTGTGTCAATCCTAGTGTTTGTGTCAATCCTGCTAGAGGTTGTTCCAAGACTCTGCAAGTGACCAGGTCTGTCTGACATACCCAATTACAGCGCCCTTTAACCACTGTGTCCTCCTGGCTGAGCCAGTCCAAACACACACACACACACACACACACACGCACTCCACATGAACACAAGGGCACAATGCATGGAACCATGCATAAAGAAACATCTTTTTGCATAGATCCAATTCCTCACACACACATAAAAACACCCAGGGAACACAATGAACATTTGTCCACTTGCTGTACTGAGCAACAGATCCAAAAATACATGCACGCACATACGTGAAACAAACAACAACGTATGTTCAGGGTGAATACGTGTATGTATAGATGTATATAATTACTCTATGTGTTGTTTTATTATAGTTATCATAATTTATTTTACACTTACTTGTAGCTTGAAGGGACAACAAATTTTGTTTCATTATACAACCTTGTGCTGTATAATGACAAATAAATAACCTTGTAACTTATACCTTGTATACACTCTGAGATCTATTTCTCACTAAGCCAAGTCTATTGGAAGCAGTGGTGTCATTTTAGCAGAAATGTTCGCATAAGGGATGAAACAGTATGAAAATTTCATATCATGATTATAGTGACAAATTATCACGGTTATCAGTATTATCACGGTTATCAGTATTATCACGGTTATCAGTATTATCACGGTTATCAGTATTATCACGGTATTGTAAAAATGTGCCGAAAAAGATTAGGATGAACTGACATACACATCAGAAAATCAGAAATGAAATTGCCATTTTGTTTGCATAAACAATAAAATATATGAAAACTATTTAAGTGTGCATTATCAAGATTTTGTATTATATATTATTTACACAATTACATCAAAACAAATAAGTCTTTAGAAGACAGTGATAGTAACTGCAATGAGCCCAACAACTGACGTAAATACAGGAGTCTGTAGCGTTTCTCCTGTTCCGACACTTTTACAACTAATTTGATAGCTGCTGGATTTAAAATGAAGCAGATATGCTGGTTGGTTGACTAAACTGTGTAACGTGTTATCATGTGCAGTGGACGAATAGAGTCTGCAGACACCCAACGCATACAGCAGCAGAACAATGTGTAGCGTTTTTACAAGAGCAGCTAACACTAAGGGCTTCACTTTACAAGCTGTTAGCAAGTCAGAGAGACAAACCAAAGCTAAAAGTTAACTCACCCTGCGTTCACTAGAAGGTCATTTTCTTCAATCAAGTTGCCCTCAGCTCTCATTAAAACTAAAATGCCGTTGTTGACCCAAACAAACCCACGTTGCATACTGCGCATGCACGCCTGCTTCTGGGAGACTGTTGCTAACTTTGGTTGATGCTGGACAGTATTTGCCCTGAGTTTATAATAATATAGTAACCAAACCTGGTTATCATGGTAATTAAAATGTGTACAGTAATAAAAACCGTAAGGAATTTTGCCATTTATCGTTAAACTGGAAATCGTTTCATCCCTAGTTCGCATTTAACAAGACAGACAACTCCTGCTGCCATCCCAGTGGCATTTCGTCTGCCCTTTATCTCCACAAACACTCATACATGCACTACAGTGAGACATACATACACAGACCAAGTCATGCACAGTGTCATAACAAGTACATGCATATTTTGTAGCTTCACCTCAGAAATAGAGATACAAACACACACAGAAATACACAGGTTATGTTTTCCCAGTGACTTGCTGGCTACATTGTGTCCCCATTCTGCCTCTGTGCTTCTCCTCTGAGTCTAAAGAGAAAAGGAGGAGTGTTTCTTCAATGGAAGTAGCCCAAAGATTAATTCACTTAATCTTGGGCTGTAAATGGAGTATTCAAGCGGCTTAAAAAACAAATTGAATGCAAAGGCTGAGAGTAATAACAACATTTGTCTTAGCTGCGGCACAATGCCCTTTTCCACAGCACTCTTCCACATGAGATGGTGGCTAGATTTCCAACATTCATTATGACAGAAAGGGACTTGTGTATATGCACATGTACGTACATGCACGGTCTGACAAAAACACAAACTCGCTCCCTCACACACAGATACGCACACATTTTGACTGTTGCTACCTACTGTCTGTATGGAGTGACAAAAAGATGAAGACTTTGAGACATAGACATGGTGAGACTCACCATCAATGAAGAGAGTATAGCTGTGTGTGTTAGTGTGTGTGTGTGTGCGTGTGGACGCATAATTGACTTTAACAGATGTTGTGCTGTGGTTTTTAATGTGTAATCCCCAGATTCATCATGTTGCACATCAGGCACAAGGGTTAATGTTGCAGAATATAGGTTAAAGCCAAAGAGGGAGTCAAGCAAAAGCAACAGTTTAATTCTCCACTGATAATACGCTCAATGCAACTCTATAATCAAGATTATGGCTTTTTATTGCTAGATCACTGGCAAACCCTTGGCTAATGACCTATTATTTTTACATGAGCAATAACTAATTAGTTAATGTAATTAGTTCAAAGTCTGATTGAATTGCTGTACTCACTGTGTAATGTACTCAGTATGACTAAATTATGCATGTATGATTAATCAGTCTTATCAATGCCATATATTTGAAACTCAAATGAAAATCATTGCTGTCCTGCAAAAAAAACTAATATCTCCTCTCTTCAATACTTGGCATTTGTGGCAAATCAATACTTTGATATGTAATATCACACTCATAGCAAAGGAAAAATCAAGCGTTTTTTCTTAATTACTAAAACTTTGACATGATTTGAAGATTTATGCAGAGCAGTGGGCATACTGAATAATACAGTAGTACAGTAGTGCAGTGTCATTTAAAGTTCACATTATGACACAATTAAATCTCTCTGCTGTTCTGATTATCACATGATTTTTTTATGATTCTGCTAACATATTTTTAATGACTTACATGGTTTCAGGAAACCTTATTCATCTAATGTCATTTTCTTTTTACCATTTTGTGCATATACCTGCCATTTTACTATGGATCACACTTGCTTTTCAAGTCAGGGGCCACATCAATCATGCTGGATCAAAGCTCAAAATACTGATTACAAATATTGTTATATTTCCTTAATAATAGTGCACCAGCTAATTACCAGTAGGACGTTAGCTGGGAAATAATCAGCTTGGATTTGAAGCAAACAGAGAGCGGTAATGATATTACAAAATAATAATAGTCTGGAGAGCAATCTCAGAACATGAGGGTTCATGTCTTTATTGCTGCACTAATAATTCCTTCTTGGTTGTTTGACACAAAACAAAATAACCCATTTATTAGAATCTGTACTACAGCGCCGGCTCAAACACACAGACTGGAGTATGTTGGCCACCCTGGACTCCCACATCGACATGGATAATGCCTCCACCATAAACAGTGTCAACACCTTAAAACGAACTACAATGTTCCCAAATCAGAAGCCGTGGATCAACAGAGGTCTGCCACACTACTGCAGGCATGCAACACCGCTTTCAGATCAGGTGACGTGCAGGCCGATAGTTCATCCAAGGCTAGCCTGAAGAGAGGCATCAAGAGGAATGAGCACAGCTCCAACCTACAGATTATAGAGCACTTCAAGAACAACTTTGACCCAAAATGCATGTGGCAAGGCATCCAGGCCATCATGGACGACAAACCCACTACCCCCCAATCAGTGACACCTCCTTCCGTGATGAGTTTACAAACTTTTATGCCCGCTTTGACAGGCAGACAACCAGCCCTTCTCACCTACCGACGTGTGTACTGCACTAAGCAGGAATATGGCACAAAAGAATGAATGCTCAGGCCCTGTGCTGAGCAGCTGACTGCAGTCCTGACTATAATCTTCAAAATGTCACAGGGCCAAGCGTCTAAGGAAGGGTTTGAGTCCCTAAGTGTTAAAGGGTTAGAGTCCCATTAGGGTTAGAGTCCCTAAGTGTTAAAACAAAAAGGGGGGGGGGGGGATAGAGCATTGCACTGCCCACCATCATGAAGCGCTTCGAGACCCTGGACATGCCCCAAACCACCCAAACTGGATCACTCCAATTCACCTACTGCCCAAACAGGTGTCAGAGGACGCCATCTCCAACTTGGACAACAGCAATACCTGGGCAGCAATAGCTTTTGCAACAGGATACTGAACTTCCTAACCAACAGAGTATGTTAGGTTAGACAACTCCTCCTCCTCAACACACCTGCATCCCACAGCAGTATGTCTTTAGTCCCCTTATCTACTTCCTCTTCACCAACGACTGCATGCCTGTACATATTTCCAGTACCACTATCAAGTTTGGAGCCCACACAATGGTGGTTGGCCTCATCTGCTCTGTCTCGGACCGAAAAGTGCTGCAGAGTGTGGTAAAAACTGTCCAATGCAGCACTGGTACGCCGCTACCCACCATTGAGGTGGACCAGCACATTGCATAGATACATTACAAACATTTATTCATTTAGCTGACACTTTTCTCCAAAGTGATTTACAATTGCTATATATGTCAAAGGTCGCAAGCCTCTGGAGCAACTAGGGGTTAAGTGTCTTGCTCTGGGACACATTGGTGTCTTACAGTGGTTTTGAACCCGGTCTCTCACACCAAGCAGTTTTATCCACTGCTCCATCACCACCCCAGCACAAGTGGTGTCTGGGAAGGGCGATGCCGAGTACTGATC
Organism: Micropterus salmoides; assembly: GCF_014851395.1. Lineage (NCBI taxonomy): Eukaryota > Metazoa > Chordata > Actinopteri > Centrarchiformes > Centrarchidae > Micropterus > Micropterus salmoides. Next base: position 37,933,654 of record NW_024040040.1, on the reverse strand, counting down.
CGATACCAGTGTAAAATGAATATGCTATATTCCTCCCTGTGAGGAAGACACTGGAAATCACTCATCGTGTGTAAGACAACATTATGTAAGGTTTGGTGCGATTTGGCGCCTCTACCGTGTAATTCACGGCTGTCTAAAATAGGAAAGCTGTACATGTGCATTTGTTATAACATTACTACCAAAAACTATAAAGTCTTTGCTAACATTACCAAACATCAAGCAAGTGCGACAACATAAGACATGTGCGTCTATCTTGCAGCTTCTGCCATTAGCCAACTTTAAGTCGTTAGAGGCTTCTGATCCCGGTTGCGTTGCCTGCTCCACACCCCCGCCAGCAGCATAAAGTACCTTAAACTTGGGTGGCAAGATAGCCAACAAAGCTAGGCAGCAACTGAGGCAAGAGCACTTACAGTAACGTTACCGATGTCCGAGTTTGCTAACATCAACTCGAGATTTATAGCTAGCGGCTAACCCCCTGGCTGTGGCTCATTTTGCTCGTCGACAACTTTGCTAGCACAGACAAAAACACAGCAAGCCAGCTAAGAAGTTATTACTTACTGGTCTGAAGATGAAGTGCATCCTTTAAACTCTTTTGGCTCACGCAGACAAGTAATGTTAAAAGCCATTCCGATATTACTTACACCGGTAAAATAGTTTGCTCGGTCACTCTCTTTTTCTCTTCCTCGCTTCCTCTGACAACTGCTTCTGTTTCTTCGTAGCCTCTGCCATGGTATCTGTACTGAGAATATCGAGCTAGCTTCCTTCAAAGAACTTAAATTGTTCATTATATACTTTAGCTTCTTCTAATAACTTGCTTGCCAAAGAGTCCAATAATGCTACGTTAGCTCTCAGCAACATGTTCGGGTGTATCAGCGCGCTGCTGACTCATCGCGTAGTACGCGCGTAATTTAATTGAATGCGCCCGGTATTGGATATCAGTATTGATCGGTGCATCCCTAATCTCAGCATATTCATATCTACCAATTACTGTTTATTTAAATATTAACTCGATACACAGCCTATGTATATACTCTGCATTTCTACACTTGGATGGTTAGATGCTAAACTAATTTATACTGATGCTTTCCCTAGTATTTGATGTAGTTTAAGCACACGTGCAAGGGGTTCAAGTCAGTGTGTCTAAACCTTCTCCCTGCTCCTGAAAGAGGGGACTGTACTTTGTGCTGCTTTTGACAGTGCTGTTTTGACACTGATATCCTGGAACTACTTGAACACCTCCTGTACCCTGGTGCAGGTCAATACTGGCATTCCCCCAAGATTAATCCAGGGCAGCTGTTGGACCCTATCTATTAGCATTCATTTAGTGATTTAACTGGTAAATTTAAGGCTAAAACAAACGAGATTTTTACTCCATTCTATGTAGTTCTGGGAACCTCCTCACCTATCTTAAGCTCACAGCAAAATCTAGGGGGGGAAATCAAGGGGGAGTTCAGAACTCAGTCAGGTTTCCTACAGGTACAATCAGCACCAGTTTTAAGTCCTGTGTCTTGCTTGATGTGGAAAAGATTTTTAAAATGGACAGACATGTGACTGCTTTGGACACAGTCAGATCATGGTTTATCATGAATTGGTTTATAAATGTGAAGCATAAAACAGACATTGCACTTGCAGAATCTTGCTTAACTTTATTTCTGCTATATCCACTGTAATTGTTGATGAAGTTCAAAAGTATCCAAAGAACGGATAGTCACATCATCATCTAAACCTCATGCTACAGTCTGTTGGTGGGGCAGGTTCACCTGCCAAATTAAAATGACTCCTCTGTGGCTTTCTAAACTTTCTCAGGTTAGCAGAGTATCACCTTATAAATCACAGGTTACAACCTTTTTTGACAGAAAGAAACAGGAAAAAAATATCTTTGGTTTTAATGGTTTTATTTTGCTGTCCTTTTTATATCTAATATTGGTTTACTTGTATTCTGATTTTATTTGGTTTCATTTTGCTTTGGCTTTGAGTTTTACCAGCACTTTGTTTTTTTACGTTCCGTATCCCCTGACACTTTGTGTTAATACTTTAGGTCCTTTAGAGACAAATTTAAAATGATGATGATCTCCAATAAGCGGGTTTTAAGTGGATATTCACAGCAACTGAAAAGTAATTATGAAGGCTATTATATGAATCAAGTTGTAAAAAAGCCAGGTCTTACCAAAGGGAAGTGCAGTATTAGGTGACATAGCCCAGTCCATTTTCTGACCGCCTGCGCTCTGATGCAGCTACAGATTATGATAACAACGGTAATATTGAATGACAAGATGTCAGAGAAAATCCTTGCCTCCTGACCGTCTTTCCTCGAGCTGTCTCTCCTCATCCTTCTTTCTTGTCCTTCTTTCTTCCTCCTTTCCTCCTGTCCTGCCTGTCCACTTTCCATCTCAGAGAACCTTGTCTAACGAGGTGGACAGATTCTGATGGGTTCTAATGAGAACACATTCCACTAGAATAACTTCTGATCCTGCGCATTTGTACACACATGCACGCACACACATGCTCGTACACACATACAGTGTGTCTTATACACAGACGCATGCATGCACAAGTACACACCTGTTCTACAGTCACCACTATGGGTTCAGTTTTCAATTAATGCATGAGAGCTCAGTAACATTCACTGACCAGGAACGGTTTGTGTGTGTGTGTGTGTGTCTCTGAGGAGGGCAGAGCAAAAGAGAGGTGGTCTGTGTGAGCTGCAGTGGTGTGGGCCTCTGTGTGTGCGGGAGTGTGTGTGCATGTTACATTACTGACATTGTTAAGGGAATGGTACTGCATGACTTGTCAGTGTACATTTGTATCACTTGGGCCTTGCTCCCACGATGAAACATAGATAGCCTCGCAGTAGCACTTCCAAGAGAGAAATTTCAATTCTTCAAGGAGACCAATACAGCAGTCTAAGAATAAGGCTGACAGGGAATAGAAGGAAAAACGACAGTCATGGTGCTCTGACAGTGCATTTCCTACAATTTGATGCTTGCTATGCTTGTGATCTATGACATTCATAAGAAAATCTGCAAAAAGCCTTCACACAAACGTGAACATGTGTGTTTTAGCAATTTATTACTTTGGGCATGTTTGAATATATATTTTGAAACATGTAAGGGTGCCGGCTTTTCAGTTCTTCGTCATATAACCATACATCTTGCATTATCATGCAAGTTGTTAAAATATTCTTTCCAAGCCAAATTCATATCCATTTATTATAGGCTGCTGTGAAATGAAGCGATTATAATTCCTTGTGCAATGAAAATAAAGTGCTTTTTATAAAGCAGTGGCTTATAGGTCAAGCATTTTTGTCTCAAAAGTACTGTCATGAATTCATGTTTTAGTGTGTAAAATATTCATACTCTGATGGGGCAAGAAGAATGCAAGTGCTGTATGAGACTGAAAAAGGAGACTGCAGTGTGGTTGTGTCTGTTTGGCTGTGATCCATGTCAGTCTGGTTGTTGCATTGGACACACACACACACACACTCACACTCACACAAAGTAGGTGCTGCTTTGAGATTGCAAGAGCATGCACAAACAGGCACATCACATTACTCCCTTGAAAAGTGGCTAGTGTGGAGTTTTTTTTATCAAACATATTTGCAATCAGAAGTGGAACGAGAAGGGGACAGATTATGAGGAGAGAGACTGGGCGGATGAGAAAAGAAGATGAAAAAATAAGAGGAGGGAGGAAAGTGATTACGGTTAGATGATAAAACCACTGAGGAGAGCCAAGTACGGATAGAAAGAATTAGAGAAAGTTAGGGACAAGAAAAAAGGACAGGAGGCGAGGGGGGGAAAAACAGTGTGATGAGAGAAAGACCGGGGAATCAGAGGAATAAGGGCGAGTAGGAGGGAGCAAGAGGAATCATCAGGAGGTAGTTAGGGATGACAGTTAAAAAAAGGGCAGTGCATGAAGGTTTTTTATTTAAATAAATATCTATATTTAACAGGCAAAAAGAAAGACAAGAAGAGCAAGGAAGAGCTAGAAGGAGGATGAGAAAAAGAGGCGGGGGGAGATTCATTCAAAATAGAGGGAGTGCAAAGGAGCAATAGTTTTTTTTTTTTAAAGCATGAGGAAGAGAGCAATTTAGACAGAGGAGGATACAGTGGAAGAGAGAAATGGTAGTTCAATTAACAACTAGACCTTGTTTCCTTGTACTGGCTTTACTTGAGTCAATGGGTGATAAATCTACCAGTGTGGACACAAAAACATACGCGCACACCCAAAACACAAGCAGGTGCACACACATAAATACGCAGGGGCCAAACAAAGTATTGAGCTTCCTCCAGGACTAATCTTATTACTACCACCTCCTACTGGGAACCATCGCACACATACACAAAGACAAGACCCAGGACTTGTCTTCAGGTTTACCTGGGTGTTGGTTAATGTGTTGGTTTTTAGAACATTCTAGCATCTCTCAATTACATTTTTCCAACAGTGACTGATGATACAATAATAGTCACAGTGACTCATTTATTGACTGTAGAAATGAGCAATACTGCTACTGTTACTGTGGTAGGACTGTGAGGACATATCAGGTTATTCTCTTGTTTGCTTTGATCAGACACAAGCAGCCAAATCTTAAAATGAGCCACTTTGATGCAGAAGTGAAATTGGCTCATTGACAACAGGATGCAACTAAATACCTTTATTTTGTTTCACATGGTATACAATGAATTGTACTGAAGAACAGTAAACTCTGCCTTGCCCTGTGTGGCCCTGGAGGTGCAACCAGATGGATGTCTATGTCAAATGGCCTGGCATGCTTAATGAGATAAGGAAAGGCTAATCTGATTCTATATCAGACAGGCTCTAGGGGTATCCCATTTAGCCACCCGCAGTGTCACTAACACACTGACTTAAAGGCACATCCTTTACTTTTTACATTCTGGTGCTGAGGATGTTTAACGTTTACTTTCCGTTTAACTGTCCTTTACACAGGAAGCGATGAATAGAAATGGTGCAACGCAGAGAAGAAGAGTTCGAGGCTGATTAAAGCAAAGATTTGCTATTTATTTTAAGTAATGAGGTTAAACTAAACTTACTATGTATTCCAAAATATGTGCATACAAAATATACAAATACAACATGCAGTACGTCACACATTGCACAATGCATCAAGCTGATATTCCTGTCAGAAATTCCCCTTAATCAGAAAATGTGTTGATTTGAATTGCAAATGGAAAAGAAAGGATAGTAGGTAGTGAGAGACCTTGACTCAGACACATTACAACAACAACAAATTTACATACTGTACAGTGACAACTCATTAGAGCATACAGCGGAAGCACAGCAAGGACAAACGCAATCTACTTTTCTTCAGTTCAGTGTGAGCGTCTCTGGTTGTGCTTTGTATTTCTGAGGGTTCTTATGTATGCTTTGTGGGGCTGTGTGTATGTTCCTTTTATTTTGTCCGGGCGCAATAGATGTTCAGCAGTTGATATCACTGTGCTAGCCAATTAGGTGATAAAACTGACAGACCGAGGCCAAGCTTGTGAAACACTGAAGGAAATCCCCAGATTACTGCTAAACATACAATAATTTGTGGAACCAAACACGCATGGACGTAAATGGACATGCAAATGCAGACAACCCCGTATACAAAAAGGGAAAGCGAAAGCAAAACACACACATAAATCTCACTTCATTGCTCTCTTTTTCACACGTATATATACCTCACAGGAGCATTTTCAGTGTGCTCTTGGGAGACTCCACACAGTTGGTGGGTCAACCAGCCCATTGACTTTTAGTGTGTCAGTGTGTTTGCCCTGGTAGGATGGAAATGTTAATCTTTTTTAGTCCATGCCTCAGACCATTGGTCCCAATGACAATGTCTATTCCCCCGAGTGTTTCACATCCGGTCCCTGATGAGGGATAAAGTCAGCACTCGGATTTAAGCTCCATGGTGGAACTGCTGGTCCAATTCCACATATTCTCCCTCTCTCTCTCTCTCTCTCTCTCTCTCTCTTACAAACACACATTCACACTCACACCTACACACACACACACACTCCTTGCTTGCCTCCTATCTTGCAAATCCTGCCCCAATCCTTCTCCACACTTTGATATTCCTTCTTTTATTCTTCTTATATGGTTTATAAAAATGCTTTTTACCTCACTATTTACAATATCATGTTTACTGTGAATGTCTGTTGTGCTGTCACTTTAAAATACAGCTTATCATTTTGCATGGTAAACTGACATTTTAAATAGCATACATTTATGTAAGAACATAATCAGAAATTATTTGAAGCATTCACCAGGCCACAGCAACAACATTTTATTTCATTCATCATAAGTTTTTAGATCAACCTTGTTCAAGCCCTCCATAAGAAGTCTCATTTAACAAGACACTGAATATCTACTTGCTCCAGGGAACCTGAGGCTGACCTAGTCAGACCTGCCAAATGATAGGAGAAAGAAAACTGATGGTTTCCAAAAAGGGATCAATAAAGTTTTATAAAGAAAGTGTTGTCTCTGTGTCACCTGTGAGGTCGCACCTCTGAACAACACACATGCCCGTCTCCTCGAACTCTCCTTCGCTCTTTTTTCTTCTTTAACACTCACTGACCCGCACACACAGACATATCTGTGCACGCACACGCGGCGCCGTCCCACCAGTTGTTGTCTGTCGGAAGGGATGATTAATGAGACGCGTCCCTGGACACACTCATCCGGGACCTGAGAAGCCCTGGCGATCACCGGGAGAATCAGTCACACCGGCTCAGTCGCCGTCAGCATCATCGGAATGACAGTGAACCAAGTGTGGAGGATTCCGGGAAAATACAGAACAAAACATAACGGGTCCTTTTAAGATAGATAGGACCAATAATAGCACATTAAAATATTATTAACAAATACATTAAAACAGGCTGTACCACGGGAAATAGACACGAGAAAGAAATAACACCCTGCTTTTGCTGGGAATTTGCCAATGTGAATGTACAAGTAGCCCACAACAATTTGGCTATGCAATGTGTAAACAAACTATCGATACTAAAATGTTACTTGTTAATAAGCAGAAAAAGATCAAGTCTTCCACCATAAAGTGTGGAGCCCAGACCTGGTGAAAGAGGACTAAACAAAATTCGCTAGAAACTTCACGAACAACCTAGATCTGCATAAGCAATAGGCTCAAAATTACACATCTTTCTTCTCCCTTTTCCTTTTTTTTAACCAGGAAGTCTCTTGAGATCGAAATCTCTTTTCCCAAGGGAGACCTGGCCAAGACGGCACACCAAGACTTTAACAGCTTTAATGTGCCTCAGGGTCAATGACAGAGAAGACTCAGGTTCCACAAAGTCCATTAGATCATAACTATCTCCTAAAAACTTGATGGGAAAACAAATCTGAAGAAATGATCTTATATAGGCAAATATTAATCCAAAAATAAATAAGATCCCGAAAAGGCTAAAAAGAACCAAACATTTGTGAAAAGGCTTCAAACTGTTCGTCTCTAAAATGCACTCTATCCCAGGATTGAAACTGCACGGGGGTAAAAAATCTAAACAGCAAACCACAACTGACACACTGTCATTCATTCAGTAATCCAACCCTTTCTGGAAGCCCTGAAATCCCCTGATCACTAGACGAGCATAAAATCCCTGGCGCTAAAATCAATGGACCGGAGATCCTGAAGAGTTAACACGTGTAGGTCTAAACTCAGAAGGTAACCCCGCTCCCTCTCCCTCTCCCCGGTGCAGTCTGGCTCTTAAGCTCCCGAGCTGCCGGGCTGTTTTCCACCCACATATCAAGACTCACCCTCTCAACGCTTGAGGGGGGGACACATCCAACAATTAAGAATAACAACTTACGGGTTGTTGGCAAAGCTCCGTGCGCGCCGTTGACGTGGCTGAAAATCCACAAAGCGACCGGCAATAACAACGTCAATCCCTGGGCAGGACGGTGCCGGTGCATCTTCACGGCCGGTGCGGACGCAGCAGAACGGGAGAGGGAGAGAAGAAACACTCAGAAAAAAAAAAACAGCCGGGTGGTGGTAACGCCAGTCGGTCCGTCAGACTCGCTTCTCAGTTGAGGACTGGCGAAGAGGAGCCAGGCTGCACGGACTCTGTCTCTCTCACTCTCTCTTTCTCTCCTCTCTCTCCACTCTCACTGTATGTGTGTCTCTCTCTCTCTCTCTCCTCTCTCTCTCTCTCTCTCTCTCTCTCTCTCCCTCTCCAATAAAGAGATGATGTAAGGACCGCGCTGACAGACAGGCTGGCCTGTGCAGCTATCTCGCCTCCTTACTTAGCCATTCCCGAATAACACAAAACAACAACAACCTTGTCTCCACCTGCACAGGAAGAGGACGCCTGGATGCGACTGCAGTGTACATAGGCTATAGTACGGGCTCCAGTAGTTTCAAGGAGGAGGCATGGCTGCGCAGCTCAAATCCACTGAACTGATTTCTCCTCTTCAGCGCTCCAGCGCGCTGTCCGTGGTGCTGAACTTATCTCAGTCTTTCTGTCTCTCTCTCTCTCTCTCTCTCTCTAAATGTCTTTCTGTTTCTTACAGCGAGACAGTGCCCCCCTCCTTCTCTAGGTGGTGGTAGCCTTGTACTGGGTGCATTCATCTCCTTTCCACACACCAAAAGCTGTAACATCGCCCATCATTTCTATTTACCCGCTCTCCTTGTAAATATGCTTGTTGGGTAGGCAGCAATGATGAGGATTCTTTGACAAACAGTTCTAAACATTTGTGGAAATGCAGTTGCTACTCCCAAATTAGTTTTGAGTCAGACATAGGCTGGCAAATGTCACATAACTTGTATTACATCTTGTTCTGGCATGTTGCAGGTTGGCAGAGAGCATGCTTCGGTGTATACGCCTTAGGCCTACAATATGTATAAGATGAAAAAGTGTATGGACACATTTGTAAGAGATTACGCACTCTCCTTCGATATATCTGCATTAACTCGACACATCTCTGTTTTATTGCTTCCAGATTGTACGATCCTGTACAAGCTGTTCTGCAAACATTTATTTCAGCTAAACTAATTTCTCTCAGACTGAACTATTAATTCGCAGCAACTCCGCTGGTCTTCTAGTCTTTTTGCCTGCTGTGTGGATAGATGACCAGCTCTAGAAGACTTTAGTCCAAATGTTTAGACTCAACATGACTGATTGATATTCTTTTCAGTGTGAAAAAAGTACTGTACGCATCAGTTTATTTCCACTTTCCACTGAAAACGATGGTAATTCATTTTTTGCTATATGAACGGAGGAAAGGATCTAGAAATATCCCTCAGAATCTAGTGAAAGAACATGTTTTCATATGACAAATTGCCCTCCCTATCTGGCTGTCCGCATTTGTCACTATCATGTCTCAGTCACTCTCATCTGTCCAGAACATAATGTGTGATTATCATTACTGCGGGGAGCATTTTTCTAAATGAATGAAAATGGAAATTTCATAACAGACAGCTCCATCAGTGGTAATGCCTCTCTTATTTCTTCAAATGAAGGATTGATGACAGCATGCTATCATTACGGATGCTGGGCCATGAGTGGGTTCAAAAGTATACAGTATTTACTACTATATGATTTAGCTCTTAGTACATGTATAATTTATACTGAATATATGAATCCAGTTTAAGAATTTACACCACACCACACTAGCAGCTCTGTGAGGCTGTACTTAGACACAGTGGTATTTAAACTAAATGCTCGCAATGCGAACATGCTAATGTTTTGCAGGTATGATGATTAAATGTTCCACATCAGTTTAGCATACTAAGATGCTAATAAGTACAGCTGAGACTCATGGGAATGTCATTTAGTCCAAAACCAAAGTACTGGGCAAATTCAAATGTTGAAAATTATGGTGCTAAAAGTCAGGAGATCACCAGTGTCAGTGTGATTCATCATCTGGGGACCATGAATGATCGCACAGAATTTCATGGCAATCTATCCAATTGTTGTTGAGACATTTCAGTTAGGGCAAAAGTGGAAGACCGGGCAAGTGACAGGCTGAAATAGCCATCCATAGAGCCACAATATCAAGCATGACTTCTTTTCTGTGGTTGGGGGATATGTCAAAGAACAAGCTTCTTAATATCATTTTCCTTTCTATCCATTTTCCTCTCTTTTTTTCATTGCTTCTTTCAATCATTTTCTCCGGTGTCTCTCTCCCCTGCCTGTTGACTACTCCATCCACCCCTCCGCTGTGCCTTTTGCTGTATGACAGTGCTCTTTCTCCACAAGGACTGCAAATGGGTTTGTCAATATGTCATGCATGGTAATTTACAGTCATCATTCATCTCATGAAAAAAAAAAAAAAAAAACAGCAATGACTGATGGGCCATAGATTTTGAACAAAAAAATTCATGACAGCGGTGATGAATCTCCCAAGGAAGGCTGTTTTGTTAAGTAAAACGCTTGCGAGAAAGGAGCGCTTTTTACAGACAGCTGCTATCCTTGTTGCCTCGCTGCTGGTACCTACCCACTGTAGGGCAGAGAAAATAAGACTCAGAAGTGATGTCAGTAGTGTTTGTGGGATCATTAGAAAAAGGTGCTACCTTACAAACAATTTGAGGAAATGTCAATTGTGCTTAAGAGTTCTCTTAATTCGAGTTTCTCTAGAGAGACCTGAACAAGACTTAGTTAAGAATCTGTGGAAATGTGATACAAAGTTAAAATACTGGACTGTATTTAATATAAACGGGAGAGGAAATGATTTGATAAACAACGGAAGTGGTCTGAGGTAAAAAAAAAAGAAAAGGGATTTCAGTTGGAGGGTTTAAGAATGATGTGAGTAAACTGCTACCCCAGGGAGGAATTCAGGAGTGGTCTAGAGTGATTCACTGCTGCGGAGAAAGTAAAAGAAAGGATAACAAGAATCCCTCCTCCACAATTTCATCAGGAACTCCCATTGAGTTATTGTGGCAAACAGAGTAGGAGAAAACTACCCATTTTACTTGGTATACAAGCTTAATCTTTTTTAGGCATTCCAAGGAAAAGGAGGAAAACCATCCTACTGACAATACAATAGGCAAGGGAAGTTTCAAATGACATGAGGCTCTACGTTTCTGAAGTACAATAAGCAAATGTTTTCTCTAAATGACCATCTCTTGTACTTATAGTGGCAGAACACACACAACAAACTGTATACGCCAAATGCCTGCTTTGTTTAAATCACAGGAATGGAAAAAGTCAAGTAAGATGGTACAAAGATAGCACTCCTGGAGAAAAGAGGCCCTTCTTTAGGTCAGAGAAAGGTATTGCATAAAAATTTAAATAAGTCTATCAATATCAAAGACTCCAGAGCAAGCAGAGGTTATTTTTTAAAATATTGGTTCAGGGTTTTAACAGACTTTGCTTAAAACATCTCACAAATAATACCCCTGAATGGTTGGCCTACTATGTATTTGTTGGATGGCATTACAAGTGCTAGTGTTCATACTGTATGGTAAGACACACACAGTGATATAACTGTTTCATTTCATTCCTACACAGAACCTTCCAATGTAATGCACATACATAGATAGGAAAAATAACCTGAGCAGGGTTTGTGCATGCTGACCATGTCCTTACCTTATTAGGTGAGCTTGGCCACTCAGAAGGTTGTAGAGTTGCTGTCTTGGTGAACTCACCGTAAATGATGTTGCTGATGATTGGACGTCTGCAGATTTTAGAGCAGCAGTGTGTGGAGATGCTACCTTGCTCCTTGACCTGCACATATACTACACTGTAGTTAACGGTTTCTCTAACAGGTGTATCCCAGTGAAACTGTCTGCTTTCAGAGTGAACTCTGTTCTGAGTTCTGAACCAATTGAAAACAAAAACACCACATTTTTCCAAGTGAGACTGTCATTTACACACCTAAAACCTATAAAATTGTGAATTTATTGTACATTTTACTGTCATGATTTCATTCAAATTACATCCGACAGCTATTTTCCCCTAAACACTACACATACAGCTACTAAAATTAAGGTAACCACATAATCACACAAACTTTTGTTTGTTCTCAAAAAATAATATGCCATTTTCCCAAACACATCAAAGAAATCACTTCCCTACATAAAACATAACTTGCAATCCTGTCAATTTCAGATGTCATGTGTTATTTGTACATCAGCTGTGTTAATGAATCACACATACATCAGCTTAACAAAATGTTTCCGCACTTACACTATATCAGCACCTCACAACATGCAAAAGGAACAATGGGAAAGCCTGAAGACAGAGGCTGAAGAAGTAGTGCAGGAATGAGAGAAGGCAGTGTAGGCGGAGAAGGAAAAGACAACTCACCAGACAACTTTAAGCTCTCATCCGCTGAGAATTTGCTACTGTTTCCGGTCGTCGAAGTAAAAGCCATTAGAAGCCAGAACACTTTTCTTTGAAAAGGCAGAATAGGAGTAATACTTTCTTCATCCTTCATTGATATGTGTGTTTTACCATTAATGCGCTTTTGCTGAATATTTAATCAATGACTCTGTATATTGCTGAGGCTCAACACACTGTAAGTACAGCTATAATGTGAAATTAAAAGAACTTACCTGCAGCTGACTGAGATGATGTGAAGGTACATTGGATTGTATCTTGACCTGCAAGTGTATTTAAACATATGTACTAGTTCATCCAGTCCATTAAGTCTTTTTGCCACTGTACTATAGAAAATCATTGCTAGTGCCGTGCAAATACACTGTAGGAACATCATAAGTAATACATTATACAAGGACAACTATAATCTCCAACAATCATAAACATACAGTGTAATATGAATGGTTATATATATATAAATGGAACCAATTCAACTCGTTTCACAAGCTACATGCTGTACAAAGGGCTGTCAAGATTTAAAGAGTATTATGCCTTCTACAAACCCCTTCAACGCTAAAAGCTATTTCAATCAGGTGACACTTGTGAACAACAATGATTTATTAACATGTGATACATTGATATGAGAATGTGAAAAGTCATTTCGGCTATTACACTCCATTGTGATGATGTGGTAAAGCCGCATAGGCATAGAAATCAACTTGATTGAGTCTAGACACTGGTGGAGGAGGAGTTCTGCTGAGCTTGAAGTGGGCTTGGATCTGATGAGCAGGATGAGCTGAATGACAGCTGGCAACAGAGGAGAGAACAGATTTAAAGTTTGATTTTGACTTCAGGATTGGCTGAGCTGATGTTGGTAAGATCTGATTGGAAAATGAAGGGAGATCGACCATAGTCAGCTGTAGAGGGCAGGGATAGAGAGAGAGAGAGTGTATGAGATGGAGAGAGAAAGTTGTTGAGTGAAGCATCAAGATAGTCTTCCTGGTTGAACTTACGCTGAGCTTCATTTAGCAGACCTTGTGACAGAAAACTTTTCACAACAATGTGTTGGGTTAAAAAGGTCAAATAATACTTTTAGGTTTGGTTGAAAGTTTCCTACAGCAAACGTTTGAATTGTTGTGATATCAGGAAAAGCACAAGTGTGACTAATAATACTAATGCTGGTTCCTTTCAATTGTCAGCAATGTCAGAGGGTGAGCATTCACAATACCGAGGCCCTACTGTCACACCTGAATGCAGCTATAATTAATATGAATTTACAGCTACACCTGTGTTTGACAAGTTAAGAGCGCTGTGAGAAAGGTAATATGTTAGATATGCTAAAATTGCTAGTGTATTGTGGTAACTGACTGTTAGTTACTTTAGCAATCCAATTACATGGTAAACAGTTAAGCTTTAATGTTACAAAAAATATAACTAATCTACATATCAGTGGGAAAATGACCAGAAATCGCCTCTTCGAGAGTACAAGGCTGGTAACGAAAATGTTTTTAGCGCTAGACTTAGACAATAAAAGATAATAAAATCTATTAGCAGTGTTAGCTAACATAAAATTAGCCTTAACTTCTTTAATTCAAACAATAGTCACTAACATTACCTGCATATTGTGCTTCATTTTCCAGTTGTTCTTTGTGTTCGTCCTTGAACACCTGACAGATATACTGTACATATACACTAAGCAGGAACCTTCTTGTCTGAAAAGTGAAGCCAATGCAGAAGTGCCTTAAACCTGCATTCTTTCTAAGGACCAGCAGGGGGCAACTCCACAAAAAGAAGTTACCATGCTACCAGGTCAACATATCAATCAGACTAGAGGTGACTCACATCCACTGCACTGCGTAACTTTAACCAGCTCAGTTGAAAAGCTTATTAGGAGTTAGTTTTTCCGGTAACTGCATTTTGTTTTAAGCCTGTTTTTTGCTAGCCAAATTAGCATCCCGGTTCATATCACAGTTAACATGAATTACGGATTCAACTTGCTAACCCAGCTAGTGTCACCCTCTTGTCCAAAAATAGTCATGTCCGGTCACATCTGGTTCCAAAAAATCAAGATGGCGATGGCCAAAATGCTAAATTCAAGGCTTTAAAACAGTAGTCCACAAACCAACAGGTGATGTCATGGTGATTACGTTCGCTTCTTTTATACAGTCTATGACACACACAATTGATGGACTCTGGTCCCCACTAACTTTAACCAGCTCATTGGCCCATTGCTTGTGTGTATATACTGTATATATATATATATATATATATATATAATGTCAACAACACAACATTTGAAATGATGAAGCATAAACTAGAACTAGAACTCGAAAATAATAAATAAACGAAACAGACATGATCTGGAAATGTCAGCAACACTAGGTGGTCTATTCTGCTGTATCATGTTTGCAAGCCCTATAATAAATCTGACATTCAGACCAATTACTTCACAGCTTGAATTCATTCATTGCAATTAACGAGTTCACTGTGAAACTTTTTACCTGCTCAGCCACAAAAGTCCCTATACACTTATTCCAGTTTGTGTGACTTTTCCATTACATTTGTGCTACATATTCGGAATGACAATCCCCAGAGAAACAACATGAACTGACTGTGTGTTATGACCTACATACAGTTGGCACAATGGCCGCCTCAGTTCTCTTTATTTTACTCAGTCTGCCCCTTTGTTACTGTCTCCATCCAGTTCTCCCAGGATCATGCATTTCTGAGTAACTTTCCAGACCTGCCATTCTCCACCTGTCCACCAGATGCCCTTGGGCTTCACCTGACTCCCAAATCATCCCCACTTGCCGACACTTCTGCCTCTCTTTATCTGATCAGTCCTTCAGTGTATAGCCAGCTTACCAGACGCTTCCTTTTGCCATTTTGTCATCTTGCCAACGTTGTGTTCCAGCCATCTGTCGTTCTGCTACCTGTGTTTTGACCTGCTGCCTGTTCATGACCTGCCGACCTGCTTGCTTGCCATGCCCCCGTGGATTTGTTTTCTTGTTTGGACTGCCTTTTTGTACCTGCCTGTTTATTTGTACATTGGTTTAGTCCTTTTTCTTCTATTTGTTCTGCCTCACTGTCTGCACTTGGGTCCACAATCTATTGACTTGTACTCACAGTATGTGACTTAAACAATGATAGAATAATAAGACTAGAGATCAAAACAGTATGAGTTTGAAATTAGTTTCCCTGCCCCTACAGTAGATCTCTGTTGTTCAACATTGATGTCAATGAGTTCATGTTAATGAGTAAAGGAAGGGAATGTAGTGCTGAAAATATGTATGAACTCATCTTTGTATAGACTACCAAACAACTATATTGTCTTAGGTGCAAGGTACATTGGATGGACTGTCATCAATAAGCAAACTGGTAACTGATGAAATACCTTGTCACTTAACATACATATTTGTGTAATGTGTAGATAGTATTTTTGAGATGTCACTAATCAAGTAAAACATTTCATCCCTATCGCTCAACTTATTGTACCGCTTGCTGTACACTGCATGTGTCTGCTTTTCATTTGCATTGTGTGTGTACTGAGAGAGAAGGTAGAATGCTGCTACGTTCACTCCCAAAAGAAGCACAGTGGAATTGACTTATGTTAATTAACGACCTTTGGTGTCAATCGTTCCAGGGATTATTTGCATATTCTCAAAATAGCACCAGAAGTAGGAAAATCAACATCTGCACTTCTGAGAAACTCCTTGCTTCTCTCTCTTCCAACATATCATTGCACTGTAATACAAATCACTATGCATGTTGTACAAATCACTGTAAGTTATGCGGTATGTTGATTAGCATGAGCACATCCTCTTAGTCAGCCCTGTCTTGGTTCATGTGTTGCATTTCTCTGTGCAGCAAATAAGTAGGACCGTAGGTGCTCATTGTCTAAAAATAAAAACCAGCTCTTACTCACCAGTGGAATATGTCTTTTCATATACATTTTCCAAGTTAACATTTTATCAACAGGGCAAGGTATGATGTTAGCAGACAAAATTATACAATACAATACAACATTATTTCAATGCCAGAGAATAACTCCGACCATCATAGATACACTGACCATTGTAGTAGCTGAGGGACAGCATCACTGTACTTTTTAAAGACTAAGGGCAACATTTACACAAGGAAAAAAATAAGTTGAATTTGTAACAACCATAAACTAAATTTTTGTGGCTGGAACCACTGATGTCATGCAAAGGAACTAAAATGTCCCTGTACTGCAACAAGACTATTGTCCACATCCATAACCCGATGTAATAGTAAGGATATTATCAGTCACAGCAAATTAACAAGAGATCCTATCAGTGCCCATGCATTGTCTGCAATCTCGTCCTTCTTATTCCTAATAGAAAGTCCAAAGTTGCAAAGACTGCCAAGGTCTGTCGCTGCCATGTCGAGTTTTTTAAGTAATATAGTAACAGAAGATAATGTGGATCCACAAGTGAAATGGAAAAAGAAAATAGACAAAGGAAACTGAAAGTTGCTGATGTTGCATTTCACTGTATAAATCCAAAGCCTATTTCAACGGCCACGTAGGTCAGACAAGTTTCCTTTCTCTGGGAAGACCAGAGACAGACACAATCTGCACTTACAAGGAAGGGTGGTCTTTTAATAATGTCACAGCATAATTGGTTTCTGAAACATTTCATGGCCTTAATTAACTAAATGAGCCTAAAGGAATCTATGAGGGCCAGGGGAAGCGGGAAAGGAAAAGAGAGGGGCAGAGCAAGGAGTAATACCACCGATCAAGATCAGATACCTTATCTGTTCAGTTCACAAGTACTTCACATTCACAGGCTGTCTCTGGCACAAAATTTGCAACTGACTATGGGGTGATTTTTTTTGTGGTAACCACTTTAAAGGCTCCTCACAGATTTCACTGTTGCATTTAGTGCAACTGTACAATGTAAAACATGGAGACAATGCCATTTTTTTCAGGTCTCAAATAGATTGCCAGAGATTCTTTCTCAAAGGCTGATTTGCATAAGTCTCAATTAAATCTCCTAAAAATTATGTTTATATGCAACTAGTCTGCATCAGTGATTACATTTTATTAATACGGATGCTGGAAGAAACACAGAACTGCACCAGTGTTCCAATCCCAACCCCACCTTTGTCTTCTTTTTTTTTTTTTTTTTTTTACAAACTCATACAATCAGTATAATTTAAGATACTATATTAAGAAAATGTTAACACATAGTGACTTAAACCCCAACCTACCTTTAGTCGCCCAACAAAACTGTAATTGTCATTCACAAATAGGCTATTGTAGTTTTTGACTTACTCCCACTCTCATGTTTGCTAAGAATACGTTGGGACGCCACTAAAAATAATTAACAGTATAAAACTGTTGCATTAAACATTTTTAAGCTTCTTATTTACTGACTGATTTTTCTTTTTTTTTTGGTCGTGGTGCTGCTACTACTACTGGAACTATGTGTATCTCTCTGTTATGTGTGCAAAGCAAGTACATTAAAGAAAAAAAAAAACAGGATTAGACTTTGCTGGCAGAATGAATTGCATTTTGGTCCAATCAGTTGATGCTTTATGTCTTTACAGGAATGATTATGTTTTATGTGTGGGCAGCTTCCTTTCATTTGATTATACTGTATGCTCTGCAGCAGAGAATGAGCAGGACAGAATCATTTTGAAAATGTTGTTCAGTCGATGCTGTTATCCTTTTTTAGAATAGTGCTGATGCCTATGATGGGTTTTTGTTTACACATCAGTGTTGCTTGAAGCTACACAGTAATTATGTATTGGTTAAACAACATGATTACTTACAAGTTACCTACAACCCAGAAGATTAATTCTTATGAGAAGTATTTGGTGCAAACTTTTTGCTGTTGACCAAAAAAAGACATTTTTGAAAGAAAACATTTTCACCATGTATTTATCCCCCAACATGATGATTATTTAAAAATGTATGTTATATCCTGAAGCAAGTGCTGCCAAAGTTCATGTTAATACAGTTGATATGGTCAGTAACTGACAGTTGAAGAAACACCAGCACCTAGGTCTGGCCTCTGGAGAAACACTCCCCTTGTAAGATTAAGCTTCTGGTGCAAATTATAAGGATGTCACACAGATTCTTTGCAACTTTGGATTAGTCAAGCATATTGAGTGTCATGATCACAGAGTGTATAATTTATCCTTGTAACAGACATACTGTGGCTTCCAGACAGTGATTTCAGATCAGTGGTGTGGTCACAGTCATTTTCTGCTACTGAACTGCGTTTGCAGCTATAAAAATCTCACAGCTGCTATCATGAAGAAGACACTACCAGTCTGTACTATTTGGATGGAGAGTGGTGTACTAAGGAGAGAGACTTTCCTTTAACCACAGCAGATGCACTGTGGGGCAGGCAGGTGCACAGCGGTGAGTGCATCCAGCAAGCAAGAAGAATAAAACAATGACAAAAACGGCCTGGATGCTCACCCCTCAAAACAAGGCCACAAGAAGTGTAGGCTGAAAGAGTGTAAGTCAACTAGGAAGTGACCTTTATATTCTCCTTTACAGGTGCATCAAATCCCACTGAAGGAGATCAACCACAGACTCCTGGGGGAAAACAAAAGAAACAACAACAAAAGAAATCAGACTGGCTGGCTGGCTCCATATAGCTGTATATGTGGCAAGGTTATAATTTCCTCTATATAATGAATCTTTCAACCCCCCCCCCCCCGTTGCCAATCAGATGATGCTACATTTTGGCTTTGTCATGCTGAACTGACAATGACAGACTGAGAGATTGAATTGAGCAATTGTGATTGAATCAGTCAAACAAATATATTATGCAGACATAACAAAGCAGGAGAGTGCTAAAGTTGTGTTTTGGAAAATTAGATGTCTACTTAGGAAGGTGTTCTTGGGAGCAGAGTAAACTTCTGAAAACAGACAGATTGAAGAAGTTGCTCACCAGATGTTCACCTGCTACTAGTGCATCACATCCAGTACGGGGTTGCTGATTGACCTGAAGTTTGTGGATGAGTAACAAAATTAAATATCTTCCTTGAATACCAATGTTGATTCAAGTAGTTAAGTAGTTTTGTGGTCTAGTGGTTTATCTAAAGTTCTCATTCGTAACATTTTAATTCAGTATACTCTGTAATTTTTTTAGTTCAACTCAACTCAAAGTAATAGATTTTGATCTCTTACAGTTTACATTAAGGTGAAACATTTTTTTTTCATCCAATTATGTTAATGAAGCAATATTTTTTTATATTACCTAGTCTCGCTTTATTAGTGGAGAATAAGGGCCCGGAAAATTGAAAACACTAATTGCATTTTCAGTATGTGATAAAAAAGAAGGACAACTGCTTGAGCCAGAGACCTGTAAAGAACATCAGAGTCTGTAAAGGAGCTGGAATAATAAAAAGCTGTTGAGCTCATTAACTTTCTCTCCTTCCTTCTTTCCTTCTC
Source organism: Micropterus salmoides (assembly GCF_014851395.1). Taxonomy (NCBI): domain Eukaryota; kingdom Metazoa; phylum Chordata; class Actinopteri; order Centrarchiformes; family Centrarchidae; genus Micropterus; species Micropterus salmoides. The sequence goes on along the minus strand of NW_024040040.1, from coordinate 37,913,956 downwards.
TCCTTTCTTTCCCTGCTTTTAGTTTTCACTCCTTGTGATCTCTTCTTACTCCCATGCTTTCCCCCCTCCCATTCTTCTCCTGTAAATACCTTCCACCTACAGAACTCTGCATTTTCATCACCTTGAACAGCTCAATTCACCCTCGCTTCCGATGAGATGATTATAGCATGTTTCATCTCAGTTGCCTACCAAATGCTAATGCTGTTAAATGCTAATGATTGATCCCTTTAGCCATATTCTTTATCATCTCAAGTGCCACAGCGACCCCAAACCCAGCCAATCCCATCGCCTTCTAATTAATGAGCGTTCCGCTAACGATCGTATGCACATGCTCTACTGACTGATGGAATGTTTTGGGAATGTGTTGCCAGGTCACAGTTGTTATTGGGTGTCTCGTTAATGATGGGTTCTCCCCCTAACGAGGAGGTGGGGTGGTGGCGCATGTCCGAGCAGGTGTGGCCAAGCCACTAAGAGATGGCTAATCAAAATGGAATTAGCGGGCTGATTGACATCAGATCTGAATGAGGAATACACACAAAATAGTAGAACAATGTATATTAAGTATACATTTCATATACAGACTTCATGTGAAGCACTTCATTCTAAGCATTTTATAAAAAGCATTTCATATTAAGCACTTCATACAAAGCAATTCATATTAGGCATCACAAGAATAGACATCCATGCCCCTATCAGGAAGAATGGTAATAGCTTTGGTGGTCCCTTAGCTTTTCAGCTCAGCATTCTAATTTCCCCAATGCTTTGGTTTATGACCAAATACCTGCAAAACTAATAGCATTCCAATCATCCTCAGCTGTACTTTGTGTTCAGTGCTAATTAGCAAATGTGTGTATGCTAACATGCTGAACTGAAATGGTCAACATGGTAAACATTAAGTCTGCTAAATATTAGAATGTTAAAATTGTTATAATTGTGAAAGGGGGCTTAATTCAGGTAACAGGAAAGGCAGGTCTCGCTTGGAGTCATTAGCTGACCCCAAAAGTGTGTGTTAACTGACCTTCCAGACCTACTTCTTTGCCTCAGTAACTGTCCTTGTTAGGGTGATGGTAGTTTGACTGATAAGGGAGAGACAGTAGCTCAGGCGTTAGGCTAGCAGATGCCAGTGTCCTCTGGGAATCTTAGATGTTTATGAGAACTGGCTCCACAGATTAGAGTGCAAATTATGTGTACTTTAGACTCCAGTGTGACATAAGTAACGCATACAGACAGAAACATAAAAGGGACCAAAAGTTATCCCTCAGATTTAGTGTTGCATGTGTTCACATATTGGATGCTGGGACTGTATCTCCTCTTCATCAGTCTCCGAAACCTCTTCATCAAACCTGAACCCGGCTCACTTTATTTCCATAACAATTATGGCTGCAGATTCTTATAGATAAGGTGGACTCAAACACGTGGAGAGGCCATGATTACAAAATTGGTGCCCAAAATAAGGTAAGCAAGAGAAGTCATGGTCTCTCTCGTGCTTTCTTCCTGAAAATGCCTCCACTTTTGTCACCGTTCCAGTCTCTATTGCTCTCTTCCACAGAGTCCAAAATGGACTCTCCTGCTCTTTCTAGCCCTCAGCATTTGTCATTTTGCTGTGATGGCATTTTCTCTGTTTCTGGTGACCATTTGTCCATAAACTGGATTTATAGTAGCAAATCCAAGGCTTTCTTTGCCAGCTTGTCCTTACTCTCAACTAATGTGTGTCTCAATAAGAATGTGTGTGTGTTCACGTATGCGCTATTTGTTCCAGGATTTTACTTCTCGTTGGAGGCTGAAGGTCGTGATGCCTCCTAATCCGTGATGATTGGCTGGCTGCTGACTGCCTCCAAATATGGACAGCTGCCCTTTTGCCCTTGTGCTGCTGCAGTCCTCAAGTCTAAAATCCCATACTCTTCTCCCTTCGTCCTGTACCTTACCACCCCACCTCCAAGCATGCATGCACACACACACACACACACACACACACACACACACACCTCTTCTCTCCGCTTACATCCTCCTGCCAAATCTCTCCAGCACAGCCTATAAAATGTTCCACTGAATACATAATACATACTCTACTTACAGAATTTGTCCAATTTTTCTCATTGCATTGACCCAAGACACTTTCAACAACAACATGCATGAGTAATTGAATAATTTATAATCTTTCTGTTTTACCTGTAGCTTTGAGGTCAACAAATGCAGGTCTAAACACAAAAGAGTTATGTTATTCATTCATTGGCTTGACTGAAAATTAGTGTCTAACGGAGAAAAATATGCTCAAGAGATAAAAAGTCAATACTGCTTCTTTCTGCTCTTTTTCATAACAACATACTGCAAAATGATCTGATTGTGCCCATGATTTTTTTGCAGTATAATAATTTTCCCTTTTCAAAAATATCATATGACTCAGTGCCTTGAACTTAAACTTGAAATCACCAAGAGAACGTAACTTTCACAATTACATTTAATAATGGGTACATTACTCAATCACATAAAAAATGCAATGGGCGCCCGAGTCTTCTTTATATTACAGCAATATTTTCCTGGGAGAATTAGCCAAGCCATGTCACATTTTAAAATATGCATAGATATTGTAGATAGGAATTCATAAGAGTTACCATTCACGTTCATGTATTCACATACCCGACCCCAAAATATTAATTCACCTAACACCCTCATTATTTCAACCATGAACTCAAACTCACCTCATACTATATACTTTTCAATATCATTATCACCCCTCTCTCCCCACCACCACCACCACCACTACCTTGCCCACACGCCATCGTACTATTACAGCTATGACGATGTAATATTTCCACCAATGATGGTAATGTCTTGTCTGAGGTAATTCCAATTGGGAAGCCTGATGACTCATTTCAGTGCAGAGTGTGGGGCTAATGGGGAAGTGACCTGGGCTGAAGAAAGATAGACCTTTTCAATTACTCTGGAGGTGAGAGGACGACCCATTCCACTATATATATGATTGGCAATAACACTATAATAATCAGGAAGCTGGGAGACCAGGATTATTTCATGTCCCACTATTTTTATTAATATAAATGCTGGGGGCCTTTTGCCTCTGAGAGTTAAAACTGGAGGGATTGGCTCAACTACTGGAGACACTAAGCAATACTTGCCTGTGTGACTCAGAAATGTATTTTACTTAGCCTCCAGTATAAAAACATATTGTATCTTTTCCTTCTACCATTTAGTCATCAGTTGTAGAAAATTTGCAAAAGTTTATTTAAAAATTTGAGATAAGCCATATTTAACAAATCATCTTTCAGAATCTTTCACATGCAGTACTGAACATTTCTAACATCTATTTTACAAACATAATGTTGTCTAATAAGGATTTTGAGACCAGCAGTATATTTGTCAACTAAACACCATTTTGTTTGGACTTTATTACCGATTAGTGTGTGAGGTGCTGCTTTTTCAGGCAGTTGACATCTCATTTTAGAACAGATTTCCTCATTCACCCTACTGGTGTAGGTGGTAACTCAATGTTGCGTAATGCTGTATGATGCTGTGCTGATACCAAACCACTTTTCAACTCCAGATGTGCCTGCAGATGTCACTTGCTAGCAATTTAATGGCAGGTGGTAATGGTTTTTTATGGCAACTGCACTGAACTGATGAACCGATGATCCATCATTATCCCCCATGAGAATAAATACCATTATCTGTGTACTGAGATTGGCATTAGTAATTAGGACCATTATAGGGTGAACTCATCCAAAATGTAGCAATTTGCTTTTTTTAACCTGTATTTATCCGCACAAAAAAGTTTTACTGCTCACATGTTATTGCTCAGCGTCACCCTGTTTTACACTCACAATATTACAGTCAAAGCTTGGACAAAATAAGTTTTTCAGTTTTAGATATTGTCTGTATGTGAACAGCACTGCTGAAGCAATTGGAGCATAAAGTGCTTTGCTCAAGGGATCTCAGGTTATGGCTGATAAAATGTATCTTAGAAACTCACTAAGATGTAATAGTAACTGAATTGAATTGCTATGGTAGGTTTAATACAGAATACATAGCACAGTTCAAATGCCTGATGAATTAAGTGCAGCAATTGGAAGAAATGCCAACAAACAAAGGTGTTATCTTGGGTCAGATAGCTCTGTTTCTGTCTGAGCCTGCTTGTCCCAAAATGGCTCCATTAGCAAATACAATTTCAGCCGTTACAGACGACTGAAAACTCTATCAGAAGGAAGCACACATTGCAGGCAAACTGACACACACACACACACACACACACACACACACACACACACAGACACACGCACACACACACATGCACGCACGCGCACACACACACACACACACACACACACACACACACACACAAATAGCACTACCCAGAGGCAGGTGTGCATGCTTATACACAACAGTGAGACACACGCACACACTCACACACAGACAGGTGGACAGCAGTATTGTTTTCCACTTAAACAACTTGATCTGTAGCCAGATCTTAAAAGCAGCCTATTGAGCACAAGAGAAACAGGCCAAGGATGCAATGTATGGAGATCCTCCAGAGCAATATAACGGAAGAGAAATATTCTTTAACAGCTCACCTGCTTATTCCTCCTGTATCTGAACTGTCTTTGTGATTGTGAAGCAGAAATAGGAGAGAAAATGGAAGTAAAGGAAGCAGGGAGTGGGAGAGAACATAAAATGAGATAAATGTGAAAATGAATTGGAAGACATACGTGAGAGAAAATAAGAATGAAAGAGACACCGCTTAAGAGGGAGAGATTATGTACTGTTGGCGGATCTTGTTTTTCAGTAGTGTGTTGGGGTGAAATGTGTTGTGCTAGCTAAAAATCAGCCCTGGCTAAGCAGAAAAGTATTTGTTTCTGGCAGAGGTTATGTGGTGCTGTGTGCGGCAGAGGCTTAAAAGTACATTAAAAATCATTATTGTGTTATTCCAACCTTTAATTTTGGCTGAATCAAAAAAAAGAACGGATTATATGTACAGTATCTCACAAAAGTGAGAACACGGCTCACATTTTTGTAAAGATTTGATTATATCTTTTCATGTGACAACACTGAAGAAATGACAATTTGCTACAATTTAAAGTAGTGAGTGTACAGCTTGTGTAACAGTGTAAATCTGCTGCACACAGCCATTAATGTCTAAATCGCTGTTAACAGAAGTGAGCACGCCCTTAAGTGAAAATTGGGCCCAGAGTGTCAATATTTCGTGTGGCCACTATCTCAACTTACATTTGAGAAACAGCATACAAGCATCAACACAACACAAGATCGACAACTGATAATACATACTAGTATGGGCAGCAATAAATACTAGTAAGAGCTAATAGCACATATGGCATCAATGGGGTGAATACCAAGGGAAGGAATTAAGAGTTAACAAAAAAGTGCTATCAATACAGGAGAATTGTAAGGGGATAGAAGAAGAAGGGCACAGGAAGTGCATGTTAAAGGTTAGAGGTTAGAGGTGTTATAAGAGAAAGTGTTCTCGGAAGAGATGAGTTTTCAAGAGCTTCTTGAATTCAGAGAGGGACCCTGCTTTGATGGCATGTGGTAGCCCATTCCACCGTCGTGGTGTCACAAATGAGACCAGCCGGGACTGAGATTGCTTTGTGTGTAGGGGTGGCAGAGCCAGAGGGCGTTCGTTGGAGGAGCGCAGTGGCCGAGAAGGGGCGTGCTCACTTTTGTTAACAGCGGTTTAGACATTAATGGCTGTGTGATGTGTTATTTTGAGGGAACAGCAAATTTACACTGTTATACAAGCTGTACACTCACTACTTTACATTGTAGCAAAGTGTCATTTCTTCAGTGTTGTCACATGGAAAGATATAATCAAATCTTTACAAAAATGTGAGCGGTGTACTCACTTTTGTGAGATACTGTATATACACATATTTTTCTGCTTACAGATTAGCAATAAAAATATCCAAACAATGCCTACTTTGTGTGAATTGAGGATAGTTGAATTAATCAACATTCCTAGCTTGTTGACAAGCTACCTTTAGAAGCAATGCTACATTTTCAGCCACTATGACTGACGCACTCAGTCAGCACATACTGACTGAAAACTTAATGTAAAAAATATAGAAACACTTAAACCTGGTTTAACAGGCTTTTGTTATGCCACTTGGGGGCATCAGAAAGAAGCAGTAAACTGACATATTAGCAAACTTTTTAGCAAACAGCAGCCTATTTATGTATCCAGCCGGATGCAGAGCAACATTAGCATTCACTTGGAGTCCTGTTTCTGGCCACCTGAAATGTTCAACATTCACTCCCGCATTGTTTTTAGTTTCCACCAATTCCTGATGGCAATTTCTGGCTTTTTAGCAGCTGAATGCTTCATTATGTTTACCAGCTACTAACTAACTTTGTCTGCCATTTGGTGAATAGCAGATGCAGCATGATGTCAGTGAGAGTGAAGCAAAACATGAAAGTTACAGGGCAGAATACCAAAACAATTAAATGAAAGACGTCCACAAAACTATGTGGAACTGCAGAGTCGTGTGATAATTCTCTGTGTGTTTGTCAATACAAGAGACCACTTTCACATATGTAGTTTTGAGATCAATTATGAATATAAATATTTTGACTACAGCCTTTTTAAAGAACTGCCCATGTGTCCATATTGTTTCTTTACGTTTATGCATCTTTCACAATTACGGTCACACTCTCTCTCTCCTGGCATCTGCAAAAGAATTTCACAAAAACTAACAGTCCATGGGAAACTCATTGCAGTGTCATGTTGTGGTGTTACCAATGCTGGATGCCAGTGGCTAAGTCCAATGATCTAATGAGTTAATGATCTGGGTATAGCAGCCAGTAGCACTGTCACCCAATGCTGATGCCCTAATGACAAATGGAAAATAACAACCAATAATGCCAACAGAAATAAGGGAACACTTGACTCACTAGTATAAGTGAACTGACTGACTAGTAAAAGTAAGCACATTAGTCCAGACCTAGGGTTGTATTACGAATACTTACCACATCATGGATCAACTGGGCAACACACATCCAGTGCAACACATTGTGTCAACTACATCAAATCTACAAAAGGCTATTTTTGTAAACAAGATCAATACTTTGGTGTTATTTTTTAGTTAAATAGATAAATTAATAGAACAGATAGTCATTATTCATTCAAATAAGCTGTTAGCAAGGCAGCACAAACAATGGATGGATGGGCAGTTGGAGGGAGTGAAATTTTCATCAGTCATATAAGTCAAGAGCAAAGAGAGAGGGACTCTCTTTTCTCCTTGGTTAGTCCTTGGAGTTACTTCCTCCACCTGCGGTGTTCCTCCAAATTAACTTCCCCAGAGGCCTTTTACACACGGAATAATGGAGTGATTCTGGTGGATTTGTATAGCTTATCCATATTCACACTCTTTCAAGTCAGAATGACAATGTTACAACACTTATTCAGTCACACTTTCCTCACAGTGATGAAAGAGAAAGCCACTGCATTTTCACTGGAGTTTGTGTGTGTGTGTGAGTTCTTGTTATTATTAATTGTGTTTGACAGCCTGTATTTTCCTTATTCTCTCACCAACTGGCAACATCTGTTTATCATTTAAACCTCACAGCCATAGGGAACCCCTCTCAAGACACAAGTACATCTGCTCACACACACACACGCAGACACACACACACACACAGTTTTTACGCACATTCACAAGAAGGACAGGATTTTAATGCCACCAGTATTTGGGCTTGGGAACTGACAAACACAAAGGTATCTCTTGATAAGTTTTGTTTAAAGAGTTTTGCAACTCTCCAAATTCGAAAATGCTCTCTTTCATGTGGAAAGAAATTGCAAGTATAAGTATAAGTAAGACAGTAGAATGTCACCTTCTAAGCTTCAAATCAAGTCAAAGTCAGGTGTTTATGATATGAAATCGTCCTTTAGAATTCTCTAAGAAACATATCCAATACAGCACATCCAGGTGTTTTGAATGAGACAACTTTTAAATATAAAACATTACTGTTGAAGCCATTACATTTGATCCACATCATGTTTCTCATATTATTCCAATACAGTAAGTTCAGGACTGATTTCTAAAAACTATTTTACCCTTAGGATCAACTCCAGAAAGCCAGGACAAGCAAAGACAAATGCCAAGGGACTAAAACCTGAAATTGCTCCATTAACGCTGACTCACAGGCCAACTTTGCAGACACATGGCTGAAAAGATTTAATGTGGAACTTCAGCACTCAAATAAACATCCCATCCACAAAAAACAAACTATGTTCCGCCGTAGCTTTTCACTTCATTCTTTCTCTGGGACCCATTTATGTGCACATACCCAAATGCCAATAATTGTTCGATTAAAATCCCACCACGAGGGCCCACTGTAAAATCTTTCCTGCTCCAACTTGCTGATGCTGGTGTTCTGGCCCTTTCCTAGATAATTATAAACTAATCATTGGTGCAACCTGGCCAGTACATGGCCAAATTAAAATTAGGAATAGCTCCATGGCTATAGCATGTTATCTGTGTTAGAGGAGGTGTGAATGCAGAGAAAACCCTCATCCTAACAGCCTCCTATGGTGTACAAACCATTGAAATGTATATACTTCACATTAATGTAGAGAGTAGCCAAGAACATGCTACCAGAAACTCCTGGGTATATTTGTATGTACTGACTTAAATGTTTATTGAAAAAAAAAAGCTACCTGCCTCTATACCAGGTTTCTGTGTTCTCTCTGACCCACAGTATCTATAGGACACTACTGAATGATTGCATACATAATCAAGGCAGGTGTAAACACTGTGGTTTTGTGATGCACAACGGTATTAAACATGTTTTAGCCAATATATAAATCAGATATACTGTGTCTTAGCAAACATTTCCAAAGCAAACAATACATTTTAAATAGATTTTCTTCCTCTAGGCACCCACTGGCTTCAGTTCATTTCACTACAGTATGAAAATAAACCTGCAGATACAACAGACCTGCTTAGGTAATCCAACAAAGTGAAAAATATTTATCATTTTAATGATATAATGTGCAACTTTTCTGTATTAAAATGTCTAAAAACGGCTAGACCTGATATATATGTAGTATTTCTTGAGTTGTGTACTTTCAAACAATTTGAAACCCAGACAAAAATCTGTAATTTTATTCCACATAAAGGTGCATTTTACCTGGTCCATTTGTTTTGGCGAGGAGGGGACATCTGCAGCTCCTGGTAAAAACCTCCTGAACACTGAAGGAATCCTAACTGGGAGAAGCTGACTGCAATGAAGGCAATGGTGGTGAAGAAAACAACTTCCATTATCCAGCACTGTATACTTAATGACGTCTTCATATTACTGTTTCAAGAAGGGCAAATTTTCAGGGCAATGACTCTCCAATAGACCTTTTTGGTAGAGTACCCTTTGGCATGCCATTGCAGGAAAAGCATAGATGTAATTCAAAACCTAAATAACAAGCACATTCCATTTAGGTGAGCTACATCTGAGGCCCTTGTATTGTGCAGACTGGCTCAATGACATGGCTTACTGGAACATAACTGAGCCATCGTTAATGGAATCTGTCTCATCTATCCTTTTTTTGTTGTTGTAACAGGTCAAAATATTTGCCATGAAAAAAAGTCTTATTCAGACGCTGGAGTGTCATTGAAAGCAGCGCCACTGAATGAACACGACTCTGTGCGGAAGGATAGTATGTACGGATAGTATGTACAGATAGTATGTACGGATAGTATGTACAGATAGTATGTACGGATAGTATGTACAGATAGTATGTACGGATAGTATGTACAGATAGTATGTACGGATAGTATGTACGGATAGTATGTACAGATAGTATGTACGGATAGTATGTACGGATAGTATGTACAGATAGTATGTACGGATAGTATGTACAGATAGTATGTACGGATAGTATGTACAGATAGTATGTACGGATAGTATGTACAGATAGTATGTACGGATAGTATGTACGGATAGTATGTACAGATAGTATGTACGGATAGTATGTACGGATAGTATGTACAGATAGTATGTACGGATAGTATGTACGGATAGTATGTACGGATAGTATGTACGGATAGTATGTACAGATAGTATGTACGGATAGTATGTACAGATAGTATGTACAGATAGTATGTACGGATAGTATGTACAGATAGTATGTACAGATAGTATGTACGGATAGTATGTACGGATAGTATGTACAGATAGTATGTACAGATAGTATGTACGGATAGTATGTACGGATAGTATGTACGGATAGTATGTATGGATAGTATGTACGGATAGTATGTACGGATAGTATGTACAGATAGTATGTACGGATAGTATGTACGGATAGTATGTACAGATAGTATGTACGGATAGTATGTACAGATAGTATGTACGGATAGTATGTACAGATAGTATGTACGGATAGTATGTACGGATAGTATGTACAGATAGTATGTACGGATAGTATGTACGGATAGTATGTACAGATAGTATGTACGGATAGTATGTACGGATAGTATGTACGGATAGTATGTACGGATAGTATGTACAGATAGTATGTACGGATAGTATGTACAGATAGTATGTACAGATAGTATGTACGGATAGTATGTACAGATAGTATGTACAGATAGTATGTACGGATAGTATGTACGGATAGTATGTACAGATAGTATGTACAGATAGTATGTACGGATAGTATGTACGGATAGTATGTATGGATAGTATGTACAGATAGTATGTACGGATAGTATGTACAGATAGTATGTACGGATAGTATGTACGGATAGTATGTACAGATAGTATGTACGGATAGTATGTACGGATAGTATGTACAGATAGTATGTACGGATAGTATGTACAGATAGTATGTACGGATAGTATGTACGGATAGTATGTACAGATAGTATGTACGGATAGTATGTACAGATAGTATGTACGGATAGTATGTACAGATAGTATGTACGGATAGTATGTACGGAAGTCTGTGCATTGAATGGAAAACAGTGGTTGCGAGGAGGGCAGGAAATTAAACAAAAAACTTCTTGTATGGTTTGGAAAATGCTCAGCAATTACATAATGTACGCGCAATTTGTAGTAAAATCCACAATCGACAAGTATTCAGCTAGTTCATTGATAAAATCAACAAGCTGTAAGGGCATAAGAGCAAGTTTTCTACACTATGGCAAACTACTTTAATCTGTTTTTACTGTTTTTGTAATAGTTTTTCACAACTAGTTACAGACAATTAGTGTGGAAGGGTGCAAAATTAGCGTGCTGTGGGTAAAGAGGTTCAATACCACAGCTGGATTGTAGCCTTAGCCAGTGTTGCACTGGCTTTATCAAATTTTTACAAACCTTAACAGCAAGTAATTGAGTGAATCTCAAGTGCATGTCAGAACATATCAATTTCAGATACAATCTGCTGGAATATTAAGAATAATTTGTATGAATATCAGTCAGTGATATACGACAAAAGATGTCTATTAAAATATCAGTTGGAAGAGAAGAAGTGTTTTGTCTTTGTTGCTTTAGTTTTACAGTAATAAGGTTCGATAAAAAAAAATCACAGATTTCAGTGTCCTTCAGGGCGCTTACAGCTAGGATGTAAATTGTTTTCTGTATCTGAGTATGTGAGGACAACTGTGTGTGCTCAGGTGTATGTGTGTATATGTGTCAGAGCTTGGGACTGAACACTTTTGGCTGTTAAGCCAAGTGGCTGAGTCAGCACCTCAGTATATGTGAGCCTCTATTCAGGGTTTTCCCTCTTTGTTCCTTCCACATTCTCTCTACCCTGCATCTCTTCTATCATCCTTACACACCTCTGTTCTCCTGTGCACCCCACATTCCACTCTGAACTCTTCCCTCTGATATTCAAATTCAATCTTTGCTTCCAGCTCCACAGCACTCCTTGTTTTCTTTATTCCGATAGTTTAATAATGTGCCCCTTCCTCACATCTGCTAGTACAGACAGCACAGTAATTTTGTCTCAGTGAATCAAATTTTTAAGTGCTCTCAAAGAAAAAAAGGAAAGCATTTTGAATTAATGATCATTCAAGCTTGTTGTATATGAGCCCCTGCTGAGCTTTTATCGTCATGACTGATAAAATCCCATTGAAACCAGATGCCGGACAGTAGACTTTGAAAATAAATGGCTATGGCTTACAAAGCTGCACACTTTAACAGTTTAAAGTAGGGTCCATGGCGTGGATGCAGCTTTTTTCATTCAGTGTTCGTTGTGGATTTTTTTAGGGCACTATGTAGTGGATATAATTACTAAGCACACACAAATATATCAGCACACTTCTATTACTTTTCTCCAACATGGTTCTGTTGGTTGGTCCATCATTTCGGTCCATACTGAAATCCAGTGCTTGAAGAAAAAAAAGGTGTCAGTTCTCCCTCTTCATGTGTCGGCGTGTATTTATTCAACCCACATATGGATGCATGGTCAAGACCCATCGGCATCAGTTTGTAACGCACTGGGGATCCCAATAGCGTCATAGTTCAAGGCAGTGGGGGAAGCCTGTACATAGGGGAAGTCCTGTAGCGTCAGTTTTTGATGGTAAAGGCAGGTATGTGGTATGTAAAAGAAAAGACTGAGTTGGGGTGGATGGAGGGCCAGAACTCCGACTTTGAGCCAGGAAAGCGGTGTCCTGTGTGAAACAAAAAGTCAACATTAAACATTTTTATTTAACAAGTTAAATAAGTTTGACATAACACGGCATTTCAAAATGGCGATGTTTCGAAACAACATGCATATTTGTTGTTGCTAAGCATTGCTAACTTGGCTAACGAGCCCTAAACGTCTCAAAATGACGCAAAAGAGGTACCCAGGGGCGTTAAAATGCGACGCAAAAGGGCCTTCACCAAGCGTCAATATGTGACGAGTCGGGAGTGAGAATGTGTTGCGTTGCAATTTATTTGGCCCGATCTTCTCTCTACTCTTTCTCCGCTGACTGAGATTAGCAGGCAGACAAGAATGTGCCCGCTGGGTAAAGCAGTTTATTTAGGGCCATATGAATTGCCCAGAGAACCTGATGTGGAGAGGGCAGATAAGAGTACAGCTTGTGGGATGTGCTGGTGTGCAACAAAAAGTCACGGTACGCCACAGAGTAAGATGTAGTACTGGTAACCGGTCCACTTCATGTACTGGATGTTATTGGATAGATTGTGATTAACTTTTGTCCAGATATTCATGGTTCCTAGATGATAAATCCTAGTGACTTAGGTGACCTTGTTGATTCCTTGACTTTTCATCTAGAACCATGAGCAGGTAAAATCTTTCACTTAGGCAGTAAAACATTTTAACATATACTCAAATGGATTAGCACAAAGCTTTGTACATATAGTAATGGCTCCCAGACAATGAATCCTTATGCTTTCGTGATCCCCTGACTTTTCCACTAGTGTCATCTTAAGTGTTAGATAAGTTTCAGCCAACAGTCACTGTACCACAAAAGAAACAGAACAATCTGGCGACAAGTGGCACTGCTCAGACAATTTCATGCACGCCTAAAGCAATAAAAACTTAACAGTTGGATAAGTCACCTACACTGACAAATAGTGTGGTATGATGAGTAGAGCATTTAAACCATAAATTGATGCTGAAAACATTAACTAAAGCTATTAATACAGTAATCAGTCCTGTATTGTATGGATCTTTGGTTGATAATATAAAATATTTTCAGCTACAGTAAGATTCTCATTAGCCTATACCATTACAGAAAAATGTTAACACAGTCATGCCAAATTACTAATAGCAGTTGAGGACAAGAGTCAAGTGGGTACTTTTTTTAAACAATGCATTTGTTACACCTTTGTCGCTTTAACTTCAGGTTCAAATTGGCATTAGCCACAATAGAATAAAATTATCCAAACTGATCTTTGGTGTAATTATTATAGTTTTTATTTCTCAAATGAAAAATAAGCAAAATAGACGAATTTTGCAGTCTTCACTGTGGTAAACCTCTCATCTCTGTTTAAAGCTACTTAGAGACTGCTTCAAATTTGACAATAGTATGTATGGATGGTTACGAGCAGGGATGTACATTTCAAACTGTTCACATTTAGCAGTTCAAAGCAGTGTCAGAAGGACATATCTTATGGTTTTAGTGGAAGAAACGTGTAGACACGCTGCACGCTCTCACACACTCCAATGATCCTTGAGTTCTGCAAGGGTGGACTGATATTGTCTCCCATTGTAGATCAGCAGAAATCAGGTCAAAGGAAAATACTGTTGTTCACAAAAAGTTTTGCAGAGCAAAGTACAGTGAGGGTGAGACTTTGAGAAAATGTGGTAATCAGTAGATTTATTTGCAAAAACTCTTAAAATGTCGATGCAAATGTTGTTTAAATGAGAAATGAGATAGTTTAATTTCACGTCAACTTAACTTTCCATTTGAAAGCATGCATTATGTTGGCCAGAATTGTTTGACTGACCATGCATACTTTCCATGCTATTAAAATAAAGTAGCTCTGACACCAAATAGCATGTACTTCATTACAAATCTTAAAGCTCCATATAGTTGACAAACTCTTATGAATTGGGGGGACTTCTGGAAGCAGTTTAAAACAGGACCCTATGCTGTTCCTATTTTGGAGTGTCTTTGAAGTTGGTTATCTTCTCAGCAGCGTTTGCAGCTACTGTGCTTAAAATTAATCCATATATTAATAATGTCAGGGTTCTGTCACTGTCTCTTTCTCTGGGATGCTACATTAGAGGAGAGGAAAAGTTTTAAGCCATGCATAAATGATTAGAGAGTTTTGTTACCGAAGGATTATCATTTCTATCCGTTCTGCATAGTACCTTTGATCCTGTCAAACACACACACACAAACACACACACACACACACACACACACACACACACACCCACTTACATTTTTGACCAGCAAGGCCACTTGTGTTGACACCCATGCAGGTTCCTTCAGATCAATGCATGTACAGACCCTGCTCTGTGCAACTCAAAATGTGAATGCCTGTGTGCGAATCGATGTATGTTACACGATCAAAGGTGCTTGTGCAAGAAGGATAGAAATGATAATCTTTCGGTAACAGAAGTCTAATCATTTATGCATGGATTGATATTTTGCCTCAGCTTAAAACAGAGCACACCAGGGGCAGAGAGAGAGAGAGAGAGAAAGAGAGAGAGAGAGGAGGGTGGCAGAGGCAGACAAAAAACAGGAGCAGATAAGAACGGGAAAATCTTGGAGGTTAGTAAACATTGGTAAACATATACATATTCAAATATATCATAGCATCCCAGGTAATCCTCCCTCAAACTTTGCATGAGCAGGACTGGGCTGGATGGAGGAATTATTTTTCAAAGATGCTTAGACTCCATTTGATTAATTTTGTGAGAAAGCAATTGCCTTATTGATAATTAGCTGAAATAACTGCCCACTGTTTAATAAAGCTGGTGAATGCAAGGAGCAAGTCAACATTTTTGAGTGAAAAAGCAATAGCTTGCAGGTAAATCACAATATTTTGCCTCTAAACTGGTGAGATTTTGCAAAGATTCTCCACATAAACTGGCTTGTGAGGGGTTGTTGTCGGCCCAGAGCTCCACAGCATTTGTGCATATTGCTGTTTGTTACAGGGGGTTACTAGAAAAATCATGCTTCTCTTTTCCCATTTAGGAGCAGATTCATCACTTAGACCTTATAGACACAATTATACATTTTAATTCTCCCTGTGTAACTAGTGGAGTTTGAATCGCTTCATCGGCAGCCAAACAGTCAACAACATAACTCCAGGGATTTTGACAAATGATCCCATGCCAGACCGTTCAAAGATAATATTTCTCTTGCTACGTCGATAAATCAGGTGCACAAATGGATGAATTTTGCATTTGGCTACTGCTGCACTTCTTTTACCGTAAATCTCCTAGCAACAGCAGAATGAATTTTGCTCTTTCTTGGCACTAAGAATAACTTCTTGATAATTGCCTCCACAGTGAACAAGTTCTGTGTGCAGATTGTCAAGTGCTCTGCAAAGAGCGGGATGGGATAATTATGGGTCAAATTATGCCTTTTTATAATGCTCCCAATGAGTTCCAACATGGGTCTGGTTTTTATTGGCATCCTAATAAAAAACTATTTTTCATGGTGGTAGTCTGAATAAGCTCCGTTGCTGTCACTGTGGAAGCCACTGTTTTTGTGATGATGTTAATGGGTATTATGTGATTGTGTTCATCAGCAGGCTTTTCAATATTAATTGGCTGCTGGACAAATAAAAGCTCGGAAATATATGAATCATTACATAATTGAAATGAATATGTTATTCTCTAAATGCAATTATATTATGATGTGATTTTAGATCAGATGTAATTATCACACCAGTGTGTTTTATGCACTTAATTAGTGCTGTATTGATTGCATGAAAAAAATGTATAATACTGCTCTTTGTTCTTTGCTTACTGTCAAAAATGTATTTTCATTTATGATAACAACACCTCTGAAGGATACATGTAGCTGTAGGAAATATATCTTACCTTTTAAGTAATAATTGAGACAACTATGGATTTTAAGTAGATGTCATCAATATTTCAGTCCAAAGGCTAATTTAACGTCCTTGCAAATGTTTTTACATGCACTATATTCCTTCTGGTTTGTGCATATGTGGGTCCAGTAAATATCTAAGGCAGCAGCTTGTTCACCGCTGGCATGCCTCTGCTTTTGTTGAAATGAAAAACATTATTCTGCAGTCAATATCTAATTTCCCTGTTTTCCCAGGTAGAACAAACAAGAGAAAATACTCTCCCCGCCTTCCTCACAGTCTTCCTGTTACAGGAAACTGCATTTCTTCCTTTCTCTGTCTCTCTTTCTTACTGTCTTCTCTTTTCTCTTCTCTGTTTCCTCCTGTATCACACACACACTTACAAACAGCCACACTTTTATTTATTTCTTTGACTGACTGACCCCTCTTCCTGACCATGTTGCATGCTGCTGGGAGTTAATAATAAATCCATTTGCTTTCTAATTACTTAGTTGTCCTTCACTAACTAATCTTATACTACACTTTCCACAGTCTGGACTTAAGACGGCCAGCTTGGGGTTTAATACAAATAAACAGACAGACAACAGACAGTCAGTAACACATACTCATAAGTGCACAAACACATCTAAATCGAGGTACCTCTTGCTGGGGCTCTTGGGATTTACTTTATCAAAACAAAACCTAGAAATGACAAAAAAACCCAGATAAAGTAGCCACATTCTCCCTTCTCTATGTGTGTCTGCTGCTGTGCTCAACTGTGTGCACATTGGTGTGCACATATACGTTCACATTAGTATGTGTGTACACGTTTGCAGGATGTGTGGGGACGAAGCACTTATGAATAATAGAGCGCAAGACAAAATATGTATTGAGGTGTAATGGATCCGTGAGGCGAGACATTAGTATTTTTGCCCTACTTTCCCTCCAGCTTGTTAAAAGCAATTGTCTGGACAATCTGTCACACACCTCTCTCCTAGTGTGGCTTGAGATGTACGTGCAGACACACACACACACACACACACACACACACACCAGTGACCACCAAAGCTCTACCAAACAGGAGGCTCGGTGGCATGCTAGTTAGCCTGACATATTAATGTGATGTGGTAGAGAAGAGTGCATGTTTTGTTGCTTGCTAAGATAAAGTGTCAGTGTCAAGCAATATAGAAGACCACATGTAGGCCTAGGCCCTATAATAGTTTGATAAAGTTGCATAGTTATTGTCCTTAACTTGACCTAAACGTATAAAAACAATGCTAAAGGGTACCCAGAGCATTAGAAAGCGACACCAAGGGGTCTTGACAAAGCGTCCATATGTGACGCCCTGGGATGAGAACGGGCTGGAACACACTGTTGAGCCTTCAGTTATAAAGATTCACTAGCCGTCGGGAGAGTCAGGATAATTTTTTATTTTTGTTTTATAATCTAGAAAGCAGGACAATCAGCGCATCCACCATGTCTCCATTTCTCTGCTGGTGTTAAGGGCTTTCATGCAGCTGGCCACATGTTTTAGCGTTTATGTGTATGAAGCCTTTTCAGACAGGGAAAATAACGTCCGGCGGCGGACAGTAGCACCGCTCACGCCACACCCCCTAAACTACAGTCCGCAGCCGGACCCTTTTCGACAGGGGGCGACCGGAGCGACCCTCCTCCTGCGTCCTCTTTTGGATCCGCAGGGTGTCATTGCGCTTCTCATGTGAACAAACAGGCAAACAGGCAAACAAGCTACTCTATAGGTAACCATGGCAACATTAAATAGCTTATAGGCTATCTAGTATAAATTACTGAAAGACAGATGTGTTTCTTTTTGTGCTGTTTGCTTTGTGGACATTGTTAACAATAGTTTCTTTTGTAGGCTATGGGAGTGCTTTTTGGACTTTTGCATTATAGGCGCTTGCCTACTTACTGTTGTTGTAGGTTATGTTCAAGTTCAGTGAACATGGGTGTGTGTGAGGTTTTTTGATATGACTGATGCTTGTATGTGAAGATAAAATTTCAACATTTGAGCAAACTCTGTATATCATATTCTTATTTTTTGTGTCTAGCCTTGGGCATTTGTATGTGCTATGATTAGTGTAGCTTGCCTAGGCTATTTCTCTGGAGTTTTTGAAGGTGCACCCATAGCCATAGAATACCTTGAAAACTCAGTATTCACATAACCTACTATAATGATCAGTCCCAATTGTCTGTAGATGAACATAGAGGCAAAGACTAAATCTGGTTTGGTACCCGTTACATCAACAAATAGGGCTAGTCCACAAAAATTAGCGGTTTGGTGGTTTGTGTGAACTGGGTGGCCTGGGATGGAAATTCCTGGCTTGAATTATTGTGCCAGTCCGCCCCTGAGAGATGGTGCCCACCCGATGACCCTGGATTGACTTGCCTGCATTCTGACACTCACACACAAATTTATTTTGATAACATGCTACTTTATTTGGTAAGACTGGTCAAAGAACAAAAACCAAAAACCTCTCATACCAGCATTGTTCATAAGTGGTAGTAATGGTGGAATCAGTTATACAGTGATGCAGTGGTTGGACAACCGAGTGGGCCCTGGCATTCTGATGAGGTTGCCTATCAAGCCAGTTGAGCCAGTCCCTGTAGATTAAACTTAGCAAATACAATGTAGATGCAATTACAATGTAGATAATGATCATACAGCAGAGTATCTGCTCTTTGCTTGAGTGAGGATAGGATTCAAATATGCTAAAGGTGCACTCAGAGAATGGTGTGAAAGGTTTTTTGATGTAATTAATGGCTATTTGTAATTTGTAAGGTCAAAACATCATTTAACATGAATACTGGGTTTCCATTAGAATGCTCACCCAACCTTTTGCACATTTTCACTGTTCACTGAACAAATGATAAACAAACTGTAGCTAATCCTAAACAGTTTGGAAGGATAGAAGAAGGACAGCTTAAAACGACCAAAGGGAGGAGGAAAAGACATATCATGTGTGTTGTTGACTGTGTAAATGTGTGTGTATGCATGTGTTTAGGTTGTTCACATTCTGTATGCAGCAGGTGTGCCCAGTGTCTTTTGTTGTCATAATCGATACGCCATAAAGTAAAATCAAACAAGAATTGATGTTCTTTATTTCTTCAAGACAGAAAAAAATTAATTCCTGTGAGCTCCCAAAGACATTTTATGTCTCTCCTTTAGCTGTAAAAGACAGATCCACAGCAGAAATAAAGCCTCTTACAGAGTCCCCTCTAGCCATCAACTGCACTGACAGGATCAGATTTAACACCGCGCTTGATTTTCTCAGCCCTCCAAGAAACGCAAGAAATGACTAGCATTTCTCTGCCACCCCTTTGTCTTGCTGGAGATCAAAAGCGAACTAGACAGATACTGTGTAGTTAAAATACACATAAGGGCTCAGTGCAAGTAGCTACTGCTGTTCTTGAGAACTGTGTGGAGAGAGAACAGAGAGCCAGGCTTTACGTGGCTCTGTCCTGCCACTTCAGCTATTTCTCAACTGTGTTGATAAATAAAAGGTGGCCTTCCTTAATACCTGGAGGAGGTAATTATGTGATTTGTATTTTTTGCTCTTTCAGCAACTTGCATGCAGCCTATATCTAGAGCATCTAAAGATTATTGATGGATACCTTTATACATTTGAATGATTTTCTCCATCCATCCATCCATCCATCGTCAACCACTTATCCTGCATACAGGGTCGCGGGGGGCTGGAGCCAATCCCAGCTGACATCGGGCGAAAGGCGGGGTACACCCTGGACAGGTCGCCAGTCCATCGCGGGGCACTGATTTTCTCTACTTGCTTAAATTAATAAAAATGATATGCATAACATTTAAGATAATAAAAGCGAGAATATGATGTCTTGCAATACCTGTGATTTCAGGTACCTTCGTCATAACTTATATATTGGTTTGATACCACTTACTGTCATTAATAGAAAACAAGGCAAAAATGACAATTATGCTCAATTCTGCGCAGACTTCAGAGTTCAGTTTGGTTTTACCCACCCTGATGCTTAGGAGAGAGAAATGCTCAGTCTCTCATCACATTATGTTAGCTTGCTCAGCTGAGTCTGCGATGCCAGTTATGGTTAATAACCCCTCACCCCTACGCCCCAACAGCATGCAAGGTCAAGCTAATGAGTGCTCGTATGGGCCTGAGGAGATGGTTGGAGTGGGGATGGCGGTTGCTGATTATTTGAGCTTCTTTGATGAAAACTTCCTCTAGATAGCAGAGCTGAGTGAATCAGGGAAGGGTGGGATAAAAAAATGAAGATGGAAAAAGCAGGCAATGACTGTCAATGATATTAAAGGCCTCTTCTGGTCCACTGATGAAAGACTAATCATGATAAATGCTTCCTAAGTCTCGTTCATTTACTTGTAGACACACATACACACACACACACACACACACACACACACACACACACATACACACTCACGCTCACACAGACAGACAAAATCATTTTACTAACCAATCCTTGAACTATTTTAGAATAAAACCAAGTCACGCTTAAAATAAGGGGGAAAGTGTACAAAAGAGAAATGGAAAGTGAAAATAAGTTTTGAAATATGGCTCCACTGGGTGTTTTTTATATTATAGTTTTGTATATCCTTCATATGAATTTAATTAAATATATGCATCAAAACAGGGGTTACGGTGAACACAGGGACATAGATCTGCAAGATGTTGTTTATGCTGCTGTTTTTCTTCCTTCAACTGCATATCATGGGTGAGCAGCAGTTTGAATTTGAAAGCAAATGCAAATGATTTCTGGCATATGTTGACATTTGCAGATATTTAACCGTCTCTATTTTTATTTTAAAAGACTGAATGTAAAGTGCTGCCAGTGTGCTGTACATGTGAATCCTACTGTATGTATGGTGAGCACATACTGTATGTTGTCTGTTGCTGTGCGCACAGATGATTGGAGTGAATTCATGAACCTCATATCACTCATTGTGGCTCTCATCGCTGCTCTGTACTGAACAAATGTACAAAATGTAGCTTAAGGTTTTAGACATGAATGCAAGTTATAGATGCAAACACACTGATGCTAACATAAATTAATTTTCTGTTTCTCTTTAGCACACAAACACACACAGTGTTTACACACTCTCGCGCGCACACCAAAACACACACTCCCTCATGCACCAGTGCTTTTTTATTTCGCACATTTAATTCATTGAGTGAGTTGGAGTCTCTCCCCATCTCTCCTTGTCTCTGCTGCAGTTAATGACTTCTGCCTAATGTCTCCATAAGCTCTATTGAGAGGAATGAATGCCAGGTAAAGCTGCAGGCCATATCACATTTCTGCCTCTCTCTGCTAAAGTACATGGTCTGCCTACAGTAATTATCACAACACAGAGAAGAAATTCAGCACCAGCGTGTGTGTGGGGCCGTAGCTCAGGGGCTTGTCTGTATGAGTGTGTGTGATTGTTTGTGTACAGTATTTGTGTATGTGATTGAGCTACTCTAGATTCAGTGTCAATATAAAGGAAAGGAAAAATACAATTGCCAGGAGGTAAGAATTAAAATCCGACACATTACTGAAAGGGGTAATTTTCATTCTGCATCTTGAGTGTGACTCGAGAAGTAGACAACATTAATATGTGCTGTCAAATGAATTGATTTAAGAATTTTAACACATTGTGCAGCTATTAAACTTCCGGGGTTTACTGATTTTCCTGTTGAACATGAAAAGTACATAAAAATAAAGGCTGAATGGAAAAGCCTCACTTGTGTCATACATTTGTATTGTTTTCTGTTTTTTTCCATATCTTTCTCTCAATTATTCATGGTCATGTTTGTGGCCAATCGGAATTGTGATAAATGACCCAATTCTGAACAAATGAGGAAGTCAAACTATTCCAAACCCTAGGATGTCAATTTGACTGATGGCACCGCAGATAAAGTATTATCAGCTCAGTGTTGTTGCCCTGGTTTTGCTTTGTTTAATTAAGCAGTTATGCCTTGATTCCACCGGGCACGCCTCTATAATGTTGTGTCTGCGACCCGGTTTTGTTCTGTCCTCTGCACAGCTTCATGCTCCACCAAGAACGTTTCAGAAGCATTTTGCATGACCAGTTTTTCTCAACTTGCTCAGATATTGTTGATTTAAACCTTTTCCCCTTGATTTTTGTGCTTCTAACATGAGTATGATATGTAGTTAAATGGGTTTCTTTTTACATCTGTTTTAATTGTGTTGATTGTTGATATACAATCAGGAGTCTGCACAGGCTGTTGTTATTTTGAAAATGAATGGACTACTAGGTGCCTTTTCTTTGTCTGACTTCCTGCTTAGTTTGATCTGCTCTTTGCAGCTTGACAGTGGCTTCTTAAACAAAGACTAGCTGTGAATTCTCTGCAGCGAAGCCGCTTCTGGAACGTTTCTGGGGGTGCAAGCATAGACTGTATAAAAGAGGTGGAGAGAGCCACCATGATGTCACCCATTGGTTTGAGGACTACCGTTTTCTCGTGTTTGGAATATTGGTGGACATCTTGTTTTTTTGGAACCAGAAGTTACCATATGTGGACGAGAAGGTGGAGCTGGGGAGGGATATGTAATGCTACTCCTGACAGGTCACTGTGGTAGCAACTTGTCTATCACAGGGTAGCTAAGCCCTAAAGCATACTCTGCTTTATTGTCTATTTTACTCTAAATGGAACCAAATATACACAAAGTGAACATCATGCTGTATTGAAGAAGACCTGAAACTAGACTGGGACCATAAACTCATTAGGAAAGTGTTTACTGAGGTGATAAATCAAGTGAGAAGTAGGGCCATTTTGTCATAGACTACTGTATTATCTGACTTTTTTTGCGACAAGTGAAGTCGCCCCCTACTGGCCATTAGAAAGAATACAGGTTAAAGGCAATAGGCACATTGGTAGGGAGGTAGACGTTGTAATGTATGCAGGAGCTGGGTTTTCAGACAGAATGTGTTTTGTATTTCTCTGTGTACTGATGTTTGCCTGTCTGCATGTGACAGAGAGAAGCAAGATTTGTATCAAATCACATTAAACCTCGCCATTCATCCATCCATCCACCCACTGATCCAGAGAAACAGAGAGAGCACAAAAGTGAGTGAGCACGGGTTATTCCCACATGATTTACCACTCATATTAAAACAGGAATATATTATATCTCAAATTCAATTTGAGAAGAGGGCAGTGTCAGCATTTTGCCTGTCATCTCCAGTGATGGGAAGAGACTGGGATGGATGTGAATGCCTTCTCTTATTTAACTCTGATTCTGATTCTCCTGTGGCTTGAGCAACCACACTCACACACACACACACACACACACACACACACACAAACACAAACACAGAGCAAATACATACTTTTGACTTGACGCTGACAAAGGAGTTCTTAACCTAATCCTAGTTAACGTTTGAGAAATAAGCTGTCCTGCAGACTTTACTGCAGTGTGGAACAATTGCATGAAATGCAGAAGAAAAATTGTTCTCATCTGACAGTCCAGCACTTTAAAATTTAGAAAAACATTGCTGTCATGACTTACTTTCCAGTAACTGTTCAGTCTTGACGCTTGCATACGCAGAGATGCATCATGCATGTATAAACATATTATATACATGCTACATCATACTGAGTGTATATGGAGCACCCTTATCTGACACATCATGTGACTCCTCAGTATGCACGTGAATATGCCTGACTGTCTGTCTGCCACTTACAAATTTACAAACGTCATCCAGAGAGAGCAGAGGAGAGAGGTGCATGGTTTGTGTATGCGTTGTGTGGTCACATGAGGTGATGCTGTACTTACCTTTGAAGCTTATTGCTCGCCCCCCTACTCACAGCAACTCTGCAAAACAAATACAGCAGGCGCAGTACTGACTACTGAGTTAAATTCAGTGTTATTTAGATAGCACCAATGCACAACAGAACTTATCTCACTGCACTTTTCAAAGAGCAAGTCTAAACTGTACTCTTTGTGATATTATTACAGTTTTTTTCAATTGCTAAGATGCAATGGTCACAACTGAAGACACTTTTTCAAAACTCTTTACACAGTCTGCATCATCAACATGCATCTTGGCCAAACACTTAATTTGACCTCCAAAAGTCACTCAAAACACTTCGTACAAGTCTCAAAATAGACTCGTTCAACCAAAACACTTGCTTAAACAATTCTCATTTAGAAAGCATACAGTTTCACTCGTAACACACTGATCTACAAAACACTAAAACAGGGAGCATTACATAAATGAAGAACTTTTATCTTTGAAGTGTGAGCGAATAAATTAGGTTTTCATTATACAATAACAATAACTTCTTTTCACTTTGATGGTACTAAAGTATATGTAACAAGAATTCATCAGAAATGCAGCAATTTGCTGCAAACAGTAATACAAATAAGAAACACCTCAAAAACTCATAACGTACAGTACTTGAGGGTGCTGGTCCTCCCTCTCTGTTGCATTTGGCCACAAGTTCTCATCAACATCACATCTTATGTCTTCCCTGGCGATGCATCTTGGAAAGTATCTTCTGGAATGTCTAATCCAACCCTGGCAGTCTGCAGGAGAAGTGTCTCCACATCCCGCATTCATGGCATCCAGTAAGGTCATCTGGTCATGTGGATGGTGGTCATACACCTTCCACCTCCATGCAGAGAAAAACTCCTCTATGGGGTTTCGGAAGGGGGAGTATGGAGGCAGGAGTAGTACTGACATCCTGGGATGTGCAGCGAACCAGTCTGTAACTGCAGCAGAGTGGTGGAATGCCACATTATCCCACACAACAACAAAGATAGGGGAGTTTCTTGCTCCTCTCTCCTCCGCTGGCGCAAGGCGATTATGCAGGTCATCCAGAAAAGACATGAGCCTCTCCGTATTGTAGGGACCAATGAGTGGTTTGTGTAACAGCAAACCATCATTGGATAGTGCTGCACACATCGTGATGTTAGCTCCTCTCTGCCCTGGGACATCCACGGTTGCTCTCTGTCCAATCACATTTCTTCCCCTGCGGCGTGTTTTTGCCAGGTTGAATCCAGCTTCAGCCACAAAGATGAATGTATGTGCAGTTTCCCTGGCTTCCAGCTCTCTACTCTCTATTACAGTAAATACACAGTTTTACAGAACTTCACATTATGCATCACTGTGTATGTTCCCTAATTGATTATTGAACAGACATCTTACCTGGACATATTGATAACAGTTCTTTCACACGTTCACAGTTTCTCTCGAATGGTACAGTGGACAACTGCTTTGTCCTTATTTTATGTTTCTCCAGCACTCTGGCAATTGTCGTTGTGCTGACTGAATTCACATTTCCAAAAGTGATATTGTCTGCCTTCTAAGATTTTCTACTTATTTCAATCTGGTCACTGCAGAAATGCAGTACATTTACAATCATTCTGTTTTGAATGTGTTTTTAACAGTTTTGGACTCAGTGTGTCAGCATTTGAAAAATGTGCTGCAGATATACAGTGTTTTGCAGGTGGTGAAGTAGTAATCAGAAAAGAGTTCATGAATTTTGAAGAAAGGGGTCATTGACTGCATTTTGTGTGAAAGCAATGAAAAATGACTCACAGTTTGGTCCACATATACTTCTGTTGCGCTGACTGTGTGAAGAGTTTTGACAATATGACTTCAGTTTTGACCAACACAGGTTAGCAATTGAAAAAAACTGTGACAAAGACCCAACAATTCCCCCCATGAGTAAGCACTGGGCGACCCAGGCAAGGAAAAAGTCCCTTTTAGCAGGTAGAAAACTAAAGGTTGTTGTGGTACAGACATCAATGAAAAATAAATAATAGTACTAATAATGATAGCAATATTAATGATAATAACAATAGGACTAGCAGATCCAGACTCTACAGGTCCTGAGCCAGGAACTCCTGTGGAAAGCAACAGAAGGTGAGAGAAATACTAAAAGTAGTCTGTCAATGGGAAGAGGTCAAAAGGCAACAAAACAACAATACAATACTGTGGTTCAGGAACAGGGTAAAGAAATACTGTTATTCATTTCTAAGGGTTTATTTTAGTTTAGTTTTAGCTGTGAGTGTAAAAGAAAACTCAGAAGTCTGGGGTGAGGTGTAGCCTGTAACAATATACGATAAGGAGTGATTCTGCTGTCTTGCAAATGACAGGAGGATCATTTCACCACTGAGAGCCCAGGAGGGTGAAAAGTCCAGACAGAGCGCAGTGATAGCCCGGGCGCCACAGGGAAGAGATGCTGAGCACCTATTAACTACAGAGTGCAAAGCTGGAATATAAGGTTGAGCCATTGCTTGGAGGTAGGGGGTACAGTTCCTGTTGGATCCTTCATATTGTTGTCAGCACTAAGGTGACTTGGAGGAATTTAGAAAGGTGGACTGCCTATAATGGGTGAATTGCATGGCAGAGACAGAAGTGCACAGGGAGCAGAGCCAACAGGGGGTCTAGTTGGGGAAATGACGGGCTTGGACAAGAACTTGAGCAGAATCCCTGGTGAGAAAAGTCTGGATTTGACAGATGTTGTAAATCTTCTGAATCGCGTTGTAGCAAAGTGAGGTTTAAAAGGTCACTGGTGGTCACACTGGGATCCTCGGCAGAGAGGTACTAGGGTCAGGGGAGTGTTATTACTGAGGTGTAGAAGTCTCGCTGAGAGTAGGATTTGCAGCATAAAAAAAAGAGAGCACATTTTTTTTAAAGGTGCTTAAGCTGTGGGGCAGAAGTCCACAAAGGGATGTGGAGCCACAAGTGATTTTGTAGAAAATTTATTAAAAGACATATTCTCTCTTAAAATACGAGTGACCCACATGAGAAAGCAGCTTACAGAGACAGACCAAAAGCAACAGTAGAAAAAGAAACTGGCATACAGAGAAACTCGACAACTTAAAGAGTTTTAACAGCTAAAAGGAAGGCAATTACAATTTGTAGACTGGCTGACTGGATGACTGAGTAACATGTGTCATTATGATATCAAAGGGTTAAAGCAGACATGAGGTGTAAAAAGCCTGCCTTTACACATAGACCATTGGGGACTCCATATGAATACATTTCCCTAGCTCAATACCTTTGAAGGTGATGGAGTCCTTGAGTACTGAAAAAGTGAATTTAAGTCTGGATTTAGGGTGAGGCAATGTTTGTTTGTAATTGTTTTTTAATGAAGAGCGTCTGTTTGCTGTACAAGGTGGATGAAACATCTGTCTCTGCCAGATAGCTGTCTGAGCAGAAAAGTTTGAAGAGGCTGAACGTTTTGGAATATGTCGGCATTGCCTTTGTTAAATGTGTTCCAAAACAACAAGAGAACATCAAACACTGAAACGTCTAGTGTCCCCTTGTTCAGTGATGGATCAGCATGGCTGCAGCAGCAGAAGCTGTGTGGTTAGCACTGTTGTCTTAAACTAATAGCCCTTATTTCTTTCATTGCAAGGTTTATGTTCTACACTCTGCTGTCATTTCTTCCCACAGTCCAAAATACCCTCAAGGAAATGGAACATTTGAAATATATGAATATATGTGTATAAATTTAATCTAACATAATGTTTTTGTTGTTGCACTTTTCATGTCCTAGCAAGCGTTTCACTATAAACACAATTGTTTGAGTATGATTGTGTGATATGATTGAAAACTCCAGAATACTAAGTGGAGGTTGTGGTAAGATTGTTTTGTGAACTACTGTTTCCAAGGTCAGGAATTAACTTTCAGTCTAATATTTCATTTTGTTAATCAATCCATTATTCTAAAACTTTTGAGACATCAAATCTAAAATTTCCTTGATTGACAAATGACATAAATCTATTGACACACAAGCCTGATTCCTCCTATCTGAGCTTTGGCAGCAAACTTCTTCAGCGCTCCACCTCACCAGCTCCTGATTTTAGGTTTGTGGCGTGCCAATTGCCATTCATCGAGGTGAGTCATAACTCTGCCTAAGAGCACTCATTGAAGGTTGCGGAAAGGAAATAGGCTCATATATATGCAAAAGTTAAAGGTGTGGATCGCATGTTAATGACCAAATGCATCAGATTTTGCCCCTGTAAACACAGCAAACACAGGCGATCGCTAATAGAGAGAGTCTATGGTCAGTGCTGGGAGGAGGAGGAAGTGACTCGCGGCTGAGCACCTGCTAATCACAGTACAGGTCATGTTATCTGATTTAACACTTAGAATTCAATGTTGGAATGGCTGCAAATAAAATTTTGATGATAAATGTATGTGAGACTATTGTATGTGCATATGACCTTTTAAGAGCATCAAGGGCATCTATCTATGACTCTGCATCCCAGACTCATTCTGTAATGGTAGGTTTACGATGGTCCTTGGTAGTTGCTGCTCTTTCTGTCTCCTCTGCTTTAAGATGATGCTGTAAATACAACTTCAAGTTCACTTCAAGTTATGGCAGTTTGATGGAAAAATTTCAGTCTTGCTCACTTTCATAAATTTCATTTTTAGAAATTAAATCCCAGTGAAGCATAATTAGCTTAATTTTAAATCATCACAACTCTTTGCGCACTGCATTAGTCACTTTTATCTTCCCAAGAATTTTGATACATGTCCACCTCCGTGATGCCACCCCCACTTTCACTAATCCCTTTCTCAGTGAAAAGCCTCAAAGATAGCTGTGCTGTATATAAACTTTCATTACTTATTGCTTCCCGATTCCCACTCTGACTCTTTCTTAATACTTTTTAATACCCTGCCATTTCCCAGTGGAGGGCTACATGCTGTCTCAGCAGCGGACAGACAAAAGCAGCGAGGGACATGGAGAGAGATTCAGGGGCTTAGTGTCTATGGGAGGGTGACCCTATATTGTTCCAAATGCATAAGGGACCAAAAAGAAAACCCGTGGATGAGGAGCCTTGGCTTAGTGCATAATGCATAAAATGAATTTCTAACCCATGTCTACTCGTTTGCCACTTATTCACTCTAATTCCTCCCATCCCGCCTCCCTTCCCTCCTTCCATATCTTGCTCCTGTTCACTTTACTCTTGGTTGAACGGCTCATGAAATTGATGTCGTAGCAGGATCACGGGTATATGCATGTGTGCATATGAAGGAAAGTGGTGATAAATTAGAAATACTGTGAATCTGATTGTGAGAAAGGAGTCAAAGTGCAAAAGAATAAATGTACAAGTGTGTGTGTGTGTGTGTGTGTGCGTGAGAGCGTAAGTGACTGTGTGCCTAGGGTCTTTGTGTGCATCAGAAAAGAGACAGTGTCCCTGCTTTTAAAGGCAGGTACAGTTGCAGAACGCTGAGCGCAGTTAGCTTTTCTCTCGGTAATTGCTCCTCGCCGTAAATGCTAATTTGGTGTCATGACTGCTTGACTGAGCCGCAGATGGGATTTTAAAAGTACCCAGCCTCTGTCTAATTTCATTCTGTTTAACCTCTTTGTGCATGCGTTCTAATGTATGTGTATGTGGTTGTCTGTGAGCTTCAACTTAAACTGACCATTCTGTTTGTGATTTAACGGTTTGTAAAACGCCTGTGGCCCCGCTTTTCTTTGTATTTAAATCAATCTATTGTTGCACTTTAAAGCCAAAAATCCCCAGAGACTTTAATCCGTAAGGCAAGATGGAAAAATCAATGCATATGAATCACAAGGAGTGTAGGACATATTCTAAAGATGCAGGGGGTATAAAAATGCTATACATCAAGCAAACTCTTAAATATACATTTGTTTTTCTGTTGTTAAAAAAGGTGTGAAGCACTGTGTGATTGATGCCATGTTGCTGTACTGTCATTGAATGCCCCCAAGCAAAGCAATTTAAATGAGTTATAAGCTTGAGTTGGAAAGATCATTTTTGCTATTATAGGGATTTAAAGTGTTTAAAGTAACAACTTTACATCTGCAAAACACTGTTATTAACGGTTTAATCCGCAAATCATGGGCTGTAATGTTTGAGATTCATTTTTGGAGGACTTTTTTGTGTGTGTGTGTGAGCATATGTGTGGACGTTTGTGTGTGTGACGGGGTTATTTTGACAACGCCATTTTCACAGCATGTTGTCATCTTTTTACTGTCTGATGATTACTCTGATGGCTTTGCAAGTGCCTTCACTGTGTGTGAGAGAATGAATTTATTGGTGTCTCTGTGTGTGAGCTTACTGTATGTGTGTGGCTATGGATTTGTGTGCATGCTCTACTGATTTGAATGTGCTTTCACTTGTTGGGTTGTCACATCAGGTTGTATTTTGAGGCTGTAATACACTGAATCTATAACATGCCCATAAACATCCTCTTCTCACATCCGTGGACTTCAGAAAATAACTAAATAGGGACTACATGACAGTTTGTCACTGTCCACATGGCATCTTTCATTGAAGGATTTTTTAAACAAACCCTCTATAAGGTGCAGCTGCGCTACAAAGCGTATTTAAGGATGTAAAATGGGCATACTGGCAAAATGTCGTGGAAAGATGTCAAAAAGATTACCAATATTTAAAAGATACCAAAGATTTACATGAAATCATGTAAAGGATTACTAATACATATATATGTATCACACAAAATTGGTTATTTACAATTGTCTGGGTTCAGCAATACTACTACTACAGTATATGTGGATTATGTTTATTTGTGCCAAAACAGATTAAACTGTCAAATTTTCCATGGACATCAGGTGCTGATACTGAGTTTCAATATACTTTAATGGTAAATATTTGTGTTAATGCACAAAACAATAAAAAACAAAAAACAAAAACATGAGCTCTCTTTCCTTCACTGAAACAGGCTGATCAGGTAAATCCAGGTGAAAGCTGTGATCCCCATTTAATTTCACCAGATAAAGCCACCTCAATCAGCGTAGATGAAGGCTTGGTGATAACTTAAATAGGATTTTAAAGTCTTTAGACCCCCGAGACGCTGGCTGTGTGAGTAAGAGAATGAACAAAATAAGATTCATGTGCCTTTGAAGGGGGTAGGATTGAAGTTGCCAGGCTGGTTCGAGTGTGTAGAGAACTGCAACACTGCTGGGGTTTTTCAAGCTCAGCACTGTCCTGTGTTTATCTAGATTGGTCCACCTCCCAAAGGACATGTGGCTACCACCAGGACTGAGGTCAAAGGAGGTTGACACACACTGAGCTGAATAACAGACATACTACAGAAGTGTTGGGTACTATCACGACAACTACTGAATTGCTTCAATACTAACAAGTTTTGAAAAATGCCTTATCTAATAATGCTGCCAATTGGCTGTCTAATGTCGAGGCTCACTGTTTTTTTATACCGCCAGCTGCTTATCTGCAGCGATAAGTGAACTTTATCTGCTTGAAGGTTAGTCCACCTGGACGAAAGCCCAGGCGCATCCTCTCCTCACCACCACAGGGATGGATAACGAGCCGAGATGGAGAGTGATTTTGGTGGCAAATATGGTGTTGTTTACAGAGCGACAGGTGAATGGAGAGAAATACTACAGAAGTTCACAAGGTTGATGTCAGACCACGGGCTAGCTGCTCTTCGTACAGAGAAAGTAAGGTCTCACTCTGTTACTGACCCCGTCTATCATCTATCAATCTATCCATCCATCTATCTATTATTTTATGTGACACACTCCATGTTGCTGTAACCTGTCAGGGTTATTTCCTGCAGAAAGTAATATTTCTTCTGCTGAGACAAAAATCCTTCTGACACTGCTTCATATATATGGCATTTTCCAGGATGGGATATCTCATTAAGATTGGCATTAGAGGTTTCCTGTGACATAATTTGTTTCCAGGGTGAAGGAGCTGTGCACTCCGAGGAAGACTTCCCACATCAGCCGGTGCCATTATCCCTGGGATCACATACACATGGTCTGCTGAATATCACCATATCAAGACTTGTCGTCTCGGTTTTCTTCCCTACTTGCTTACTTTCCATCTTTACTGCCTTGCACTTCTTTCTTTTACATCTGATAAATGCAGATCCAGCACCTGTTATCTCCCGAGCGCTCTCAATATGCCACGCATGTGTTGTGGGGCCAATTTTCAGATGTGTGAGTGAAATCTTTCACTGTGTGGGGAAAAAAAACTTGTGAAGCTGCGGTAAGAAGGGCATCAATAACTGTTGTCAATATGATATATTTTACATATTTGTTTCTTCTCAGCATATACCCAATTGTAGCATGATATAAGTATAGCTCTTCCTGACAGTGGCAATGCTTCATGCTTTGAAATCTGCAATAATACTTGGATTTTCATATTTTTTCTTCTATACTTTCATATTGCATATTTTTACTCTATACTTGCATATTGCATATTTTTCCTTCAAAATGTTGAAGCAGGAGAGAGCAATCATTCGGGGTTTTTATCCTTCATCTTCCCAATATTCTAATGATCTTACACTGCTTTCCCTCTTGGGCAATGATAATGATGCATATCAAGTTTACAGCCTTGAAGGGATGCAAAAAACCAAGTAAATTATCCGGCGGTATAGGAATTAGAAATTTTGCCTGTAAGTCTGTGGGGAGTCAATATCTCAGCAGTAGGCAATGAGCGCACTGTAGAATTGCAGAGAGACTAAATTGATGTAGCCTCACATGCAACGATATTGCTCTTTTGAATTGAACCCATGGAATCTCACTGTTGTGAAATCACTACCTCTTTTTCTATATAATTCTCCCCCTCTCTGCACCGGTTTGTGTGCACACTAAAACTAACAAACAATA
The DNA here is from genome assembly GCF_014851395.1 of Micropterus salmoides. Taxonomy (NCBI): domain Eukaryota; kingdom Metazoa; phylum Chordata; class Actinopteri; order Centrarchiformes; family Centrarchidae; genus Micropterus; species Micropterus salmoides. Next base: position 37,880,897 of record NW_024040040.1, on the reverse strand, counting down.
TATGCACTCACTTGTAAAGTATTAGCCTGTCCTGCTGCCTTGCTCCTTAACTGGAAAGAATCAATAATGGTGGTGGCTGGAAGGCAGACTTACAGGCGGGCTAGCTGAGGAATCCTGGATGATAAGGCCAAAATGTTCCACTCCAGAAGCCTTCAATAATCTTTATTGACCACATCAGAGCAAGACAGCAGTGACTTGGCATGGTCATCCTGCAAAACCTCCCCCACCGATCCTCTTCTTTTCTACAAAATCAAAAATTTAAAAACAATCTTTTTTCATAAGAGATGTTTCCGAGAATGCTGACATGTTGACCCAAAGAGTCTGTTTAAAGTTTCTGACTCTTGACATTCAGGTCTGGGGAAATAATCAGACTCCCACATTTGATCAACATGTTTCCTGAACTGATGAAGAACTAGACAATCATCCAGCCAGTATGGCAGGTTTACAGTTTTTCTCAATCACTTTGGCATAATTGTCGAATGACTTTTAAACTTTGTCAAACTATATGACTATTTTTATGAACATTAGGTCAATTGTTCACATGACTATAGTCATATAGAATTACTGCACAAATTGCTCTGAGTAAGCCTTGCAGATCAAATACTTTGCATGTGTTTGCTATTACATCATACTTCTCTCAAATGCAATTGCACACATGTTCACTGTGTAAATCCCTACATGCTAAATAGAGTGACCAACAATCACAATATCCTGTCACACATATATTAGAAATATAATAATTATGTGGTAATGTTGTGAAAGTTGTCAGATGGATAGACGTACATAGGCTAGAGAGGGAACAATTCAATTTCCTCACAATTTTGAGCAACCAAACGCAACTGCTGTCCAATTTAGTTGACAGGTAAAACTCAAAATCGATCACTTCTCAAACACATTTATACTGCAAGGATAAGACTGACTGTTACAGCTGTGGAATATGGAGCATGCAGGAGACAGACTGTGGCTAGAGTCTGCCTGTGCAAGAGGAAGGGGCATTAGAGTGTGGGGTGGTATGGTGAGAGCCGGGCAAGGAAGAGGGAGTGGGGCAGGGGACGAGGAAGAACCAGAGAAAAGCAAAGACAGAGAGAAATCTCAAATGAGATATAGGCAGCAATTATAGGACATGTAATCAACCATGGGCTAAGTGTAACAGAGGCTGGTCGTGGAGGGCCGGTCCACAGTGTGGTTAAAGCCGCTAACAGCAGCTTTATGGTCTGAGCAAGCTAGCTGCTGTGTGCTATTCAACAACATTGCCAAGCAAACTCCTTTTTTGTAGTTTGACCGTGTCTTTTTCAGACGTAGCTATATCATTACCTTCAGTGCATGTATTTCAAGTCAGTTTATATACCACAGCAACGCACGCACGTGCACACGCGAACTCGAGCCGGTGTGGAGCAGAATGGCTGTCCACAACGAACCACTGCGCTGTAGTAACGTTATAACTAAATTTCCACAGAAAGCAACATGAAAAACAGCTGCAGGCTTCCGACACACTACACTCCTTAATTAGTGAGATTCAAATGAGGCTTATTGTCCACAGTTTCTCTAGTCTGTCCCTCAGGACCACAACGTTAGTCCAAAATCGCTGAGCATGCTAGCCACGTTAGCTAACCTTTAAAATAAACAGTAAAACAACACAAAACACGGCAACACTTACAGCTTCAGAGTTTGAAGTCGGGTCACATACAGCCCATTGAACCATTACAGAGCTTGTTACATGTTACATTTATTAATTTAACAAGCCTTGAAGTGTACAATATGAACATTGTGGTTGTTGGCGGTGATTTCCATCCTCTGCAGTAGGCTTGACCAATAGCGCGATATTTAAATTTTGCTGTAGCACAATGTCTGATTTTACATAGAACTACCGGTTTTCTCCCAGTAAGTTAATAAAGGCCTACTGACTATTACAACCTGAATTTCAACATGTAATGCTGTAAATAAAAAAGAAAGAAAGTGAAAGTGAAAAGAAAGAAGCTTTTAATAAATCTTTTTAAAGTGTGTGAATAAATCCACAATTGTAACTTTGACTCTTGAGGAAGAGGGCATCAGTGCTCATGTGTGGCAGTAGCATGTGTATGTGTGTGTGGCAGGATAGGAACATTTAACACTTACTGAAGAGAGACAGCAACAGCTCCACCGGTGTTGTGCCGAGATGTCCGCACCTCATTGGAAATATTTATCACCATTGGTGGACCCCACAAAGGATATTAAATCGTTTTTAAATAGTACTTGGAATAGACCCACGAGGAAGTTCTTTACACCAAACTCTTGACATGCAGTAGAAGCAGTTCAGCTGTCTTGTGACCTGTGTCGATGATCCATCTCAAGGTCAGAAAAGGAGGCTAAATGTTGTGCTCTCCACTGGTAACTGTCAAATTCTTCCCCTTGTGACTGGCAAACATGATCACGGGCTCCATGTCATCCAAAAGCCACAGCAGCTGTGATGGAAGACAAAATAAATTGTCACCTTCCTCCATAAATACTGCCAGTGTCAATGCCAATATCTGACTCTCTCAGCAAGACACTGGCAATTTATTTTCAAATGTATGGCAAGTTCAAAAAGGTTATAAAAGACCTAAAAAGAAACAGGTTTCACCAAAATTTGCATTGGTTTATGCCACATAACCTACCATTTGGGAACTAAATTTATCACTCCTTATTTTTATTTAATTATTTGATTTTTATTAAACAAACAACTATTCCTAAAAGTTTATCACAGCTAAGTGTCCAGCAACCCACTATCAGTTAAAAGCACAGAAACGTCTTCTGTGTTTCGATGTCTTACTGTCCATTTTAAATCCAACTTCATTATTTTCTGAAGACAAAACTTGTTAAAATCACCTTAGTTGTTATCTTACTAACACATATGTCCAAAATAGCTTGTTATAGTAATGCTGGAACCCTTTTGTTGGCATAGTGGTAGCATAATTGGTTTGGGTGCTTGAGCCCATGCTTTTGTGTCTTGTCCCTGCCAAGTTCTTTGCTTCAATACTGCATCACCATTTTCTCATGCTGCCTAAAAAAAGTATGTATTTTGTTTAATTATTATTATAACTACAACATGACTTGCAATCCATACTTGTGAAAATGCTCTTTGTTTGTACATCCTCAATAGATATTGCTTTATCTCCTTGTACAGAGCATTGTAATTCTTTAACTGCTGGTGCATCAGCAGTCCGCCACTCGCCAATGCAGGCAAGTCTGTCAATCAAGACAGCCAATCTGCCAGTCAACAAAGCTTCCCACCTGCAAGCCAGTCAGTCAGCAGTACCTTATGAATACAGCCGGCCAGTCAGCCAGTCAAACATGCTCTTGCATCATTGATTTCCTAATTAATATCATATACCAGAGACAAACAAAAGCATCTGGTGTACTACCGGAGAGAAAACGAGTGTGTATTGATGTTGTTCCAAATACCTTCAGGGCAAAATCATGAAACAAGTATTGGACTGTTTTGAACATAGCGAAACAAGTAGTTGTAATGCAGCATACTGCAAATTACTACTGACTTTTCATCCCCCCAATAATCTAATAAACAGGAAGAAAGAGTTAGAAAAACGCTTTTGCACCTTCTCATCTCAACTATTGCTTTGTAAATTGTATTTTAATAATACAATTTTCATCTCAGTCAGATTTTGGGATTTCTAAAAACCTGTCTTATGAGCCCTGTCACTATGTTGCATTGCTTCCCAGCTATCCTGTGTTGGAGAATTCACGCAAACCAAAAACCCACAAAGTCTGCTGGTTTCGCTGACATCTTCAACTTTGTTACAAGAACATTTTTTAAATAATGTTAAACAGGCTCATCTTTGACTATTTTCCTAATCCTCAAAGTGAAAGAGTGCAACATTGAAAGATCAGAATATAATGCCCAACCCTTACGCAAAATGCACTGCATCTCTGCGAGAGAAGCAGAGCTTATGTGTGAGAAAGTCTAACGTGAGAACTTAAGAAGCAGAGTGAATCTGTATGTGTTAGTTGCACAAAAAAATGGGGAGCAGAGACTGTGTGTGGTATGTTGTGCTGAGGGATAAAAGAGCTACCCCAAGAGACTGCAGAGCAGAGTACAACACACACACACACACGCACACACTCTCCAGGAAGATTGCTTGTAGGTTAAATCTAGCCCCAACAGCAGCTCTTGCAGGGTAATCTATTCTACTCTGTGTCTGACAAAAGAAATCTTTTTTTTCTTCCCTCCCTCCTTCCTTTCCTTCCTTTGTTCCTTCCTCTCTTAAGTTCTTTTTTCCCATGACTGGTTGTTTCTTCCCTCCTCTTCACGCCATCTGACTCAGTATTTCAAAATCTCATTAAAAACAAAAATTAAACATTCAGAGTACAAAACAGAAGACTGTAAAATATACCATTAACCTTGAGACGATCAGGTCTAATAAAAGATCATAAAAGTGACTGTAACAGTCTTTAAACAGGGTTAATCTCCCTGGCCTGGTCAACTCAAAACCTCCAGGCACTGATACAAAAATGCAATCGCCCATTATCTTCAGTGTATATTTTTTGGACGACTAATAGAGCTGTAATAAACTCCTGCTTTCCTCCCTTTAGACCTCCTTACTTTTAGTCTTTACTTGCTACACAACAAAGGATGAAAAAAACCTAATGAAACAACGTGATATTATTGGGTGGCGTACAAATAGCAATCCGGACATTTGTGTTTCATGTCTATGAATTTTAAGCTTTTCAAGTGTCATTTAACGCCAGAGACGGCGCAATTCAGCTGTGGACCTGCAGGAATGCAAATGAACTCAGCTGGCCTTCATCAGGTGACACTGGGCATCATGGTAACAACAGCAAGGTGGTCCTCAGTCTTAATAGTCAGGTAAAACTGTTGACAGGACACCACAAACTGCAAACAAGGTAAATTATAACTCTTTCTATAATAAATGTTAGATTTATGGAGGTTTAATGTTTGTAAAATGTAGGACCTAAGAACTTAGAGGTGGGTCCAGCAGGAGAAACACTACTGCATACCCTGGAAGCTAGAAACTTTTTTTTTTTGCAGATCACCTCAATTCAAAATCACACAAAAATGTCAACATCTTTTCTCCTTCACACACACCTGTTGTTTTCTTGCTGATGTACTTCCAAAAGAAAATTTGAATTACTTTCCCATACTGAAGGAGACAGGAGACTCTCGAGGTGAACATACACATTGAATAAACTCCACAAATAAAGTTATGAAATAAGCATATGCACAAAGATCCAGAGGCAAACTCCTTGTGTGTTGAAAATCTACTAGACAAAAACTTTATTTTGATTCTGATATAATGAGTGACTTGCTTGCTGAACTCTAGACTAACTAAAATGTCTCAATGTCCAATTAAACACTTTCTCTTTGCTCTTCATTATAAAGTAAGCAGACACTAAAATCCTGTGACAATTTGGAGGGGATGCATCTTTATGTCTGAGATTCAAACCCATGTAATCACATGCACCTCCTAAACTAAGCTAAATCTCATACCTCCATCTCATACCTTGTAGAGTTTACTGTAAGGCTAAATCAGTGTGAGCACAGACTGATTGAAGGTTTAAGCCATTGCTTTAGGACCTATTTTATGAAGAGCAAAGTTATTACATTGCTGTTTTGCCACAAGTTCTCCCTGTTGCTGTACTGTGAGCATTTCATAGGTCCCCACTCTTTACTCTGATACTTTTTCCGCATCAATTTGGCCAGCACTAACCAGAAGATTAGAGACCCAAGCTCGGGACCAGAAGATTACCAGTTCGAATCCTCGGACAGCTGTGAAAATCTGGACAGGGGAAGAGGAGAAGCATTTCTTTATGCTATGTGAAAAAGTGTAATTTAAAGAGTGGCCTTGGGCAAGGCACTCAACCCTCATCTTCTCCACTCAAATTTCAATAGTATAAGTCTGTTCTGTATTTGGACTTAGCTGCTTCTTGGTATGACTGGATAGAAAGTGTGAGTGTGCCGCATGGCATAGCTGCAAAGGAGTATACACTCTGAAAACCTTCTATCAGTTAATAAAAGCCTTCAAAAAGTAGGATTTTCTGAATTCCTGCAAACAGACTCACTGACATCTGTCCTTGCCATGTTCTGACATATAATCCAAACATATAACCATTTGAAAATCTTTCAATTAGTTTTACTTAGGGCTTCCCAGAGTGCAATGGTGAGGATTTGGATTTAGGGAAATCAAAATGGTACTGTGCAACAGAAAATCAGCTTGCCTTAGTAAAGAACAGTGTAACCCAGATTCAAACGAGAATAGATACAAATGTGACAGTGAAGACAATATAATTTCAGCAGACTGATGGGTCAAGCCCATCATGTCTGAACTTCATTTCAAACCTAATAGATTCAAAATAGGTTTTTCCTCTTTTTACTGTCTCTCCTTTCTTTCATTTCCGTAACAGTAAATTCACCATGCAGCTGTGTTGTGAGGTCTGAACGTTAACCAATTGTAACATGCTGGTCTTTTTCTAAAAATACAAAACCACTTACTGTATGAAGAACATCCCAGAGGGAGCCCTCACACTCAAATAACCCCAGAAAAACCCTCTCCTGAGATTACACCGCTCCCTTCAGTGTGACAAAAAAGGAGGAATAAGGGTCTTTTATGTTGTCTCACCCGTGAAAGAGAGCAGTAAAGGTATGATAAACATGGGAATCACAAATAGCCCTCCCTGGAGGCCATCAGCACTGCGTCAGGAGTGTTGTTGTCGGAGTTTCGTTTGATTCGTGCATTTGAATTGTTGATAATGCAGGAGTCAATGGAACCCACTCCTGGGTAATCACACATCACTCAAGGTTCGTAGGAGCTAAGAAATGAAGTGTGATAATCAAAAGAGACAGGCAACATCAAGTCAACTTTAGTATGCATATGAGCACCACAATTACAGCTGGCTTTTCACTGAATTACTTTAATTATGAAATAGGCATTCTGAGACAATAATACCCACTTTGGACTTTGGATAATGTTTGTGAGTTAGTGATCACTTTAAGTGATGATAGCTGAGTTTCTTTCACAGTCAGTAACATCTATTCTCAGGATACACCCTTTATGTGTATGTGTGCCAGCCGTCAACTGCGCCGCTCTATCAGAAGGCAGGCTGCATGGGTTTCTGCAGCCTTCATTGATTCCTGTTGAAGGTGTGCTCGAGCTGTGTGGCTCATCCTCTGAAATCACTGGATAAAGTGGATCTCATTGACCAAGACATGACCTGGATTTATAGACAGGGCTTTGCATTTTGTGTTTTTGTTTGCTGTAAAACATCAGCTTTCCAACATTATGTAACAATTATGTGCTCAATAAAAATTTTGAAATGATTTTGAGGTTGAACAGTTCAAACGTCTAATCCACAAATCAATGTAAGATCATCTGTAAGAATACTACATACCAAACCTTGCGAAAGTATCTGCCTATAATAACAAGTAATAAGCATCCCACAAAAACTTTGCTCAGGCCAGCAAAGCTCTCCAATTGATTTATCATAATTGTTTAGACATGATAGGCAAATATCTCACAGTTCACTCCGTGTGTCACTTTTACTCATTTACTATATTGTTACGACCCCTCTCCCATTCCGGCTTCCTTCTCCTGCAGAAGGCTGCAGGTAGGGAGACTGATTGGGCTGGGCAATCACCTGTGCAGCTCTACGTTCAGAGCTTATTTAGCCAGGACTGATCAGTCTTTTGTCTCTCTCCTCCTAGGCTGACGTCCTACCGGGTTTGTCTTGTGTTTCTTCTTTGGTTAATTCTGACAACACACACATACACATCTCACTCATCCATTCACTGCTGACACCACTGATAGTCATACTTTGCCACACCACATATTATTGGTGATCATTTAATTCTTCTTTTACTTTTATAATAAATCATACCATTGGCTTGCAAACCTGTTGTGTCTCACCTCCTTTTTGTCACGGGCTAAGAGCTGGCTTGTGACAATATGTAGAACTGCACATTTAGCCATCACTAGCAAATATGGAGGCGAGTAGGCTGTCACAACTGTAGAGGTCAATAAGGCGTTTTATTCCTTTTATCAGTAACATTTTTAACAAAAGTTTGAGTTTAAAATGCAATAAATTTGCGTTGAGGCAGTTGACAATATTATGTGTATATATGTGTGTGTGTGTGTGTGTATGTATGTGTATATATATATATATATATATATATATATATCTGTTTTTCTAGCAGCTTTAATCACATACGCAAAGTAAGCTTACCAAAACGAATGGGTTGCATGCTCATCAATAAGAATAGTGACACTCCTGCTGGCATGCTCAGCCTGGTATCATCAAAAGGCATGCCGATTTTTCAACTCATTTGGCGTGGTAATCGAACAAATTTTTTGTATCATTTCTCAACGTTAAGTCTGCACTGACTTTTATTGTTCAGAAACATCGTGCTATTATATGCCTACAGTCACTGGTAAAATGTGTGTGTGGGATATAAATAGCCATGAAAGTCCGACACTAAGGTGGTGGAGAGGTGAATACAGAATTGTCCCTGACCCAGTACTCAACCGGTGTTCGGTTCCTGAGTGAAACAAAAATTACACAACATTAATTTTTGGTTTTTATGTTACGTTATGTAAGTTACCATTCTACATTGTTGCTAACGTTAGCTATGTTAGCTACATAGCGTTAGCTACGTTAAAGTAGCTAGCTACTTAATGTACTTTACTGCTAACCTTAACCATTATTAATTAAATATGCATGTCGACCGGTTAACCCTACAGCTGGGTCCCTCTGCCAGGAGACAGGCGTTCGGTTCCCGAGTAAAGCAAAAATTATACAACATTAGTTTTTGTTTTTTATTTACGTTACTTTATGTAAGTTACCATTCTACATTGTTGCTGATGTTAGCTAGGTCAGCAACATAGCGTTAGCTACTACTACGTTACGTTAAGTAACGTTACGTAAGTTACCATGCTTCATCGGTGCTAACGTTAGCTACATAGTGTTAGCTACATTAGTTTAAGTAGCTAGCTAGCTAACGATGCTAGCTTTCACATCCCCCGATGTACTTTACTGCTAGCCTTAACCAGTATTAATTAAATATGCATGTCAACCGGTTAACCCTACAGCTGGCCAATCTGTAAGCAGATAGGGTTAACCTCCTTTGTGTTGCTTGGGTCTATAGGGACTGAACAGCGTCAAACGGCACGCCGTTTCTGCACAATAAATGAAATGGCACGCAAAAACCTTAAAATGCGCTGATATGGCACGCCGAAATGTCCTTAAAAGTGGCGTGCTATTTATACGCTATTCCGTTACGCCATTCCTTGATATCACGTGGGAATGCTACGTGTCGAATGATAAAACCTTTCCTTTGAGCAGTTCAATCTTATATCATTTGATAATACTTTTTTCAAACTTTGTTGAAGCTATTTATCAACTTTCTGGACTCCATGAAATAAGAAACATCTTTCTCCCACACATGCACTTAGTGAACCCTCACTTTCAGTTACTTAGAGGTAGGAGATTCTCAGTGTAAAATAAGGTAGGTATTAAGAATGATTCAATATTTTAATTAAGGGGGGGAAGGGGGGGGTGACCTGTGAGAAAGAGAACGCTATACAGCGCAAGTCTTAGAAAAAGTGTAAGAGTGAATTTGGTTGAGGTCATTTTAGATTGGCAGGATTCACAAGAGAAGGTTAAAAATAGAGGAGAAAGAGAAAAGAAAACCATTGTCGCGGGTGGGGTTCTTCAAATAGTCCTTGGGAGGGATGGCAGAGGAGAGTCAGAAGACACTTCATTCATTAAACTGATTGATTCATTGTCAGAGTTTCTGTTGGTCTGCGTGTTTAGACAACAACGAACCCAAGAGACTGGGCAGGCGAGGGAGAGAAAGATCAATGGTGTTTTAAGGGAAGAATGAAGTAGGAAGGGAGAAAAAGACAGCAGCAGGGAAAGTCATATAGAGCCACAACATCCTGCTCATCTACTTTAAATTAAAAAGAAGGCATCAATAGTCTAAAAATATAATTTCGCTGTTGCATCACATGGTAACATCTGAACAGCATATTGATAATTTCAATCAAGTATTGAATCAAAAATATGATATATTTGATTTTGTTCATATTCACACACACACAAACTGCAGAAACAACCACAAAACTGAGAAGAGACGCCAGAAATCTACATTGACAGCAGAAGCACACAAGCATCCCTGACAATGAAATGCAGTCTGACCTCTTCTTCATAGTTTATATATATATATATATATATATATAGGCTATATTGTATTTCACAGGCACCAAACATATTGCCACTATGACAATATATATCATTTCAAGAGAAAAAAATTACATTTTCCTCACCCTAAGGCAGGGGTCGGCAAATAAGTCTGGCATCGGGCCAGATTTTTTTCAAGCCATAATTAAATTATTTCAAACCCTTGGATACTCATGTGCACTCAGCTCAGCTCAGTTGGTAGAGTGCGGGACTCCTGTTGAGGGAGTTGTATGATCGATCCCAAAATCCCGCAGACTTTTTTTCTCCCTTGTTAAACAAATTGATTAACCTATAAGGACACTTTTGCACATGCTCACAATGAAGCGTGTGTTGCAGTGTGTGTGCGTGTCCCGGCGTTTGATCTGCATTCATAAACCTATGGACACTTACTTTCATTTCCCTCAAGAAATTTAGGGGAATCCAATCACACGTTTCCTGACGGCTTTTTCAGAGGTGTGTCAAGCAATCCAGAGACTTTTCAAAGAAAAAGCTCTTGAAAAACTTTCACACGCTTTTATTTTGTAGGCACAATCACTTAAAAGGAAGCGATTATGAGAGTAACTGTTGCTGTCATGACTGAGATCTATTTCAGCACCAGCCGCTATCAGTTTATTATTATTATTTATTATTATTTTTTTCCACTATTGAAGCAATAGCCGCGGGCCGCCTATTGCCAGTCACTGCCCTAAGGCATGCTGAGACCATCTCTTTCAGCACGTGACCACTCATCCACATCTTGTGCATCACCCTAGTGGCTTACTTAAACACGTTGGTCTTTTTACATAAAGCACACAATACATTACGCCTGAAGACGCCTACCCAAAGTTTCCCTCTGAACTAGCTATCACACTGAGCACTGAGGCGGTTAAAACACACATAGCCTGTAGGCACTGAAGCTACACTATGAAACTATATGCAACACTTTTTGGTTATTTTCTGATATTACAGCCATCTGCAGGTTTCTTGACTTCTACAGCAGTGCTGGTGCCCTAGTGGTCTTGGCAAGCTGTTCAGGTTTTGCAGAGGTTCAAATATTCATTAAATGTTCAGTTATGGAAAAGAAAATGAGATATTCAGACAGCCGATGACAGCACCAGCTATATTAAACCTAAACTCTTCTGTCTCTGCTGTTAAGGGTTGTTGTATGAACATACAATCAGCATGAAAATGTTCACTGGGCTGTTTTCATGACCTAAACACATGCTATGTACGAGCCCTCGCTCTGTGTCTGTCTAAAATAACCCATCATGCACACAGCACTGAAAGTTTGCTTCCATTCCCCATGCCAAACCCCAGTTTCTGCTGGGGTCTGCGCCACAGAGAACTGACAAATCTCCTCCGTGGCTTCACCGGGCACCATCTGCATCATCCCTCAAAGCGCCTGGCGGGGCCCACAGAAGCTCCCCCATGAACCCTGGAGGTCAGTCCAGTCCAGCTCTTTTATCTCTCCCCCTAGGTGACAGAGGTTGTGCTCCAACTTTGTGATACCGGCCTTCGCAGAAATCTTCCTTCGAACACACACAAGCGGAGATTTTCATTTTCGGTTGACAGACTTATACCGCACCAATATCCATAGACTTTAAACCCTATATAACACCATCTACTAATGCATACCTGAGCTGGATCCAGGCTTTCAAGACAGATGTGTAGAATCAGAAGCACGTGTGATTAATGACCCATAGTGCTCGTTTTTGGCTTCATGTGGGAAAAAAAAATCACTAAGCTGCCAGTCCTACTTCTCTCTAAGAGCACATCCGTTGACCTCCTCCACAGATGTGAGTTTATACTATTGGCTGGAATGGTGCCACCCCACTCTCAAGGTTGGTATTTATCCCTGCTTCTGGACAGGCAGGTGTGGGATACCAGCCCTTAGGCAATGATATTGTGACCGAAAATAAATCCACCTGTTTTCCCTGGATATAGGACAGGAAGCCTCTGGGGGGATTAAGTACAGCAAAGTAATGCCACAGGGACGAAGCTGCCAAGTTCGTGATAATCACCACCATGCCCATGTATTGGAGGGAGCGGCCACCTCCACTTCGACATCCCGGGTCATATCACCCGTAATATGGCCTCCTTGTTCTTAGTGACCCATTCTTGAGGTATGCCTACAGCAATTTAAGCCCTGTCTCTTTCCACTGAGGGCCATTTGTTAGCTGTGAGAGAGAAATTATGTTTTTACACTTGTTGACAATGGCAGGAGAGTCATCCACCAAAACAGCTCAAAAAATGTCTGTCCTCCATTGCGCTTGTATCTTGTTCATTCCTAACTAAAATGGGTCATCATCATTGGCAGATAAAAAAGAAATATGGCCTACTTAGCCCTAATTGAGCTGCACATAACTGCTGCAACCACTGCCTGAACAGTAGCCAGTGTGAGGAGTTGACCCCAAACTGAGCAGAGCAGTAAGATCGTGTGAGCAACTGGAACTGGCTCGTTTGAGCTGCTCTCCACCTTTATCTCACACACACACACACACACACACACACACACACACACACACACAAAAAAACCATCATTATAAGTGAAATAAAATGTTAATACAAAACCCAAGAGCATGTTGGAAAAGAGAGACAGACACAATGAGGTGAAGCAAAGCTGAAAGCAAAGTCAGAGACAAAAGGGAGCAAAAAAACAATATGTGAAAGAGAAATGACAGAAAGGAGATAAGGTAATGATACTGAGTATTAAAGGTGGAGAGAGTACATAGGAACGAAGAGGGAGTCTGAATTTGCATGTCAGTTAGTGTCTCCCTTATTTTTTGTTTTATTATCTGTCACAATAACACGTGTATTCTGCCAGGGGTGAACGGGGTAATTATGTGTCCAGTGTATCCACTGATAGGAGATATTAAATTGAACTCAAGAAAAACACATTCACTTCACTGCAATATGACCTTGAAGAGAAAATGGAATAAAAATTTCCACAGCAATAGTTCTCACTAGACACTCCTCTGTAAGCAGGTGGTAATTTAAGAAGAAATGACTGAGCGTGGTTGTCTCAGCTGTACTAGCAGCTAAGATTGCTGTTTGTGACCCAACATTGCTTCGCTGTTCCTTGCAGGTGAGAAACTGGCAACAGCCCTCCTGATTCTGATGTGTCAAATAATGAAGGTAATTAGCTGCACAGGATAGATAGCCAAAACCTAGAGACCAACCACAATGTTCGGCAAAGAGCTAATTAAAAAGCAATTGGCAAGAGATTTTGATACACTCCTATTATTACCTTGCACAGTAGAAAGAAAGACAGCAAATGAATGCCTGGCAGAGGTTTGCTTCTTTTAAATGGTGTTTTTTCGTGGTTCAGCTATCTGCCAACTGTGAGAATTTCCATGCTGTGCATTAAATGGGACAGACTGAATACTTGGTTATTATTTACTGAGAGATGTACATCCATATTGCCCAACATTTTAAATTAAATTTTCAATAAAGAGTCATTATCAATCCATTGCTTTCCATCTTGCATTAGGGCAGAGTTGTAACTAAACCTTGACTGAGAGACAGATAATCATTGTCTTGTTTTAAACTAAATTATGTGCGCTTATGAGGTGTGCCATCATTCCCTTATATTGTCTGGACTGGTCCCCACAGAGGTCGCTGCAAAGTTTACCTTTGTGCATGCGTATGAACCATGAATGCATGTTAACAATATTATAAACACTGTTGCCAGTTGGCGTTTATCATACGTAATAAGTTGGACAGAACACAGTCCTGGAAGTGGCTGGCAAGCAAGACACAGACAGACCAAGATATGCGCTGCCCAGCTAGGTTAACAAGGCAGACTAAAGAGACATGCACTGCAGGCTAGCACACCAACTAGCTTGGAGAGAACACAAGTTTACCTGATTGCTGTTGGCATTCCACTTTAATTGGTGTTTTCTCATCGAAGGTGTAAACATTGACACCCACTTTAATACGAGGCGGGGGCGGGGTCTTTGCATAATACGCAGGGTCCTATGCAACCCATGGTATTTCCGTTTTTTTTAGTTCCAATGAACTATCAAAAAGTACATTTTGCAACTTACCTTATGCTTGCCAATTTTTCTTGCTTCTAACACATCAACTTTGAGGACACAATGTTCACTTGCTGCCTAAAATATCCCACCCACTGCCAGGTGCCATGGTAATGAGATAATCTGTGTTATTCACTTGTCAGTGGTCATAATGTTATGGCTGTCTGTGTGTATATATAGTATGTGCTTGTTCCAGCTCTTCATTGAAACTTTATGATACAATGTTTTGTATTGTACAATGTGTACAATATTCAAACAAAAAATGTTTTCAGGTTTTTTAAAAGGCTGCACCATTTCATCAAATGGAAATATTCTAGATGATGTCTACATCATTTATGCACATTTTCACAAGATTCCGCCTGATGTGTTTGGTCTAATTGGTAACTTTGGGACCAATATAATTTAAAATAAATATCTGTGGGTTTGAACAATGTTTGGCTGCACAGCAGTCTGCACAAACAGAGTCTGTAATGACAGATCACTGGTCGATCCATGAGGTTTAAATTGAATAAACATTTGACAAGTTCTCCTGTTTAATATCAGGCCATGTAACAAGCCTCCTTCCTGCCAGAAGACCATGGCTGTATCGTAATCTTAGCCTCGTTCTTTACTATCACCACTTCGTAGACCCACTTTGTCTTGCTCACCCACAACCTTCCCCCAAAGTGTCAAGCAAAAAGTTTCATAGTTGGGGATGCCAAACAGAAGAAGTGATGGGAAGAGAGCTGGTGGAAGATACATGATAGGAGAGTGCGAGAAAGACAAGACAATATTGTAAAAAAGAGAGAAAGGTGCAAAAGGTAGAAGAACAGAAAAGGGTAAATATTAGAAGGACTGATTGACAAGGAAAGGTGAGCTAGTTAGATGCAGAGAGAAGAGAGATATCCGATCAAACATTCAGGTAGTGTGGCCTTGTAAAAAAAAAAGTCCCTGCCAATGAAGAATGCACTCAGCCTGGAATTTATTCATAGATGTATTTATAATGCATACCCACAGAATGAATGGCTTCCCATGCATCTGAGCATAGCAGGTGTGTGCGCTTGTGCCTATACATGCCTGCGCAAAAACGGTGTGTATGAGTGTGTGTATGATTCCCTTCCATGCGCAGTCTCTCTGGGAGACAGGACAAGTGCTGATGGATGAGTGAACGTTTGTTTTAACGAGCCTCCGGAGTGGATTCACCTTGAGAGAGATTTGGTTTCTCACTTTACACTGCTTCTACTGCTGTCTGAAGATATCTGAAGCATACACCATCAGTCTACTGCTTATGTGTGTGTGTGTGTGTGTGTGTGTGTGTGCATGCTCATGATGTTTGTTCACCAGTGTGTGTTTTGCTTGTGCATTTTTGTGCAGTATGTGTGAGTTTTCTGGTCTGCTTGCATTTCTGGTATACCTGTGTGTGTTAGTGTATGTCTGGCTGGGTGTTGTTTGCATGTGTGAAGTGAGGGCGATGGTGTGTATCTGTGTACTATGAATTATTGATTGGGGACCATTCGATTACCCAAAAACCAGTAGTGTAATCTCATTACCAGTCATTTCTGTCATTAGTTGTTTTCTTTATGGATCCTGTGTGTGAATGACCTTAGCAAAAGCCACAGTCTTTGGCCATGTTCATTAAACATAAAGAAAGAAATGTAAAAAGAATCACTCCAATTAAGTGATCATTTCAACTTTGGTTAAAGGGATAGTAATTGATTGTAATCCAATACACTTTTTTTTGTTAAATTCAATGAATATTTCCTCACGGTTTGCTAGCTCTCTACCTTTCATATGAATGTAATTCCTCCCATGTGACCTTGGTGTCCTCATACCTGCAGCTCCTGGTTTGCAGGGACTCCTCAGCCAAATGCGGAATTTAATTTCATTGTTATTCCAGTCACTTATTCCAGTTCATGATCTTGCCTTTAGACCGCAGGGTGGCAGAGATAGTTGGGAAAATCCTGGTTCATCCGCCTTGCAGCACATTCTTTAAGCAAGACGCTAATGATGCGTCCCTGTCACAGTTGGAGACCGGAGAACGTTCCAGGTGCAGAAAGCCCAATGTGAATGAAAAACATGGCTGAGCCTGGTAAACTGATGTTTGTCAAGTGTCAACACAATTGAACTCTCAGCAGTGGCCTTGGTGTTAGTTTCAAAGATTTTTAAAAAAAGCTCCTTTGCAAGCATCAGAAGGGTGAGGCTTTTTGATCTGGGACTGGTGGTTTTGCTGTTGCTCAGCCTGGGATTTTGTATTTTAAATTTAATCTTTTAGTTCTTGATTTATTGTCTTGGTTGATTGTGTGCCATTTTATGTTACAGTTTCTCGATTGTTTACACACACATTTTCTGAAAGAATGCCTCATTCTCAGAACTCTACACAAATCAAAAAAAACACCACAATGGGCAAAACCCCTCAATTCTCCTGCAAAATGAACTTTACATTCAAAATTTCTTCTCAAAATGGTATTTTGTTTTCAAATGACACACAAACCATCATATGAATAGACATTCATAAGAACCAGTTGAACACTGATGTGCTCAATGTAAAACACTATGATGAATGGAAAACACTTCTTCTCCATTCATCATAATGACTTATGCCTTTTTTTGTTCAGTGTTACACTTACTACAGACAGTACATACATAAGTGTGTTGTAAAATATTTGAGAATATTGTTTTTATACTCAGAACACACAAATACATTTTATTTGTCCCACAAAAACAATGTACACAGTGTACATCCCATTCCCAACAAACACAAAGTTGCACATACAAAACAGAAGAATTTACTGTACACAGTTACAGTAAAAAAATAAACTATGCTGCATTCTCTCTTTGTTGCAGTCTGGCCACAGCACCTCATCCACATCACAAGCAATGTTTTCCCTGGCCAAGCAGCGGGGGAAATGTCGCCTAGCATGGCGATTCCAGCCATGAAAAGCATCAGCTGCTATATCTCCACATGCATCCTCCATAGCTTGGAAAAGAGGTATACACGTTTGTGGATTTCGGTCACACACTTTCCATCTCCAGGCAGAAAAAAAATTCCTCAATAGGATTGAGGAATGGAGAATATGGAGGGAGATAAACAACTAAAAAGCGTGGGTGGGCAGTGAACCAGTTACGAACAAGAGCAGCCCTGTGGAAACTTACGTTGTCCCAAATGACAACGTACCTGAGCTGCTCTGGGCCATCTACCTGATCTGGTGGAATGAGTGTGTTGTGTAGGGTGTCCAGGAATGTGATCAGATGGGCGGTGTTGTAGGGGCCAAGGGTAGCATGGTGATGGATGAAGCCGTGGTGGGCAATCGCTGCACACATTGTGATGTTCCCTTCGCGCTGGCCAGGGACTTCAACAATGGCACGCTGGCCGATGACATTCCTTCCCCTCTTGTCTTTTTGTGAGGTTGAACCCAACCTCATCAATGAAGATGAACTGGTGCTCCACTGCAGCCACCTCTAGCTCAAGGACTCTCTGAAACACACATGACAATATCAGAAATAGACATGGAGTGGTCACTATTGTGAAGCACAATCATTATGATTACAATATTGAAATATGTATAATTTACTGTATACAGTGTTGAGTGTATGCATCAATTGTGGGACTCACTTGCACATAGTTATATTGCAATTCTTTGACTCCTTCTGAATTGTGTTCAAATGGCACCCTGTAGACCTGCTTCATCCTGAGATGATTTCTGCGCAAGACACGGTCCAGTGTTGATAAGCTTACCCGATCAATATTTTGAAATATGTTATTGTTTTCTATTATTTTTCTTTGCATTTGCTGTAATAGTATGGCGTTGTTTATGATTTCAGTTTCCTGTTCAGGAGATAGAAGACGTTCCCGACCACCTTGTGTTGGTAATCTTTCAGTTCTGCCAAACAAATAGTAAAATACTGTAAATACAAAGTAGGTATACATTTCCTAAATACTTGAAACATTTATTACTACAGTATTTTTATAGTCCTACAGAACAGTCCACAGGCAATACTGTACTACTGTACTCATTGAGTACTGTATTGATATGCAGTACTGCAATTTGCTAGTGAGAGTAGATTTCTTACCTATTCTCATTTCGGAGAGTCCAGATGATGGATGCTACAGTGTACCTGCTCAGATTTGGCTGTACTCTTTGCCCAGCCTCCCTCATTGTTAGACCATGGTTGACCACATGATCAACCAAAGTGGCTCGGATCTCATCAGAGATTACGGACCTTGGCCGTCCTCGTCCTCGTCCTCGTCCTCGTCCTCGTCCTCGTCCTCCTCTGGCTCTGCCTCTGTTTCCAATGTTGGCATCCATTGCTCCATTGAAGAGCTCACCTGCTGCACTTTTATGCTAAAGCTCTGATTGCTAATTGGAAAACTGTGTGACGGGTGTTTGCCCTTGTGATGAGTCAGTGTGCATATTTGAATGGCAGTGTGTTCCTTGTGAAAACAAGATATTTTCTGCATGAAACTTGTGCCAAAAACAGAGAATTGTGTGTAGTGTGTTGAAAAAAGTGTGTTTTAGAACTGCAATTGTGCAAACTGCAAAAGTGTAAAGCAGGAATTGTGCTTGTAGTTTAGCAGAATTGGTTCAGGGGGTTGGTGAATGAGTTACATGTTGTGGTCATTGTGTCTCAAGTACCAGAATTTGTGTGTGAACAATTGAGAAAAA
Source organism: Micropterus salmoides (assembly GCF_014851395.1). NCBI lineage: Eukaryota > Metazoa > Chordata > Actinopteri > Centrarchiformes > Centrarchidae > Micropterus > Micropterus salmoides. The sequence continues at coordinate 37,862,017 of NW_024040040.1, read as the reverse complement.
CTGTAATAAATCCCATGGATTTGGTTGTTTTAAAGGTCTTTTTCTGTGGTTTGCCATGCCATCAATTTACATGCAGAACAGGTTTTACTATATGATAGTTACAGTATGTATTATTTTAATTAAATCAGGCAAATATACTTGATGTTGCCTTTTAGTTGATGGTTTAGCCTATCTTTTACAAAATGTGCTTCCATGGGTGCATCAGACAGCTGCCTCTTCATGAATTGGGGGTAGATGGATTTGCTCCGAGTTCACAAGTAGGAAGTCTGACTTTGAATGGCATCCCCTTGTACTTTTTCTAGTTGGAAGTTGAAAATTCCAGAGGTCCGAGTTGTCTGGAACGCAGCATAAGACCTGCCATATCTCCTACTGGAGGGGGATCAATGAAGCATCTAATTGTCTGGCTGTTAATGCTCCATTAAACCGAATTAGAATTAAACATTAAAATAGTCTCCTTAAATAAAAGTCTCATCATGGACGGGTCAGTGGTTCCAATGCAGATCTGTTTTAGGGGTTCTTGACATTTTAAAGATTTTAAGGTTCACATAGGCTATACCCCCAAATATAACAAATTTAACACATTAAGTTTAATAAGTTTTATTTTACTCCCTATACTGGAAGAATATAGCTGTTGTTTTGTTGATTTGATATTAAATTGGACATCTGTTCAGTGTTGGTGTAGTAATGGGGCACATAATGATGGTTACAGTGAAGAGTGAAAACAGTGATTGGAATAGTCACTTTCTCATTGGAATAATTTCCACTGAATGAACCTTTGAGTGAAATTAAACTATTTCTCAATTTTCCGGAGAACCCTTGAGTCTATTTAAAAACCTCTGGGACTGCCTTTGAGAATCACTGCTTTACAGCAACGTGGAAAAGAGAACGCTTTTCTACTTTTGGCCTCTAGGTGTCGCCGTAACAAATTCCCGCCTCTCTTCGGTCCTGCTGTGGTCCGCTCCCTGCGCTCTCTTTGACTGTTTACAACATTAATGGCGGAAGCCAGTTTTATCCTGTAAGTTGTCCATGTTTTTTGTTGAATGTGTTCAAAGCGTAGCAATGACAGCTTTAACGTGTGAAATCGGGTTATTAGTAGGGAAACACAGCGTCGGCATGTGTGTTGTGTTGGTCGGAATAGCAGCCCTTTCGCTGCTCCAGTTGCTTATGGTCTGTGGTTAAAACCGTTGTGTAACTGAATGAAACACCGCTGGAATAGGATGCCAAAGTCCATTCCCCAAAGCAAGTGTTACCTAGTGATTGTCACGGTTAAGTTATTGTTCAGTTGTTTAGAGATGTATTTTGTTTGACCAGTTTTAGCATCACAAGCTGCTGCGTTCAGCCCTCCTGTGCATCAACAGCACAAAGTGTTTTTCTGTTCATCTGTGTCACAAATTACAAAAGACTCTGCAATGAATGACAAATTATTGACACTTATATAAATGATTGATACTTATTATTATATTTTTATAAATAATTATTTGTAGGGCTGCAGCTGATGCTTATTTTCATATTGAATACAATCATTTTCTTGATAAACTAATAATTTGTTCCCTATTAATTACAACAAAACATGTCCATTATAATTAATCATTTTTTATTACTTATTATATCATTATTATATGACCTTCACAGATATCAATCTGTCCAGTTAGGAAGCATAAGCGATTATGAATCAGTGTCACTTGTTTTGGTGCAAATGAAAGTGACAGGTGTCTCCCAGCACAGTCTCAAGAGCATGGAGGAAATACAAGGAGACTGGCTGTTATATGAGGAGAGCTGGACAGGGCCGTAGAAGAGCATCAACAGCAGCAGGACCGGTACTGCTCCTTGGTGTGAGGAGTAACAGGAGAAACACTGCCAGAGCCCTTCAAAATGACCTCCAGCAGGCTACTGGTGTGCATGTTTCTGACCAAACTGTAAGAAACAGACTCCATGAGGGTGGCATGAGGGCCTGATGTTCTCTAGTGGGATCTGTGCTCACAGCCCAGCACCGTGCAGCTCATTTGACATTTTCCAAGAACACCAGAATTGGCTGCAATAGTTTTAACATCAGCTGCGGTACCCTGCTTAGAGCAGGCACAGACACTTGAAGGAGTAAAGGAGAGCAGTGGCCACTGCCAGTCTATGGTTATAGCAAGTGACAAAGTGAGCAGGAGGACAGTGGAGGTGAAGCGGTAAGCATGGCGTAGCTCATCCTGGTAGGGAGGGAGAAGGGAGGGAGGGCCATTTACACTGCGGATGCTGGGGACATGTAGGCTACCCACCACTTTTTGAAAGCATTTGTTAAAAATGTTCTTAAAAATAGCTTGCTCCAAGAAATGTTAATTAACAACTAAAAATGCTATGAAAGGTTTATTTGCACAATAAGCCTGCAATGCAATGTAAATAGAGAAGAAACGTCTGCATTGTCCAAAAAAAGTAACCTAGGCAAAACACAATAATAAGCTACCCATTATTGCATTGTATTCTATTATATTTTTATATTTTCACCTGCCACCTAAATTTTGTTCTTCCCTGGTGCAGAAAAAGTCCCCAGAATGCAGGAAATTAAGTGTTTAATGCTCAAAATCTTCTGGGGGAGAAAATGCCAGGGCCGATTTTTTGTCCCAGTCCGTTACGCTGCGTGTAGCATTATCCAGCATGACCTGTTTGGTGTTGGATTGGTGATGTGGCAAATCCTTGGAGGCTCACACAGACCTCCTTGTTCTAGCCAATGGAACCCTACTGAGTTACAGAGGATGAAATCCTCAGAGCCATTATCAAACCTTACACTGGTACAGTGGGTCCTGGGTTCCTCCTGATGCAGGAAAATGCCCGGCCTCATGTGGCCAGTGTGTAGGCAGTTCTTGAATAATGAAGGCATTGATGCCACTGACTGGCCCTCACGTTTCCCAGACCTGAATTTAATTGAGAGCATCTGGGATGTTATGTATCCGTGCAACTGATGCCGCCAAGTAGCGTCACAGACCAGTCCAGATGCTCACTGATGCCCTGATCGAAGTCTAGGATGAGATCCCCCAGGACACCATCTGCCGTCTCATCAGCAACATGCCTAGACATTATCAGGAGTGCATACTGACCGTTACGCAAATATTTGGTATTTTTACTTGAGAAATGACTATGATCAGTGATAGATTAATGTGGCTATTAATCAAGTCATCAATCAAAAGTCTTCCCGATTCATTTTCTGTCAACTTCCTATCGTCTAATGACTTCAGCTCTAATTACTTTTATTACAATTTCGGCTGCCTTATGGGTTCTGTTTCAGCAGATAGTCCTGATGCCTGTGTGGTGACACAATGCATTACCATGAGCAAAGTGTCAGTTAGAGCTGCAGCGATCAGTAGATTAATCAGAAATTGACCAAAAGACAATCAATCTGCTACTAATTTGATTTAATTTGAATCATTTAAGTCATTTAAGTCAGTAATATGTGATGGGTATTTTTCAATTTTATTTTCATTTACATACACTTTATAGACCAAACGATTAATCAAGAAAATAATCGGCACATTAATCAATAATGATAACTTTTAGTTCAGTTGCAGCTCTAGTGTCAGTATTATGTCTTGAGTTACCCAGTGATCCAACCTTGATGTCATCATGCTCACGTGTGCATGTTAGTGTTTGTATTCGGCCTGCTTGTTTCAAGGGGAATAATTAGGCTGGTGACAAACTGGGATGAGAGACAAGCTGGAAAATGAAATGACTTCCTTTGATTGACAAAAAGAGAAAATGGAAAAAAAACTAAACAGATAAAAGCACGACTATTATCAACAGTGTCTGTCGTCCTCTCCTCAGTTCCAGGTGAGTTGGCTGATTGAGGACGGGCTCCTGTGGATTCTGGCCATGGATGAAGAGTTGGCGCCTTTGGACTGCCTGCTGCCCTCAGGTACTGCCTTTCAAACACACATTCCCTTGGCACAAACACACATGCTCACAATCAGTCAAATACTCAGGCGTGTTATGTTCAACCACGAGCCACATCTGTGCGCGGGTCCACGCACAAACCGAGGCCCAGACACCGACAGTATGTACACGTCTGATCAAAACATGCACTCTACTCGCAGCACTGTCACACTTCTCTTCCTGTCTTTGCTTCTCCAACTCGCTCTGACACACAAACAGTCTTGGGGGAATTAAAACTCAAAAACAAATCAATGGCACTTTCATGACAGCAGTGTGTGTTTGTATGAGCTGCACTTCCTTGTTTTTTGTTAGGCTGCGCACATAAAGAATCTTTACTGAAAGAGGGCTTGATGCGTTTGCTTGTAATATTAGCTGTTTGAGAAAAACAAACTTTGAAGAGGCATCTCGCTAATTTAAATGTTTCTAAAAATAAGTGATCCTGCTCCTGAATAAAATCCCTGTTACTGCATAAATTCACTTTGTTCAAACCCAACGCTAGGAAAAAAAAAGATCTGACATTTGACCAAAAAAATAAAAATTTAGGCACGTTTCTCAAATAAGTTCAGTATTTGTTTAATGCGCTTAAAAAAAGATGGTCAGATCTTACTGTCCTACAGACCTGAGGAGGTAGCTGGTTATAGCTGGCTTAAGCCACATCTCTCAGGGCAAGGTTTATGTGAGCTCCCTGGTGGTGTGTGAGTGTGTGTGGAGACAGGAAAGCTGATATGAGCCTATGGGCAGGTTTTACCCAGAGCTGTAGAGGTCAAGGGGATCGCACAACGGTTTGGTTTGTAGAGGAGACAGCAGGCACATCCCTCCGTTCCTTGCATCTGTTTTGTATTGCAGTTCCATTTGTCATTTCTCCATGTAGAATTTGAGATATATTTGATAAAGAGCTAATTTCATGACTTGCATGAAAAATATTCCTGCCTTACAAGGTTGTACGTTATATTAAAGGGGGCTGCCATTGGTTGAGTAGCAACAGATACACTCTGCTTGTCCAAATGAAATTATAGTATGGGGTTTTTGACACTGGCTAGAAACATTGTCCACCCACAGAAGGATATAAATAAAGCTTTTAGGCGTGAAAAACAAACACTATGTCCCCAGGAAGATCGGCAGTGTCAGAGCTTTTGCCTCTGTCATCCTCCTTGGATTCTGCGGCATGCAGTGGTCACAGATGAGCCTGGTTCTGAAACATACAGTAAGCATATCGTGTGCACTTTACTGACAAGATACAGATGGATTTGAGTCCTAGAAAAATCTATTATTTAATAGATCCCCGTAATATGAGGTGTTGCATTCCTGTAGTTATTTTACACATCTGGTGCAACCCTTTTTTTCAACCTGCCACTTTTTGGGTAGCTAAAGAATCTTGTATTGAGCTGTACTCTAGAAGAGCATGAAATATCCTGTCATGAGCTCTTGTAGTCTATTTTTTCACGTTCAGAGTAGAATGTGAAAAATACACCACCGAACAAGAAAAAGGGCCAAGGAATGCAATGCTAACAGTTTTTTAGAGGTGTTGAGGTGACTCAGTATGAGCGTGGGATTCTCAAAAATAAAACGTTTAAAATAAAGGTGTAACAGATGATTAATTGTGACATATTTTAATTAGAATTTAATTAAAATGACAAAAACACAACCACAATTTAATTTAATCAGACCTACACACACAAAATCCTTCATCATGCCTCTGTTCAACGTTTATTAACCTGAGTTGGCTGTAGTCTGAATATTTATTGTTCAGGTGAACAGCATGCTCACAGTCCCCCAGTGATCTTCTTTGACTCTAAGGCCCTGTCTACACGAATATTTTCAAAACCGTGAATTTTTCTCCGCAGTTTGGCCATTTGTCCACATGGAGACGCAGTATCAGGTCACAGAAAGATTGTATGCCACTGCCTGCTTTGTTTACAATTTTATTAGGCTCTAATTGGCCAACATGGCTTTACAGTTAGGGTCATATCGCCGCTTGGTGGATTGGCATGTTCTTGACAGTGCTTGATAGCGTGTTTTTGTGTTTACATAGACAGAGATTTTTTTAAAACGAAGGAGTAAAAACTCTGGTAATAAAAATACCCGTGTCCGTGTGGACTAGGCCTAAGGCCCTGATTACACCCGGCATTAAAATGCGTCTCCACATGCCTCAGGTGACCACTCGTGATTGGTTCTCACTCCCCCGCTCTATATGCAAATAAAATGTACATCATTTCTGTTTGCAAAGACCAAATGTGTTGTTATTTTTAACCTGAATTTGATGAATTTATTCTTTATCATAGACAAATGAGACAAGAATTATGTTGAGGAAAAAAAAAACACAGCCCGACCAGAGTGTTTCTGGGGCCCGGGCCTCACTGATTACTAGATATGCCCCTATTGACCAGTGCATCTCTAGCCAGTGTTTGTGCAGTAAGAGACAGAGGGGTACGTATGTGAAATAATTACAAAAAGGTTAATGCATTCTTTCAGATATTTTCATACAAAAGTGTATGCTGTGAAGTATAGTTCTTAGAAAGATAGTCGCCAGGTGAGACATTTCCCTCTCATGCCCTCCGGCTGCTCTACAACTAAAGCTATCTATGAGGCACATCGATAGCTTTAGTTGTCACTAACCACTAACTACTAACTGTACCTATCGTTAGCTCAGTTAGCCATGCGGCTAGCAGTCCTATTAGCTTTAGTATTAACTTTATTAAACTTCCTTCCCGCAGTTCAAAGCTGTGTGCTAGTGGGTTAAACATCAACACTTGCCCTTTGCTCAGAGCTCCCAGTTTCGGCAGAGTCAGCTGATGAATCACGTTTTCTTTTATGTAACGTTGATGGCCATGTGCGTACATGTGCGTCTCTTACCTGGTGAACACATGTCACCAGGATGCACTGTGTGAAGAAGGTAAGCCAGCGGAGGCACACCATGTGCACCTGGAAATGGTATTCCCTGATGGCAGTGGCCTCTTGCAGCAGGATAATGCACTCTGCTACAAAGCAAACATGGTCCAGGAATGGTTTGAGGAACACAACAACAAGTTCATGATGTTGACTTGGCCTCCAAAGGGCCCATATCTTAATCCAGTCGAGCATCTGTGGGATGTACTGGATAAACAACTCCAATCCATGGCGGCCCCAACTCACAACTTACAGGAATAATTCAGAGTCTTGGTGCCAGATACCACAGCACACCTTCAGAGGTCTAGTGAAGTCCATTCCTTGATGGTTCAGGGCTGATTTGGTGGCAAAAGGGGGACCTACAAAAAGTTAGGCCGGTGGTCATAATGTTATGGCTGATCAGTGTAAGGCCTTGTAAATGGACCTATCTTTGTGTTTTCGACTGTTGGTCAGGCAGAACAAGCAATTTGAAGACTCTGGTGATTGGATTGAGACATTTTTCACTATTTCCCCACACAATTAATTGCTTAATTGTAAAAGTATTTCATCCGTAATGAAAAAAAAACATGACAAGTACCACATTAGTGCTGCATTGCTTTCTTCTATCTCGCCTCCTAGATGTCTGTCTCCCTCTCTGTTTCCATTGACTGTTGTTGAAGGTTTCAAATAATCCTCTTGTTAGACTACAAAGGCCACTGTAATTGTGCTCCTGTACTTGTACATATGTTATTATAAACTTGACATTCTCTTGCATGTGTGATTTGCGCAGGGCAGGAACACAGAAGAGGTTTTTTTCTGCTTGTATGGCTCGAAAATCAATAACATACAAAGGTCAACATCCGTCAAGAGACACTCACTTCTGATAGGATGCTATCAGCAGTTTTGAAGCATCCACTGAAACAACTGTTTACTCAAACACATAAGCTAAGAATAAGCATCACACGCTACACTCGTGAGTTTGCTCGCTGTACAAATCCAAGATTTATTCTAAAGATTTCTCCAGGTGTGCAAATAATCCTCCAAACGGTTGCAGAACAGAGCAGATCGGAGCGCACACCCGCATCCTCCTGATGGTATAATTTTGCTGATAAACTGTCACTTGCTGTCAAAGGTAAAAGGTCTGTTTGAGATCCCCTGTGTCGTACACTCTTTAAATCTGTCTCCCAACTGTACAGAATGGTGAAACACTTTTACCTCACTCGATAAGTTTAGAGTGTATTTGTACGCCGTCTTTAGTTTAATCTCCTGCAGGAAATGCTTATCTAGACTCACGTTGGAGAATATAAAAACAGCCCCTGGATGTCTGCATTTTAAAATCCCCTGTGTGCACAGTTAGCCTTTTAAATTTCACCATTTTAATTATAAATGCCTGTTCCTGGAATATCTGTTTGCTAGGTTATGTGCCTGGATTTTGTGTTTGTGTGTGTGTGTGTGTTGTCATATTTATACTGTCTGGCACTTTTAAAAGATTCCCAAGGTGACATTTCTTTGAACGGAGTGCACAAAAGCCAGCGCACCTCCTTGTGCGTGTATGCGCGAGGAGGCGAGGGGTTATCTGAAAAGTCACGGTTGGCTGAGTTTGTCTTTTGTTCTTCGTATACCTCCAGCCAATTAAGAGACAAGACTGACAAATCTACTCCTCCTCTTTTTCCTCCTCACCTAACCCTCCTTGTGTCCTCCTTTCTTTTCATCCTCCTTTATGTCTCCTCTCTGTCCCCTCTTCCCTTTCTCTCTGTTTTACCATACTCTGCTGGGGTTGACTTTCGCAATGGAAATGACCTTCCAGTGATGTGAACTTTTTAACAACATCAAGCCCGCTGCTGCAACAAAGTCACAAACCCAAAGGACAATTTCTTTTCTCCACACTTTCTGCACTCTTTACACTTGAGGGTATAAATCCAAAAAGGGTTGTTTTTTTTCAGGACACAAGGTGATGCACATTTTGCAATGAGAATTTCATGAAAATTTCATGAAACCTGAAGTATAGTCTTCTTCTTTGTTCCTCACCGTCGCTTTCTCTGGCCACCCACTGCATTCACGTCATATCAGGAAAGGTGTATTAGGAAAGATACAAGCTCTATATGCCATGTCTTGTTTTCTGAAACTGGAATCCAGTTGTGTGGAATTTACATAAATGCAGTTTAAGAGAGAGGGAAGAGGACATTGTAATCACAGAGTGTTGCTTAAGCTTGCATATGGCATTCTGGCTTTGCTACAAAGGAAACAACTTTAAAAATGGATGAGAAGTCTTTCATGAGGGCAGACATGAGAGTGAAAGATAAATGAGCAAAGAAATGGCTAAGTGTGAAGGCGAGAGGAAGAGAGGTTGCTTTAGTCTTTGGTCCATTAAGGCTTTTCTAGCAGCTCTGTTTTTACTTTGTCAGGGAATGCAGAGTTTTCCATTATTTTTTTTCTCTTCATCTCCTGCAGATAGAAAAATGACAATTTTAAAGTATTTGTCAGGGGATCTGCATTAGCAGCCGAGCAGAGGAAAAGGTAAAAGCAAGATGGATGGGGGGATGGGTTGAGGGAGGAAATAGATTTGTGAAATGATGCACCCTGGGACAGAGGCTTTGACAAAGAAGCATGGAGGTACACTGAGAGGAAAGACAGAAGCTATTGGATGACAGGTTACTTTCATTTGGGCTGCTTTGGGAGGGCTTTCCTCTGATGTCATGTAGTTACAGATGGCCTGTCACCAAGGTCATGATATTCAGATGAGTATCGATGAGATGTGTGCGAGCCTAAGAGCACAGATTTCCCCTTTTGACATGATTGTGACCCTGGTCGAGGAGCATTAAGATACTGTTGTTGAGGGACATTGTTGCATAATTTGGATTGCAAACAAATCACTCACAGGATCGAGAGGGAAAACGGTTTGGACTTTCACAAAACCAAGAGTCTACATCCTGACTCGTTTGGAATGGTTTCTGTTTTTAATCCTCCCCCTTATTTTCCTGTCTGCGTGTGGAGTGTGATAATGACTTCGTTATCAGGCCATGGTTTTAATTTTGTTCTTTATTTGGCACATTCAGTGCCACGAACAGCAGCCTCCAATCTATATTTAAAAAGGTATTTTTTAAACATGCAAATAGTGATGTGTCTATCTGATTGCTTATGATTCCCTTTCCCCCTCCTTCTATCTTCTTCTGCAGGCAAGCAGAGGATCTGTCTGATCATTCTGAACCAGCCTTTGGATAAGGACTATTTACACATCCTCTGGAATAAAGGTATATCTCACTCATCAGGAATACACATCAAACAAGCCCCCTTATATATCACTTGGATCCAGTCTGCATCGGTTTGCCCTGAGCATGTATTCCCCTGTTTGTTTTTTGTCAGACGGGCTCTCCAGCCTGTGTAGCCTTCACACTGCAAAATCTTAATTGCTGCCATGTCATTGCAAATGCCCCCTACCTGCCCTCTGCCCACATTTCCTGTGAGGTGTGTTTTAATGAAGTGAAAGATGACATAAAATGACTATTTTGCAGAAAATAATTTTCCTTTCTGCACAGGTGACTTTTTATTTTATTAACTCCTGTGACTGCATGACCTGAACAATGATTAGAATCAAAACAAAGTTATTATTATACAAAAGGCATTTCCATTGCATTCACAGCCGTAATATGCAACAATGTTTTTGTTGCCCCTTGAGACACTGCCTCTTCTACAACATCATTAAATAGCATCATTTTTTTCCTGAACTTTTCCAGACACAAGCATCAACAATTAAACTGTGTCTATGACATGCGGAAACAGGGTCATTTAAGTATACATATAAACCAGAAATGTATGTGAAGGGCTATACGGATACCTTAAAAGGTCTGTATGCATTTCATTCATTATTTTCAGATGCTGTCAGCTTTCACAGCACTGAGCCATATACTTAACTGTATAATTTGTTTTTATATGCGTTCAATCTCATTGAAAGCACTCTCTATTGTGAGGTGTCATGGCAACAATGATGGCACATCCATTCTGATTCATTGTGTGATAACTGTGTGTATACATTCACTAAACATAATTGGTTGGTAAATAATGTGAACACAGGCGGTGGCAGTAAGTGTCCACTCAGCGGGCGAGTGACAGGGTTGACATAAACAACCCACTGGGCCCAAGACCCTTGTATTCAGAATGTGTCGTGTCTCGCCGTGAAGATTTTCTCATTCATGCACAGCCCTTGCTTATACATTAACAAAAAACACAATTTTCTGTGGATAAAGGGGCAGAACATTTCAAGCACGACCGGGGCTGTGTATTCATATCCGAACATACAGTACTTGTATAATACAAGCTCACTGAATGGTCATCCCCAGGGACATGTTGATGATTATTGTTGAAGATGGGAAAAACTGTGATCAGTCACTTTAACAAGTTAGCTGGCAGTTTATGAATCAAGGCCATCCCTTAGATTCCAACCACTCTTTCGTAGTTGGTAACTAGAGGAAATCAAAATGGATTTGATTTTCCTTCTGCTTCATGAATACTCCAAGGCTCTTTATCAGAGTAAAAGACAAATAAGAATTAAAAAAAAAACTTGCACTAAAGGTTCATCTTAAAAAGAGGAAAAGGGGAGTAGAGTTCCAGACCCCCTGAGGTGCTACTTGCAAGATGCGTTGATGCATAGCGGTGGTGCTGCTCGGCTGTGATGTGTTAAATATGCAAAGCTGACTTTGAGCCTTTAAACCAGGCAGTGTCATCTCAACCTGTATCCCATAACTTTGTTTTTCTGTTAAATCTGGTGAACTGATCAGAAACAGAGCCTAACTGAACATGAACCGAACTGTTCACGAATTTATCACGCATGTGGTTTTATCAAGGATGGAGTGGAGAGAAGTGGCCTGGATCCCTGGTTCTCTTTTGACGCTAAGACCATGAAACAACAACAACAAACAAAACTGTAGGCACACTAATTTATAAAAAATGTAATACACAGACTTATGCAATCAGGGAAGAATGTTAGTAAACAAAGTAACTTTGAAGCCAAACTTGTGATTAATACCATATCAGATTGAATTTTAATGAACACTGCTTTGATATTCTTTTCAACTTAGGAAAAACCCAAGAGGCACCTGAGCTCTTTCCATCGCACAGCAGTCACATGTTTAGTTAGATGCTCTTGATCTTTGCCTTAATAATAGAGGACCTCTAGAAAATGTTTAATGGCATTAGACAAAGCAATTCCCTTATCTGATTTCACACCAGAGGTTGTCTGCTGCCTCCAGATAAAGATTCTTTGGTCAGTGTATTAAGTGAGGAAAATAGAAAATGTGGGATTTAAAGAAAGAAAAACATAAAACATTCATCAAAAGGATTTTGATACCTCTTAAATGAAAGGGAATGTATTTGATGCAAAAGCCTTACACTGTACATATAGAATAGAGCCCGACCGATAAATCGGTGTGCCGAAACTATCAGCCAATTTGAGCTAATTGCAGATTAGAAATTAAATTGGTATCGGTGTTTATAACAGCTGATAAATGACCATTATGTTTTTTTTCAATTGCTAAGATGCAATGGTCACAGCTGAAGATACTTTTTCAAAACTCTTCACACAGTCTGCATTACCAACATGCATCTTGGCCAAACACTTAATCTGACCTCCAAAAGTCACTCAAACCACCAAAAGACTTCGTACAAGTCTCAAAATAGACTCGTTCAACCAAAACACTGGCAACAATTCTCATTTAGAAAGCATACAGTTTCACTCGTAACACACTGACCTACAAAACACTAAAAACAGGGAGCATTACATAAATGAAGAACTTAAATAAATAAATTAGGTTTTCATTATACAAAAACAATAACTTATTTTTACTTTGATGGTACTAAAGTATATGTAACAAGAATGCATCAGAAATGCAGCAATTTGCTTCAATATCCTTTATTTGTTCTGTATCTGTGGATAGTATTGTAAACTGTGAAAAATGTTACTGTAAATTGAAACCAAACCCCCCACCCCACAAATTTCTGGAATTCCACGGCTGCAAACAGTAATACAAGAAACACCTCAAAAACTCATAACGTACAGTACTTGAGGGTGCTGGTCCTCCCTCTCTGTTGCATTTGGCCACAAGTTCTCATCAACATCACATCTTATGTCTTCCCTAGCGATGCATCTTGGAAAGTATTTTCTGGAATGTCTAATCCAACCCTGGCAGTCTGCAGGAGATGTGTCTCCACATCCCGCATTCATGGCATCCAGTAAGGTCATCTGGTCATGTGGATGGTGGTCATACACCTTTCACCTCCATGCAGAGAAAAACTCCTCTATGGGGTTTCGGAAGGGGGAGTATGGAGGCAGGAGTAGTACTGACATCCTGGGATGTGCAGCGAACCAGTCTGTAACTGCAGCAGAGTGGTGGAATGCCACATTATCCCACACAACAACAAAGATAGGGGAGTTTCTTGCTCCTCTCTCCTCCGCTGGCGCAAGGCGATTATGCAGGTCATCCAGGAAAGACATGAGCCTCTGCGTATTGTAGGGACCAATGAGTGGTTTGTGTAACAGCAAACCATCATTGGATAGTGCTGCACACATCGTGATGTTAGCTCCTCTCTGCCCTGGGACATCCACGGTTGCTCTCTGTCCAATCACATTTCTTCCCCTGCGGCGTGTTTTTGCCAGGTTGAATCCAGCTTCAGCCACAAAGATGAATGTATGTGCAGTTTCCCTGGCTTCCAGCTCCATTACTCTCTAAAATACAGTAAATACACAGTTTTACAGGACTTCACATTATGCATCACTGTGTATATTCCCTGACTGATTATTGAACATCTTACCTGGACATATTGATAACGGCGTTCTTTCACACGTTCACAGTTTCTCTCGAATGGTACAGTGGACAACTGCTTTGTCCTTATTTTATGTTTCTCCAGGACTCTGGCAATTGTCCAAATTTCCAAAAGTGATATTGTCTGCCTACTAAGATTTTTTACTTATTTTAATCTGGTCACTGCAGAAATTCAGTACATTTACCATAAATCTGTTTTGAATGTGTTTTTAACAGTTTTGGACTCAGTGTGTCAGCATTAGAAAAATGTGCTGCAGATATACAGTGTTTTGCAGGTAGTGAAGTAGTAATGAGAAAAGAGTTCATGAATTTTGGAGAAACGGGTTATTGACTGCATTTTGTGTGAAAGCAATGAAAAATGATTCACAGTTTGGTCCACATACACTTCTGTTGCGCTGACTGTGTGAAGAGTTTTGACAATGTGACTTCTGTTTTGACCCATGCAGGTTAGCAATTGAAAAACACTGTAAAAAAGAAACTAAGATGGATCCATCAAACTTGTTATGAGTGTTGTTGTTGCACAGTATATCCACTCTACTGCTCCACTGTTGGCAGCACAGGTTTGGAAAGCCTTATATCCAAAACAATTTACAGTAAACAGTTTACTTTTAAACTGCATTGTGTTATGTTATCTTGAGGAGGTCTCTCAACTACACATAACAAATGTTAAGGATAATCTTTGCTTATGTTATGTGTTTCTGAAAAGGAGGAGAAAAAAAGAATATCGGCTGACATATTGGAATATCGGATTTTAAAATTGGTCTCATATCGGTCTGGCTCTAATTTATTTTATTTATTTAAAAAAGGGACAGTGCACATTAATGAACAGACAGGTTGTTACAAAGGTCAGTCCAACAAAGGACAACATAACAAAACAATAGAAGGAATAGTATAATACACCATGTTAAACAAGACGGTCATAATGCTTTGCTATGCAGATCATGAGCTAGTTACTAAAGTGAATCTAAATCTAGAGTAAAGGGAAAGGCCATTTTTCTGTAGGTCTGCACAAGATGGTAATATTGCTTGTTTTTCAGAAAATTGCAGTTGCTGTTTGATTTTGAAATGCACCTGAATCATTTGTAATTTTTAATCTAAACTGAAGACTCACTGAAGATTCAATATTGAGCTTAAGTGATCTGTTTTCCACTAACATTGGGAGATAATTTGACTTATAATAGAGTCTTTACACCCTGTTGATTGTAAGTGACCCTCAACAGTGTTTTGAAATTGATGTATAGCTTTAATCACCTTACTTTGTATCCACACTGTGACCAGACGAGCAAAGTTTAACTGCTATACTCTAGGGATTCAATCTTACATAAACACATTGTGGTTTTGCATATCCTTTTGCAAATTGTCTCATAAATGTTTTTCACATTCAAAACTTAATAACTAATACACAAACAAGAATCACAAGGCAACCCTTCCATCAAATCATAAAACCAATCAACTGCACCATTTGGTGACCACTGTGAGATATGTGGACATATCAGAAGTACTTTAACAGCATTTTGCACCTTATTGTCATATGGCAGATTTGTACATTTGCTCCCACTTAAGGCTACTCAGACGTTTTAGTTTTTTTTAAATGTGTTGCAAGTGATGCTGTGGTATGGATGTCAGAAATTGGGAAGCTTTCTTGATCAGTTTTGCTCTTGGCAGCGTTGCACATGGGACTTGAAGGAGTTATGACACGACAATGATGGTGCATGAATGGCGGATCTCAGATCAGTAAACACGCTTGTAGCAAGTTTATCGTTCCTCACTTGATATGCCATGTATTTTTTATGTTGTTTATGAGCGAAACAGATGTCGGTGTGCGCATGAGCGTGTCCTGAGTGTGTGTGTCACTCTCCAGATGGTTGTTCACCTATAGGCCTCGTAGCGACGTCTCCACCCTTACAGCCACAGACATCTGCACTCTCTCTCTCTCTTCTCTCGCTCTCTCTCTCACACACACACACACACATGCACATACACACCGGCACTCTCAGGTCCTCTGATGTGCTGCCCCTGGGCCCCCTCATCACCTGTGGGAGAGGTAGAGCAGCAGGGAGCAAAGGAGCGATGGAGGCTAGAAGAGTGCAACACGGATCAAAGGGAAACTCATTTACGGGTGCAGAGCGTGATGTTGTGAGGTGGGATCAAGCTGCTTATCTCACTCACGCACCCTCTCCCTGATCTACACCATCACCCACTTGCTCATCTAGTCATTCACATACACTAAGTCGTTCACTCAGTAAATCAGTCCCTCATTTACTTACTCACAGCTTAACTCACCGTGTAACAACACAAACAAGTGAATCAATAAAGTTATCAGTTAAGGGAACTGTCTCTACAAGACAAAAAATCTTAAAGTGCTTCTTTTCATCATTTGTCGATGTGGAGCTGCTTGCTGAAGTTGACGTTTTTGAGCATCACCCCATCAGCCAGCGGAGGATCAGCCTTGCAGTCAAGGTCGGTTGGGTGATGTAGCTGCAGTGCGTTGGCGTGCGCGTACACGCTTCTGCACTTCGGCATTTAAGCACACGTGTCCGATGGAGTAACTAGATATGTGGAGAATTCGAGGAGTTAGGGAGGACTTTTCGACAGAGATCAAAAGAAAGCTAAAAAGGAAATTCTTGTAACTGTCAATGGGAGGAAGAAGAGAACGATTGGAAGAGCTGGTGAAAGTGTGCCACCTAGAATAACAAAGATGGAGCAGAAGAATAAAGAGTAACAGAGTGGAGCTGGAGAGAAAGAAAATTAGGTGTTTGTGCGGGAAATCAATCAGATTTGAGGCAAGGTGTAGAGATCAGGGTGGATCTGGAGACAGGGTGTCAGATGGAGGGGGAGACATGGACTGATAGATGAAGGGAGGGCGTCAAGGCATCATAATAAGGATAATAATCTTTTCACCACTCTCTGTGACCGTTTGACCTCTCCTATACTGCGCTAAAGCCCCAACCTGACAGGCATTAATCCTCACCACTAACGTCATCAATACTGTCCTGCTATAGAATATACCCCCATATCCTTTGTGTGTGTGTGTGTGTTTCTGCATGAACGTGTACATGCATCTTTTCTGTGTCAGAACTCCGCAGCGACATAGATGATTAAAAGGCATTGAAATGACAGTTTTAGCACTGCGTGTGGATGTGCATTATCTCCTGCCCACCACATGTATCTGTCACACAGCAGAGTGAGTGACAGAAGGAGTTGGTTTTGAATAATGGAAGGAAGGGATTATTATGACTAGTTAATTTACAAGGTCATCTGTGACTGCTTCTGCTGTGCCTGCACTGCTGGCATCATATCACCGTCAGGATTCACACAACAGCTATGTCTCTTAGAATTTTCTGTTGAGTTTGTTTGTCATCTTCTTATGCTGTGAAGAGAAAAGGTAGATGGGAGTTGGTTAGGCTTTTGCATTCACAATTGTGGCGTGCTTCAAATAGCCGGCAATTTGTTGTTTTCAGTGGGAGAATGACAGTAATTGTATATAGTCAACGCCTGTGGAAGGAGCGCAGATGGAGAGATAATCTTTATCAAGTTGAGTTTACCCACTTTTGCCATTTACTGTGATGACAAATTGAATGTTGAGAGTTCTTGAAAGACAGATGCTCCAACAGGCATTTGAAAGTTTCTCTTACAATGCAAATCAACGTTTGAATAAACTGACATGTTCGTGTGACTTAGTAGTAGGAAGTTGTGTCAAGAACAGCAACCTTCAAACAACAGCAGAGGCACACTATTTGGGGAATATGGTTGTATATACTGTGTAACAGTAGAAATGTGTCCACCGGCAGAGATTTGGCAAAACTGTTTCCACCATCTGCAGGAGCTTTCTCTTAGTGTCTGCTATATATTCCGGGCAGGCTATGTAGCAAATCAGGGTTGTGATATTGCGTACACATGATTTGGGCAGCAGGACTACTTACCCCATTCTCATGTGACGAGATGTCGGTTGGTGGCGGTAACGCACCTCTAAACTGATTTGCCACCTGTCATAGAAGAAGAAAGTGACAAGAAAACATGGAGGAGGAGAGTGAAATTGTAACTACAGACCAGGAGGGTTTTTTTTTGTTTGCACGGAAGTACGGTCATTTTAAACCATTTCTTAATTGAATTTACAGAACAATTAGGCTACTGTAGCATGAATTATACCATTACAGAGATATAAAATTACATATTCTACGACAGAAGATTTGGGTCGTGACCCCTGTTTGACATGAAGACACAAAGACAATTAAAGCTATAAAAATATGGTTGCACACTTAAAGTCTTTGACCTTAATACAGGGAACAAAGTTATTTACTGTGGCACAGGAACATAAAATATAAAATCAATTACTGATAAATGCAAAGCAGTACAAAAAAGCACAGGGTTTCCCATAGGAAAATGGTTTGCTATCACGGCTATTGATGATACCCATTTCAAGTCCAGCTGGTCAATACCAATCTCAAACTTCAACTGGACCAGACTGTATAGGATATATTGTAAATGTAAATGCTCCGTATTTGTATTGCCTTTCTAGACTTTTCGACCACTCAAAGCGCTTTTACATTACATCGCATTCACACACATTTATACACTGGCGGAACAGTATTTTGCCCAAGGATACTTCATGCAGCCTGGAGGAGCCGGGGATTGAACCGCCGACCTTCCAATTAACAGGCAGCCCCAACTGTGTCCAACTGGTGATTATCAGACATGTTGTCTGACCTATAGTGCATCGTCAAGTATTTTTCTCACATGTAAGTATCTGATTGTGATTACTCCACAACATATCTATGACGTAATCGATCAGAAAGTCACCTACTGAACAGAAACTGACACATCCTGACACATGTCATCTTGTTATCAATACGGCAGTTTAAACAGTCACCTCAAATATTAATACATGGCCTTTACTGTGTAATGAAGTGCCAATTCTCATTTTCCCTGAAGCCTAAAAGGATAATATATTGTATGAAGTTGTCATAGTTTCTTCTGATGTTAGTGGGGGCATTGAAAATGCTGCGGTAAACCCAACATAAAGATTCAGAATGTAATAAAAAATTATCAGTTTGAAATGATTGAAAATGACTACTCATTAATATTGAGCGGTAAGGGACTTTTTGCTTAGCATTAGCAAGGAGAAGTCTCATATGATATAAGACTGACTGACCTTTTGTTACACCACAGTGTGTATGAAATATGGTCAGAAAATGCATATAATGGGAAATTATACAAATGGAATGAAAAGTAGATCATTTGATTGTTATGTTATAGCCACACAAATCACATTAAACATCTCAGATTTACTGGAGCTGTGTGTGTTTTAATGGCATGCCATGCAAACAGAGCTGAGTAAATGATTGACAGACCGAAGTAACTGTTCTAGAACCCTAAGTCTGAAATTATTCTGTGTGTGTGTGTGAGAATGTACTTATACACAGATAATGACTGATAGCTTTACAGTCTGTCACCACCAGGCTTAAAGAGGAGTTTCTCTGTTTTTCGAAAAGTTGTCAGTTGAAAAGTTTCTCAGCCTTTGCACTCTGTCAGAGATAATGACTAATTTACATTCCAATCATTTCTTGACGTGGAACATTGACAGCAGGTGGTGATGGTTCTGAATAAAAGCACTACCTTGTGTATAAGTGTCTTATTTACATCACCGCAAATACTTCTGTATTCTCTCAGATTGAGAAGGAAATCCCCCTCTGTTGGAATAATCATTCGTCTCTATTTAATTCTGATAATCGAGTCTACTTTAGTGTATGTGTGAGTCTGTGTTAGCATGCACATTTACAGTATATAGTTGTGACACAGTTTGCATTGTTGCTAAAGATATTTTTAGAGGTCAAGGTGATAATTTGTGCACGATGTATGGACATAATGGCCGTGAATATGGGGGTAATGCAAAGTTTACAAAAATGTGAATTTATATTGACCTGAAGTGTGGTCTATGTAGTCTAAAGGAAACACAAAGTATCGTCATGTAGATAGTTAAACACCTGTTTGGCGAAGAAAATTTTATTTAATAAATTTAAAATTTATTTAATAAATTTAAAATTTATACCCAATTCGATACCACGGTTAAAAAAACAACAATACATACAATATACAATACAATAATTCCAATGTTTAATATAAACATTCAAACATTTCAAAAAACAGCTAACAGCTGTGAAAGTTGTTAGAGGATGTCCAGGACAGATGAAAGGTGATTTGGTGATAAATGAGCAAGCTATTGCAATTACAACCTTGCAATGTGCATGATTAATCCATTTTATGAATTTTTTTTTATTTTTTATTTTTTTTACAAACTGTTTAAGAGTTGTCACTATCTAAATTGGCAGTGGTTTAAGATTTCTATGTCGAAAAACCATTATTTAAGATTTAAATGGATCATATTGCACTAAGACGGTCCCTAACTCTGCCTATTGTGGCTGGCGCTTTGGACAGACATTCAGTTCTTTGTGCTCTCTACTGCATTGTCATCTTTGGTGATTTTGACTTGATCAAAACTGTGAAACGTCTGCCTAAATAAGCTCTCCAACATATCCCAGAACTGAGAGACTTTGACGTGGAGCTATTAAAGGTACCAGCTGTCAAAACCGACAAGTGTTAAATATTAAACTGACGATGATCATTTCAAGCTATTCCACTGATCGACAGTCGGTGGCGGTAACTAGAATACGGCATCAAAGGCAGGGAAGAAAAGAGTGTTAGCTAGCATACTTGCATGTAAATGATAAAGGTTTAAGGGGCAAATTCACAAAAGGATTGTGCAGATGAACATTTAACAGCCTCAAAACAAGGGCAGATTACACTTGCTGCAATGTTTGGGCATGTAATATCATTAGGGCAATAGCTTTGTGGAACGGACCTTGAGACAGGGCATATAGTGGTTGCAAGTGATTCATGGTGCAGTCAGCGGCTGCAATTCATTCTTTGTGAATTCGCCCCTAAACTATTAAAAGAAATTGACTTGAACATAATGCATTAAAGGCCCTGCACACCCAGACAGGTGCTTTCAGTTCTTGTCTGATTACACCTATGATCAGTTTGAAGATGGGCAAAGCTACGCTGTGGTGTTCGTTAGGTCACCGCACCTTTTTCACTGCAGATATTTTGGTATGTCATAACTGGAAAAACACAGGTTGTGACAAAGGTTAATAAGAATGATAAAGGTGTAATTAGTGTCACCCTAACAGGGCACTGAGGGAGATGTCAGTCAAGCAGTCTGTATAGAGCTGAGAAGACACCTAATTGGGCAGCAAAATTTAAATCACCTGTGATGCATAGGTGTGCATGGCCTTTAAAGACATTTGGGTGGCCTCAGGAAACACAGTACATTTTAGTCTGCATGTAACCACAGCTTCCCCGGACTAAGCATTGCATTCACCAATGAAAAATCGGCTGCTATGAGAGGATTTTTCAGCTCTGGACAGATGTCACGGCAGCAAACATTTTTCTTCCAAATGGATGCTTGTGAGGTATACAGTATAGAAATGCTCTGTTCAAGTTACAAACTAATCTACCAGGAATGTGTTCTTGCTTGCACATATCATTTTGTCCAGCGCAGAGCGTTACTCGATGTATCGCAGCCAAAGTTGAACCAGGTTCAAATTCTTTGTTGGATGACTCTGTGTTTTTTCCCCACAGCCCTTTGCATTAGGAGCCACCGCTGTTGTTGTTATAATACTAATCAGCAGTACTTTAAGAGAAATCTGACTATTACGGTTTTTATAAGACAGCTGCTGAGATGCATGATGCTATAAAGTCTGGTTCTGGAGGCGAGACAGGGTCCAAACCAGTGTGAGCAAAGTGTGTGTGATAAAATGGTGAATTAGTGTTTAGAAAAGTGAAGAGAAATTCAAATCAGGGTGAAATTCATCTCACTTTGACTTTTCCAGATTGTTTGTAGTGACTTGTATGCGGGCACATGGCCACATGCAGTAAACCAGATCACATGTGGAAGAGGTAGCTTATCCTGTACCATATCCTGTATCACATGCACACGGGCATGTGCACACTTGGGGAATGGACACAGTTGGAGAAAGAACGCCGAAGGGACAGAAAAACGTGTACAACAGTTGCCCGTCTCTTTGGTGCAGGCTTTAGTTAGTTTTAAACTAGGTACAAGTTGAAAACTACAGCTGATTCTTTGAAGTTTTTCCCCTATGTGCGCCACAACAGCCCCAAACAGAAAAAAAGCTTTTAAAAAATAGGCTGCCTGTTCAATTTGAATAGAATGGAGGCCATGAAAGAGCATACATTTGCAAATAGTTTGCATCTAATTTAGTGCAACTTGAATGCCATTTTAAGAATAGCAAGTAACCGCCTCATTTTTCTGTTTTTAAAATCAGAAAAGATAAGTGCTCTTTCACTGACTGCCTTAAAAAGGTCAAATCAAACTTTTTAACCATCAAGATTTACTTGTTTGTGTAGAGTGCTATTTATTAAGTTTACCTTGGCAGAAAGGTGGTTTCTTTCTAACTAATTTGGGCCTAATTCAAACTTTTTCAAAAAAAATCAAAAAAGTGTTTTTAATGATTGAAGTAAGTGTATTTATTTAACTTGTAGTGTTGTGTAGGGCTTTACAATTAAGTATTAAGTATTCGAAACTGAAATTCAGAGCCTCTAAATGTTACCATGTCGGTTATTTTGGTTATTTATAAATATTTTCTCTACAGTGTGTGTTCATGTACTTTCCCCTTATAAACATACTAGTGAGTGTGTGGTCACGTGACTCCGCCCCGTCCAGTCCTGCTCAACTTCCAGACTGGAAACAGACATCCATTTTATTAACGGACATGCTCTGACCTACACTGTACATTTACTGCCAGACTGACAACAAACTTTAAATAAACCCAGCGTACAGTACAGTTTACAACAACAAACTTGAATATTCATCTTTGTGTATCACTGTATAATAACATTACATTTATATGGCTCTTGTCTAAACATAAAATAAGTCTGTGCATTGCATAGGTTGGCAGGTGTGTTGCCTTTAAGAAGAAAGCCATCAGGCTGATGTAAAAAATGATCAAGGTATGATTATTATTATTATACAAAATTATTTTTGAGAGGATTTGTACCAAACAGAGGTCTCCTTAAGTCTGTAGAATATGATGTGTCGGCCAGGACGTCTGTGCAGCACGACAACATTTAGTTTAAAACAGTATTTTCGTGCACGTTTCGTCTTTAACAAATATTGCCCCCCTGCATTTTGAAAATTGTAGTAAGCCATATTGCGATTTCAATAAATTTTCGATTTATTGTGCAGCCCCACTACAGAAGCTGTAGGTGTACTCACAAAAACCATGGACACTTTTTGCAAAGAAACTGCAGCACAGGGAGAGAGAGCATGCAATATATATTAAGAGTGGTAGTGGAATTTTGCCACATGTGTGATATGGCTGCTGCGAACGACACACAGTGTACAAGGCCATATCTTAGGCCATAATTTCTTGAAATGAAAATTCTTGTACAACTTGTGCGCATTAATGGTACGTCACATTTCCTAATTCCTTGCTTCCATTTGTTGTCACTATGGGCCATTCTTGCTTCAGTCCCACTCTTGTTGAACTAATCAGAAGTGGTGTTTCATGTCTGCGGTGAGGCTTTCCGAATGAGACTGGAAATTACACCTACATGCCACCAGTTAGACAAGACTAAGGTGGTGCACATAGATAGGAACATAAAAAATTGACTTAAGAATTGAAAAATTCTAAAGTTAAGTGGACACACATACCCTAAGCTCACCTCTGCATAAGTGGAAACTGGTTTATTGTGACCTTTATACCAGTTTAAACTGGGTTACATGTAACAATAACTTGGTTATATTTTAAAAGGCAGAAATGTGTCTTCAGTGAATGCAAGGTGTACCCTTCATTTGAAACGAATTGCCCAGTTACACTGACTAAAGTATCACTCTATCTGCCTTTCTGTAGCTGTCTTGAGGGCATGTGCTGATGGAGCTGCCAATCACCTTTATAACATCACTGCTGGAGACCGAGAAAGGTGAGTCTGTCTTGTGTTCCACATTTGCATTAGTTAATTTGTATTTTCACTTATGTTTCCTTTATGTATGTAGTAGTGTGGTTATGTTTGGGAAAAATTTGATAAAATTGAAAAAAAGTGCACACTGTTTTTAATAGCATTGTTTCTGACCAAAAAAAGTGGCAGCAGCAGCAGCAGCACTGTAATTGTGCATTCAGCAACCATGTGTTTGGTTGCGTGTGTGTGTGTGTGTGTTCCTGGTGAGAATATGCACTCTATGTATTAACGTTGTGTGTATGTGTGTGTGTTTCTGACAAAGTACTGTATGTGTGCATTCCACAACCACATTTTGTGTGTGTGCGGCTAATGGAGGACTGCTGTCAGGAAGGAGATGGATCTGGGGTTCACGGTGTCCCTGAAGTGTTGAGGCTTTCACATTAACACCCCGAGTATGAGCATGAGTGTGCATTTTGTCAGGCTGTGAATGTGATGCTATGTGTGTCTGTGTTTGTCTGTCTGCGTGCATGTTCTCACAATCCTTTCATCGCAGCAGCCCTTTTTAAGTTGTAGACATCTAAAGTGAGGACATTTTTCATTCACACTTTTTCAGTGGGTAAACTTAGTCTGGTCCTTGAGATTAGGCCTCGGTCTTACAACTAGGTTATTAAATCAATGTGTATGGTTAACTGATACACTAAAAACATCACATTAACTGTGGTGGAAGACCATGCACACTTTGCTATTAATGTTCATAATGTTTGCCAGGTCAAACATTTCAAGATAAAGCCAAAAACAGTAATTGTAACACAACTACTACAGGAAATTATATGGTGTAGACTTTACCTGATTGGTCAACATTCAGTGCAAACACTGATATAAAACACCTCCACACAGACAGCAGCAGTACATGCTTCAATTGAAAAAAAAAAAAAAAAAAAGACAAGGGTGTTTGTTTGGAGGATAAACAATCTCAGCCAGTCAAGATCATAAACAGAAGGAGGTAGAATAATTGAATTGCACACTGCAGTGATGACTGTCACAGTAAATGCTTAACAAACAGCAATAGTTTTCAAATGTTTAGTCATGTTTTTAGGTGGGAAAGAGGGTGCACAGTTAGAACTAGGATTAGAGCTAGGTTTGAGTTAAGAGTTTGCAAATACTGAGAGTTACAGTTGTTGTTGGAGAGGAACGAATGAATGAGGTCCACGCTAGTGCAGTAGGACAACCATGTATGTGTTTTGTGGGTTTACAATCTCCCCCCCTGTATTTTAAAAATAAAGCTAGTCATGTGTCTCCATCTCAGGGTGTGAGTTTGAGCATGTTAGGCCTGCTGGCAGAGGCATCGCTCATACTTCTGTCTGTTTGTGTGACACGGCAGATTCATCTTCTGACTCTCTTGTCCGAGCTCTGTCAGCAGCCCGCACAGTGGAGCTGACAGCCAGGCCTGCCTTTTAGCCTGACTGCTCGCAACCTGAAAAGTTATACATTACACAGGGAGGGTGGAGACTGGAGGAGACAAAAGCGAAGAAGGGGAGGAGGGCGAAAAGACGAAGGGAGTGTTTTACGGGTGGGGCTGTGTAAATCAATCATCAGCAAGTTAAGACGTATTTAACCTAACATTACCATAACTAATGGACTACAGAGAGGGAGAGGAGGGGAGGAAGGGAGAAGGAGATGCAAGTGATCAATCAAAGCCAAGTTTTATGAGTACTGGTATCACAGACAACAGCAGCAGCACGTAATCAAATAAGAGAGATGCAGGAAAAAGCAACCCACAATTAAAGATTAATAAAAACGACTGATTGTTTGATAAACATTATTTTGGAATGAAATGAAGCCAAGCAGAGTTGTGCCAGTTTCCGTTTATGTGTGTGAGTGGACATCTTAGGACTTACACCTTTCCCATAAATGCAGAGGAACATGTCAGCTTTTAAGATCCAGTTTTAAAAAGGGAAGCCGGTGCGCAAACATCAATTTGACCACGTTTACTGCAGTTCTGCTGGTGAATATGTAACTACGGTCAGATTTGTTGTCACTGCATTTCATTTGCATGTAAGGGAAACTGTGTTTGAGGAGGGCAAACTAAAATTGTAGCGTTAATTTTTTTTCAAAGCTGTTTCTTTGAAATCTAAACGATGACAAACCCCTCTGAAAAAGCAGTGGCCTTAGGTGAGGTGATAGGTGTGTGTATTTGTCCACGTCTGCCTTGACTGTGCATTTCCATCAGAAAATAATGAGGATAATAAAGTTTCCGGCCAGCCTCTATAGCCTACTGCTCTGCCACAAGAAGAGAGTGGGCGGACGGCCTCCCACAGTTAAAAGAAAGGCGCCACGTAATTTTCTGTCAAAATAGCCTTAATGGTAGTCATTAAGGGTGAAGAGAGGAGGGGGGGGCACGTCAGGCTAAGGCTTTCTGCCTCTCCTGACAACTGAAATGACAATGATTCAACTTCACTGTATGTAACATACTCACACCACACATCATTGATTTTCTATTAGCAGTTTTTCCTCTTAAGTTGTTATCTCTCTTGACATTTATGTATGCTCCTATCTCCACTGTTTTTAAACCATTCTTTGATGATATACATGGGTGACGTGTTCACTCTGGCTGACTTGATCACTCTGTTCAAGCAGTTGCTCAATTCTCAGAAATCTGGGTAACTTATTTGTTCTTTTCCTGGTACTAAATCTCAAGCACCACCTTTACATAGTTATATGAAATTGCCTCAAAGCCCCGTAATTGTGCCTTTGTAAGTGTTGCTCATACTCACAGGCTTTGTCTCTGTAGATTCGATCTGTCTTTTACTTTGTGATTATTCTGAATCTGCTACTTACTGTGTTAGCGCCAGACAAGAAGTTGTTTTTATCATCGATATGCATTTTGCACATTTAATAAACAGACCTTCAGTTTGAGGTTGGTCAACTGGCAGAATCAGCCACTAACTACTCAGCAGAGAGCCAAGTTCCACGCAAAACCTAACCAAAAATCTGCATCCAGTTAATGCTGGGGATAGGTTTTAGGGGCTGTGAGCTCAGGTGAATGTGGCTCTCAATTTCTGTCTCTTAAAGCTGTACTGATCTAAAATAATGTTTTGTTTAGCTAATGAAGGTAATGACTCAGTGGTTTATATAACTTTGCAGGCCCTTTGCACCAGCTGTGAAGAATCTGCCACTAGGAGCCAAATGTGCTGCACGTTTTGTACTGTTTGCTTAAGACATTATTGATATATGACAATACAACATGGTTTCTCTGTTTTTCCTTATCAGACACACACAAGGACACGTTAATTAACAGAACTCTCATCAGTCAAAGGAATGCACATAGCTGCTCCCGCTCAAACCAAACACACTGATATTCAAACAGTTATAAGCTCACCAACATGACCTCTGAGCAACTGTCAGCAATGGAAAGCTCTCACCTCATAAAATTAAATGGTAAATTATCATTTCATGCCAAACTTGCACTAAAATTGCTTTCATGTGGGCTCAGGCCCTTTCGTCGGAGCTGAGACCTCCGGCTGTCCTGTAAATCGAACATCATTTCAAAATGAAAAATTGCATTTTGTCTAATTTGTGCATCTAATCAAATCCTCTGAGAGGAGAAGAAGTCAAG
Source organism: Micropterus salmoides (assembly GCF_014851395.1). NCBI lineage: Eukaryota > Metazoa > Chordata > Actinopteri > Centrarchiformes > Centrarchidae > Micropterus > Micropterus salmoides. Next base: position 37,834,837 of record NW_024040040.1, on the reverse strand, counting down.
AGACGGATGAACAGGGAGAGGAACACGGCTGAATGTGGGAGGAGGAAATTGTACACAAGCTGAGTTTATAAAATTTGCAGCTGTGTGTCGGTCTGTGTGTGTGTGTGTGTGTGTGTGTGTGTGTGTGTGTGTGTGTAGAGTTACTGGGAGATGCAGATTTGTGAATGTCAGTGTCAAGAGATTTTCAGTGCATAGTTGTGTCAGCACATGATTGTGTATGCATTTCGGTTTTGGGGAGATAATGTTGTCAGCCTCAGAAAATGAAGTTGTCAAGCGCGAGACTACTTATTTTATAAGACTTAGTGGCTAAGAGCTAACTCTGGCAGTCTGTCTTTCTGTTTGCCTGTCATGTCCATGTTTTCTCATTTACATATCACACGTTCTATTCTTTATGCTCACCAGAATTAGTATTTTAATTCGGTCCGTATCTCTTAGCATTGTGTTCAGGACCCCATTCGAGGTGACTTCATATGCAGATGGGGTCAGCCAAGACTAAGGCTGATTTTTTTATATGTTTTTAGAAATATTTTCAACAAAATGTATTGTAATCATCATATCATCCATTACAAGCTGTGTTCAGATATGCTGTAATAAAATTGGCACAGCTTGGGAACTGTTTCACTGCTGGGATATCGAAAATTATGTGACCTAAAAACAGGATCCCAGGCCAACAATTACGAGGATTACACTACAAATTAAACCGGGCAGGGGGTTCAAAACACTCACGAACTAACTGATGGCTGGTAAGTAAAGGCTCCTTCCTCGTAATTGCTTTCATTGCTCTTAGAAATTAGCAATATGCTGAGTCATTTCACAACTGTACCTTAGGTGGGCATAATATTTAATATGTAATGTTAATGCAGTAGGTCTGTTCTGTTAGTAGTAAATTCAGTTCTTAATCTCCAGTAATTAGCCACTATTAATGATTTTATGTTGCTCTTTATTATCATATCATATTTTATCAAGAAGCTCAAAGCCAAACGAGTTTTCTTGTGTTTTTTTGCCAAGATATTCCTTCACTATACTTGCTATGTTACACACACTTTTGTTTTTACAAAATGTGTGTTGTGCTATCATTAGTTTCTGTTAAGTTTATATATATTAGAATTGTAACAATTAAGGTTTATTAAAATTATAATTACACCCTCCCTCTTTCTATCTCTCTCTGACTCTCTCTAGTACAGATAGTAGCCCTGAGAGTAATTCTGAAAGTTAATAAAGTAAGTATGTGTGTGTGCTGTGTGTGTTTTGGGGATGAGGAGTGTGTGGAATTATGACTATGAGGCTATCAGACTAATCACCAGTAGTGGTAATAACCATAGGACCTATAAGCATCAAGCATTAACTTTGGGATTAGGCACTGTTGGAGCATAAATCACTGGATCACTGCTGGATGAACAAATCCAGGCACTACAGACACACATGCTTTCACAATCATGCACAAACTAAATTTTATTATTTCAATACAGATGAACATAAGCATGTTAAAGACACATGTACGTCAGCATGCAATGAAATGCTTTGAGGTCTTGCTAATTAGATTCTTTGTTGTAGTCGGATAATAAGATCACTGTTAGCACTGATTGTTTTATTTTCATGCCTTCCTTTTGCAGCACTGCTTTGTTATGAAACCAGACACATAAACCGAGTTCACATCTACAAAATAAAAACTTTTATCTACACACCAACAAGTCCTCATATTTGAATGACAAATTAGGTCATTTGTCAGTGCCTACAAAATACCCCTTAAGAACAAAAACGATGAAATGGTTGTTTTTTACATGGATGTTTAAGGTTTGGTTCAGAGAGCTGAACGTGTCAAAGTCCTTTGCTTTGGCTTGTTTAGGTATATGAGTCCTTAATGATGTCATCCAAAATAATTCCTCCACCCCTTCACAGGCTGTCCTCTCTGATTGGGAGATGGGAAGGATGAGAGGAGCAATCAGAGCAACATCTCCTCGAGTGATGAAAAGAGTTTGTCATGATGTGATTCAGGAGATGATGAAAGATGTGAGAGAATATAAACAAAGCAACATTATGTTGTAATTAAGTGGTCGTATGGAAGGATGGTGTCAAGCTTAGTTTGATGGAAAATAGAGAAATAGACATGAAGAAAGTACAAGAATAGGAGAAGCATTAAAAAAAAAAATCTTAATGAAGTGGGTAGATGGAGGGAAGTTGCCTTAATTACACAGAAAAGTAAGTATTGCAGAGCAGAAATGAGACGAGATTGGAAGAGAGTGCAAAGCAGAAGACACCATGGGATGGAGAGGTGTGGGTTGTCGGGGAGAGGAGAGAAAAAAAAGCAGGCAAAGAGGATGCAGAGACACACAAGCAGGGTGATTGACAAACACACACACACACACACACACACACACAAACACAGGCAAAGGTCATACAGCCATCCCCGCCACCCGATCCTCAGACAAACTGGCGGTAAAATGCTCTATTTCCCATCCAAATTAAAGTGTCAGTTAATATTAATGTGGAAGTGAGGACTGTCAGACACACAACACTCAGACACGCAAACACACACGCAAACAGCATTTACGCTTGCGCACACACAGACACAAATGCAGAATTTAGAATCCCGCCTGGTCAATTACTGTCATCCGCTGGAGTTATGCACACAGGTCACAATGGGATGTGTGTGTGTGTGTGTGTGTGTGTGTGTGTGTGTGTGTAAAGCTCTGATCGGGCCCAGTGTCACGTCTCGTCCCGTCTGTCACATGAAGGTTATTTCTGAATGGAGATGCAATTGTGGCGTCCTGTATTATAAAGAGGGTGGAAAGTCAAGTGTGCATGTGCTTGTGTGTCCCTGCCTATTTGCATATGTTTGTGCACATTGTGTGTGTGTGCACATCTCAGTGCCTGTGCATGTGTTTGTGTGGAAAGTATTTACCTGGATCATATTTTTTTGTCCAGCTCAGGAAGGGTTATGGTTGATTGTCTTTATGCGTGCGTGTGTGTGTGTGTGTGTGGCAGTAGATTGCATACAATTGCTGTTCTGTTTGTCTTGCTGTATCTTGTTGGTGTAAATGTGAATGCGGGGGGGGGGGGGGGGAATAATCCTTCTGTATCTCTTTCTGCAACGGACCGGAACATCATTCTCGCCTTTTGCTGTGGAACGTGCACACACACACACACACATAAATACACATACACGCACACAAACAAACACACCACCCAACCAACCATGAAATCGTAATGTCAGACCTGTTAATGCCTCTAGATAGTGGCAACCGCATCCCTGCGTGGTCCTATTCTTTACACACACACACACACACACACACACACACACACACACACACACACACACACACACACACACACACACACACACACAAATGGAATAAACAGAGCTATCTGTCTCTCTCTCTGACAGGAATGTTCTACTCAGTAGTGGCTTGTAGAGTTTTGCCTGTTTTTGCTGATATCTGAAACAGACCTTGTTAATTCCTACACCCTGGGAATGCAGGTTGCCTCAAAACAAAGTTGTATTTGGATGAATGGAATACACAGGGAAATGTACGTTCAGAATGCATGCATATATATTCCCATATAACCTCCTGCCCAGTTAAATTTCCAGTTAAACGCCTCTTAATTACTTGTAATAACATGGCTTTCCTGCCAGATTCATGTACTTAACAACTAATATTCTGTATTACTTCATTTTGTGAACTTTGTGCCTGCATTTATGGGTTATATGAGTCAAAAACCAGGAGAAAGTAGTTTTTTTGTCCATATCATAGTAAGTTATACACATAATGTTCGTGTACAGTGACCTCGCATAAGCAAACTACAAGCTTTCAAGCCCAGCAGTCTAGGTTCATTTGCATCCTTCAACATCCTCCTCCTTTCAGCGCACGATTTCATCCTCCATGTAGTCCCCATGTTTGTAGAAAATACATTTTTAACCCATTTGATACTCTACAAAAATGTATCTTTAAAACCAGATATGGCTTATAGGATCAGATTTTGGTTGGGAGTATTGTTTGGTTGACTGTCTCTGTCAATGTTTACAAATTATTTAAAAAATGTGAGTGTACTGCAGCACACAAGTCTGCATTGTTTTTACTTCCCTTTGTCCTCTATCCCATGTCAGTAATCCACATATATAAACAAAGATTATTTGTATTAACTTATTTCACCATTTACTCTTAGAGTATGCTGCATTGATTGAGAACATGTTTCAAATCATCAAATTGCTCTGTGACTTGTAATGACCTCTAATGAAGAATGTAGTCGCTCATTGTAATGGAACAGGCCAATATCGATGAACACCGGGTACATCCTGATCTGTTTGTTTGTGTGTACACGTGAGTGTGTGTGACAGAGAGAGAGAGAGAGAGAGACTTTGGATTGAATTTGCTTCTAGTCCTATCATTACTATTACATTTATGTGTTTAAGTTTACTTGGATGTATTTATCAAACTAGCAGATTTGCTTATGTTTGATGACATGTATGTGTGTGTGTATATGCGTGTGTGTGTATATGCGTGTGTGTGTGTGTGTGTGTGTGTGTGTGTGTGTTTTCACATCAAACTGTGTATCTCAGCAGTCACTTGTGTGTGTGTGTGACAGGGCCAGGCTCAGTGCCACAGAGAATCACCCTGTCAGTCTCCGTGTTGCTTCGTCTTCCCCCGGCGGCGTCACTCCTCTCTTTCGCTGCACAGATCAAAGAGCTGACACATGCCCCAATGTCCTCTCTCTCCATCTCTCTTCTATCTCCGCCTCACACTCTGTCTTCCTTGCAATTGTAACCCTCTCCCTCTGTCCCTCACCCCCTCTTTCTATCCTCACATCCAGCTTTCTCCCCGACTATATCAGTGGGGATTTTGATTCCATTACTGCCGAGGTCAAAGCTTTCTATTCAGACAAGGTGAGTGGAACACAACTTGCACACACTCTCAGACCTACAGGTGCACACACATATATACACACACACACACACACACACACACACACACAAACAAAAAGCAATGGGACTTTAGGCAGACATAATTTGAAAGTTTGTACTAAAGAACTCTATAATATCTTTAGCCTCAAATGTACAACTAGACTCCTTTAACCACCTTGACATATAGGCGACTCTAGTAAGAAGTTGACTTCCTTTGAGGCAAGACCTTCCCATCTGCTGCAACAAAGACTTCAAGTGACCCTGACTATATAGACATTTTCTTGCAGAGCTGTGTTTGACTGCGGAGTTCGATGTTACTGTTTTTAGTATACCTTAAAGCTCGCAATTATATACAAGTCGTTGTAGCTACACATTGTGAAGACTTAGAAAATAAGTATATCACACAAGTTATCTGCTCTGTTTCTGAATAATTCCTGTAACATTCTCAATAACTTGACTGGCAAATAAAACAAGGGTTAAATCCGTCTAATCCTGAATATAGGCACATGTTCGCCCAAAATGACCCTCACATTGTCACTGTGTGAGGAAACTACACCCTCATCAATTTAACTGTGAAGTCAGCTTTTTAAGAAAGTTTAAGAAAACATCAAGCTTTCTGAGTGTGCGTGGTGTTGGAGGATTACATTGCTGAGATCACGCTGCCTAAGTGGATAAGTGACTATCCAGCGTCGACTAGGGTTAAACGGCTCTTTTGCTCGAGACCTGACAAGAACATGCAGACCGAGTCATCAAAGTGGGTACAAGTGTGCAGTCTGACATGGCCCCAAATGTCAGTGCACTCATGATGCACTTAGACCCAGTCATCAAAATTCATTTTGCTGGTATGTCTCACACTTCCTGCTTACTCAGGATCAGGCAAACTTGCTCATCTCTTTTGTTCCTGCACACGTCTTTTTACTTTTAACACTGAAAATATATTCTATCATACTTATGACTACCTCCCTGTTAACATCCACAAACAACTCAAACTGTGTTGTCCTGAGTTGAGCCTGCTAAGAGCATAAACGTCATTTTTGGCTCTAAACCTCACATTAATCGTCATTAACCTAAACATAAAAACAATTTAATGGTAATGCTTGTTGGCAGTGTTAACACAGCTTGGCAGGAGGCACTGCTTCTCCCCTAACCACAGCTATAGATCAATATAATTGTTGGGTGTTGAGTGTGCTTGTGCAATGTCTGTGAGATCAGTGGTCACGAGATGAATGCAAACATAGAAAATAAAGAAAATTCTATTTTCTGATAAATAAAACTTTGTTTGTTTTTCAGACTTTTCTCTAGTCTAGTTACTAGCCTCTAAAAATTATTCAAATGAATGAAATGATCTGAGAGGGGAGCATCACCCTTCGATTGATGTGCTCCCAACTCAAGTTTGCCAGGAGATATTTATTGATCTTAATGGTTCACAAGCAAAAAAAGTTTTTAGATATTGTGTAAGATGTCTGTTGAGTTTGCCTTACTTTAATGCATACATCCGCTACCCTGTAAAATATAATGAAGTGAATACAACAAAAAAGTGTAAGCACTCTACACAAAATGTCTTTTAAGGACCTGCAGATGGATAACATGCAAGATGGGGTGACTAATGTCAGTTATAATGAGACAGAGGGAGTTACTTGTGTTTATTTGAAATACATTTTAACACAAGACGGTATGGTATTGTACCTAAATTATATACAAGCATAGTTCAGGTACAAGACGGTGCTTCTCGACAGTCCTCTGATGACATCCTACGTCATAGTCTTTGTTCAATGTTTTGTTTTCCTGGCTGTGACTTGTTCATGTACGGATTTAGAATAACCCAAGGTCATGCGAATAAAATGCAAATTCGTCTATGTAGTGGACTTTCCGTTGTTTATAACAAGCAAAATGTCAAGCCAGAACACTTGAGGAGAGATGAAGCTCGGTTCAATAAATAATAAATACAGTGTAAAGTGTTGCATAAACACACACACGCACACCTTCGAGGAAAGAAAATGCAGAATCTGTGTGATCTCTGTGCCGTGTCACACTGTGTGTTACTGTGATCAGACCCCCACTGATACACTTCGCCATGCACACATGATCACACACACACACACACACACACACACATACACACTCGCACACAGAGATTTAGGTTGCCTTCAGCGGTGACACCCTCCTTTTCCCCTCTCTCTGTAGCTGTCTGTAAAATTAGTCCCTTTTTCACACATTTCACACAGGTTGCCTTATACCTTTTTTTTTCCATGAGAGAGAACAGACTTTTATGGTAATGCTTTAGGAGCAGAACAATGGGAAAGTTTGAGGCGTTCCTTCAGAGATTTGTCGGAAACGGTGAATAATTCTGCATAAATGGAAAGGAGAGAACAGAAAAGCCTCCGCAAGGGAGGGAGAAAGACAAGGGGAGGCCGGGATGAAGGGGAGAGGAGGGAGGATGGATGGGATCAAACAGAGCACGGCGAACAAGTTTGTGTGAAGTTTGTGTGTGGGAAATTGGTGTGTGTTAGGAGGAAAGTGACAGTGTGTGGAGAGAGAAGGAGACAGAGGGAGAGAAAGCCAGAGCATGGTTGTTTACCTGGATGCTGTAGTTTAGGGCCACTGACTGGAACCTCTACATTATTCAGCAACACAGCCCGCAGCCACACTAGACTAAAACACTGATTTATACCTCACTCCATCTCTCTATCTTTCTGTGTTTCTATCCCCCCTATCCCTTATCTCTGCCGGAGGTTTTAGTTTTGCTGTCTGTGGATGTGTACATCTATCTGAATGTGTTTTGTTGCCTGTGTGTGTGTGTATGTGTGTTTCCTTTGTGCATAGGAGTGCAAGCTGATAGAAACAGATGACCAGGATCTAACAGACTTCACCAAGTGTCTTGCAATCATGGTGGAGGAAATTCAGACAAGACAGTTACAGGTAAACATCTACGGCACCTCCCACATGCACACACACACACACACACACACACACACACACACACTCGCAGTTTCATTCTCAGATGACGATGATGATTATACATTTTTATTGGAATAGTTTGACGTGTTGGTAAATACACTTATTTGTGAGCCAGGAGATGGTTAGCTTAGCTTAGCATAAAGGGTGGAAGCAGGGGGAAGCAGATAGTCCAAAGGTAACAAAATGTGCTTTCCAGCACCTCTAAAGCTCACAGATTAACATATTATATATTGTTTGTTTAATCCCTATAATAATGTAAGTGAAAAAAAGCACAAAAGCAAGTTGTGGTTTTATTGTGGGGTTACGTGCCAGGCTATTTCTTGGCTGGGAGCGGTGACTTTCTAGGCATATCGGTGTCAAAAACACAATTTTAAAAGGGTATTATTGCTGTTATTATTATTTGAAGGACTAACAGCAGTTATAGCACTGGGTAAAATGAATAAGTAAAGCTCTCCTCTCCCTTAGCCTCTGAGAGTTTAGTGCCCTTAAGCAAGGCATTCAGATTTCAGGTTCTTAAGATGAGCTGCTCAGAGGTCAATAGTGTTGGACTGCGGTTGACTGCAGGCAGATCTGAGGTGTGAACGCGTGGGCGTGTATGAATATGAAACATCATGCTGCTGAAAAGGAACATGCATGCTCACTCAACATTCCCTGAAGAATCAAGCGTTGAAGAATACCACCGGAATAGCATTAGCCAGTTTCTGTTTTTTCTGGTAATTGTGGTTTGCCAGATTTGAAATGAAGTACTTTACTTTGGTTGTGATCTTTTCAAACTGTAAAGCATCTCCTAACAACCTGATATCCAAAATTCCAAAATGAGCTGCCAGCCAGAGCGAAGCCCCGTGCCCAGCCAGCTGCTGCAGAGCCAGACACACAGTAATCTGATCCAGAGATTGACTAAATTTCCATTCTGACTCACAAAATGTGAAATGAATTGCAGAGATTGCACATTACACTAGGAGAAAATATCTAATATACTTACACTGTATGTATAATTTTAAGAATGTAAAAATATCCAAATTTTCATTTGTAATGGGGGATAGTGGTTTTTCTATTAATTTATGTATATGTCTGTGTATTTATCTCTCTGTCCTCTTTCTGTCTGCCTGTTTCTTTCCCCTCTGCCTCGCTCTTTCTCTATCTTACTATTTTACCACCATTATTAGATTTTTTTAAGCAGTATGCCGAGTGTTGCTCCAATCACCGCAGAGTGCCCCAATCACTTCACATCTCTAAGCTGATGAAAGAACATGGAGAAAAGATGCTTGCAGACACACAAAAATGCACATCATCTCATACACTAATCACAAATGTTGCCGCTTTGTGCATTTTCACTTTGTTTGTTCTTTTGGTGTCCGGCTTTAAGAGAAGATATACTTTTGTCCTTCCCTTCCATAGGCTTTTTTTTTTCTCGGCCTGGCTAATGTTTATTCTGCCTTTGAACTGGCGTGTTTGTCCGTGTGTCTGCCTGCAAGAGATAGGAGCCTGGCAATCAGTTTTTGACATTCTATTAGAGTTGCTGATGATGACTTTTTTGTTTGTTTACCGGGATTTTCCCTCTTTTCTTTACATACTATGACTCTTATTTGAACTCTTGTTCCCTCCAACATTTTGTGAATAGGAGTAGGTTATGTAAAAACAGAACTTTCTAGTGATTTAATATCATACCATGTCATTTTCTTCATCCACTTTACCTGTTTAAATGAATTAAATACATAGATGAAATAATAACAGTGATTTGGGTATTACTGAGCATTGTGCTCATGTGTGAGCTGTTTAACATTCAACATATTAGCCCCTGAATATTTTCCTCCACACAGCTTAGCGCTCGATTTAGAGAATTTATCTCATATTGTGTTGGGTGGAATCCCAGAGAATGGTATCAGAGAATTATGGTGGGTGGATGGAGTATATATTTGGTTATGTGTATATAGATTTATTTATATGTGTGTGTTTGTGTGTTTATGTCACAGTGCACATGCATTTGAAAGTGTGTCTATCTGTGTATGTGCCTATCTACATTGTGCATGTGTTTGTGAAAACCTTGTTTGTGTGTTTGTGGGCATTCGGTACCTGTTTGCATTTGTTTGTGTATGTACTTGTTGAAGCATGTGTGTATGCAACATCTGGTGTGTGTGTGTGTGTTTGTTTGTTGTCTCGCGGCTCTGTCCTAGTTAGCTTCTCTCTCCTTTGCTTCACTGTTGCAGGCATAAGCAGCACTTCTGTTTTCATTTTCGTCTCTCTATTCTCTGGTTATCTGTTCATCATCCCCAATAAATGAATGAGAGTTTTTGTGTTGATCTGCGAGCCGGCGTTGCTCGCTCTGGCTCCCCCAGCCAATCAGGAAAGAGTACTGCCGGATATGTTAAGCCAGCTTGTTGAATTTTCTTCATTCAGCCGTGAGATTCTCCTTTCCCTGCTTGTTTTTTTTTGTTTGTTTTTAGTAAACAAACATGAAAAAGGAACAAATAAAAATTCAAGCTAGTATATAGAGTTTGATATGCGTAGCGGACACAACAGAAGTGTGATGGGAAGCGGAAGATTGAGCAAGCTAGTGTATGACAGGATGCTGAAACACGATACACCTTTTTTCTCCCCTCTCTCCAGTCATTGTTCCTTGTTCTCTCTCAGCGTTCTTTACTTTCTTTGAGCTTTTCTGTCCTCTGATTTTGGGGACTTGCTGTGAATTTTGAACTGACTGATGCTCTTCATTGATACTGTTCGCTGTTAGTTTGATCCATCTGCCCCCTCCATTCCCCCCCTCTGGGAGCAGCTTTGGTCCTGTCAGGGCATTCTTGTGAAAATCTGTTCTTAGTAAGCAGTAACAAAGGTGGAAAGGGCATCAGAGATGAATTGGGTAGATGGTTTGATGGGTGGACAAAAGGGCCCAAGCCTATTGTAGACAAGAGATACTTCAGATACTACAGAGTTAAAGGATACATTTGTCAATTTTCTGTATTGTCATTTATATTATATATTTATTATCATATTTAAAAACTTGCGAAAAAAGAGCAAAACCAACAACCTTCTATAGCTGTGCAATTAATCAAATTTTATCAAACCCAAACTCATTCTCAGTCAGGCTGTGGCATGTTTGTTTAGCTTGAGCTAAGATGACAGTGGTTACAACTGCTATAACTTGCTAGTCATCATTATTAGCTTAAGCCTACGGCATTTTACACTGCATAAATTAAACTAGCAGATAACAGTATTTTCCTCTACTCATAGCCTAACAAATTCCATATTATTTATACTTCTCTTGCTCACCGATGGTTTTAGTAACTGCATCTCTAGACAGAACACCATGGTTATGTAACGAGTTGTTGTCAACTCAAGTTGTTCACCACTCTCTGCTCTGCTCCTCTCCATATGTTCTTTTCCTTGCTCTTCTTTCACCTTGATTGGAGCGACTGTGTTTCTTTGTTAAGTAATCACTTCAAGAACCCCTGCAAACACAGAGCACCCTTCCACTCCCCAAAGCCAGTCAGCCCCTAGGGAAACACTCCGTTGCTGACATCCTCTTGTGCTCTAAGACTCAGCTAAGATAATAATGTTGGATAAATGTGTCTTATTTCATGGGCTATATGGAATTTTTGGGGTAATGCACATACAATAATTTTAAAATATAAAGAATTCTGTTAAATAAAAGTTTAATAAATGCATGATGTTTTCTTATTCAATCAGTAATGTTAAATTATCGTGGTCTCAGTATTAAACAAAATAATCAGGATTTGGATTTTTGCCATAATCGAGCAGCCCTCTATTGTTCCTAAACTATTCAAAACATACAGTATCAATGAGCGATGCAGTCACACTGGGAGCCCCAGACAGTATGGAAGGCACAAAGTTTAGAGAGACAGACAAACACATTGTTGGTTTTGGTATTTTCATTGGATTTGTTAAAAAAATACAGTAACAGCAGCTTTTCCTGTAAGACCAGGTTCAATATTTAGAAAGAGATTTTTGTGTTTGTTCCCGCCTTTTTGGAGTAACACATGGATGGGATTCTCTGTGTAGCTTAATGAAGTGTGTTTCAGATTTGTTTGTATTATTCTGTAAGTTTTATTAAATCACAGGAAAGTACTTAACTGGAGTATTTTCATTTTTTCTACTTAATAACCTCTCTCTCTCTCTCTCTCTCTCTCTCTCTCTCTCTCTCTCTCTCTCTCTCTCTCTCTCTCTCTCTCTCTCTCTCTCTCTCTCACAGAGGGGAGTTTGTTTACCAAGCGATGTTGTTTACAGTTTAGGCGATGCCTCTGCATGTGTGGGCGTCAGCCAGATGTTGAAATAACCTCGATCTCAGCACTTGTTTTTATTTTAACTCCATCACCTGAGGCAGGAAGTTAGTTACAATACATTCAGTTCGGTAAATTGTCTAGTCTCAGGAGCTATACCGCAAGTTTGATCTGAGCTCTTTCACCTTTTGGGAAATGTTTAATACTTTGAAGTAATGGCAGGTTGTTGAAGTAGTAAAGGGGGAATGTGGCAGAGTGACACTACAGGAGTTTATTGTATTTTATGGGTTAATGCATATACATATACTTGCACAAAGAAACAAACCTCACACATCTATAGTGGTAAGAGTAGTACATTATCAAAGTTAGTAATTGTTAAAAAGAGTTAACTGTGGATCCCTCTGTTTAGCTGCAGCCCAAGGAATAATGGTCAACATCAGCAAAGGCAATAGAAATTGATTGTACCTCCTACATTCTGTTTGTTTAGTTATTTATTTGCAGTATGTGGAAGTGAAGTGAGTGTGTCTGATAATATTTGGTTCATTTTCTGTGGTGGTGTGACTGTCAGTCGTCAGCCTCTGACAGCGCCTCTGCCCTTTAGACTCTGTTGGGTTTTAAGGCTGTCAGCACTGCTGCTTGACTGCTCGGGTATTTTGTGTAAGGATATAACTGCTGAGAGCTGTAAATATTACATTTATGTGAACTGCTGGCTCGAAGCTAAAAAGAACCTAATTTTAGCTCAGAGGGTGCAGGAAATGGTGTTAGTTTAAGTAATCTACTTGATTTGCTGTTAACATGTTCACCTCTTAATTCAGGAGACTGATGTTTATCGTAATTGTGTTGGCCCAAATTTATTCTTTGATCTACCACTGATTGTTTATCTGTCCTCCATCGCAGTTCTCTCTGGAAGCTCTGTGTCCTTACTGTTCCTTTCTTTAATTGTTTACTTGTCTTTTTTTAATTTTTATTCTTTGTTAAATTAAAAAGACTAAAACTGGTAATACATTAGTCACTCTCTCATTACATTCCGACTTCCCCAGCCTGTCTTTGGCACTCACGTTCATTAATTCCTACTGAAGATGTTAAAAATGTAACCTTTTAACAGTTTATAGACACATATTTCTTACTGGATTTGTTTTCCTCACACAAAATAGGGCCAGCATAAGCCAAGTAGCACAGTTGTCTGCCACAATGTGTGTTCTTTGGATCTAAATGCAAATAAAACGCAATTTTTCTTTGTCTTTGTTTTCTGCACCCACTTCTCCTGTCACTTTTCTTCATTGAAACAAACACCAGTATCAGCCCAGGCCAGTATATCAAACCACGGCTTCTGAAATTCTGTTTGTCTTTCCAGGTGGATGCCATAGTGACACTGGGCGGTCTGGCTGGCAGATTTGACCAGACCATGGCGTCTGTTGAGACCCTCCACCACGCTCTGTCCATGACACGACTCCCCCTGTTGATCATACAGGGGACTAGCCTGGCGTACCTGCTCAGACCCGTGAGTGTATTGTTAAACACACAGTACTTAGCCTTCACATGTATGCACAGAGAAACCACTGTGCAGCTGTTCTCTCCTGTTAAGTGTTTTACGTTGAATTTTCTCTTCTTTGAGCTACAAAGTCAGCGGGCCGTTTTTATACAGGTGTTGTGAAGTACAACTAAAAAGCAAGGTGATAACAAACATGCTGCATTTATCCTTGTTTTAATTTTTGAGTATTTCGCTTCTACCTAAGGTGGGTTTATAATGGCTGTATCTGTATTTGAAGTCACATTTAAAAACTACACACACAGGCAAAACCTCCGTATATTTTCACCACGCTAAACTAAAATTCTGCTCTCCTGCTCTAAGATCTCCTACCCCTTCTAATCACCCCTCTCCCAGTTCTTTTCTTCATTTTCTGTTCTCTCTCAAAAATGTTCTTTTTCTTGCTGTGCTTCCACCTTGATTGGAGTGTTGAACACTTTGTTTCTTTGTTAAGTAATCACTTCAAGACCCCCCCCCCCTCCCCACACACACACACACACACCACACCCACACCCACACACACACACACACTTCTCTGCTCTTATGGTGCCCTAATTTGCTGTTGTGCATGAGCGAGAGAGTCTCTTTTGATGCTCCCAAATTGTTTTTCCTCAATGCCAGCCACTTTCTCATGCTCCTCAGTTGATTGAGTTTACAAGTGGGCCAAGCAGCCGCCATTTGGGACACATGCTGCTCTTTTTTTTCTCTCCCTGTGTTGTTTATTTGCAGGCTCGTCAGGACAAACAACTAACTGTCACACTTCCTGATGACACCTTGTAATACGTTAAGTAAACCTTTCTTTCATGCACTCCCTCCCTACTTCTAGTCATTATTCCAAAGGCGCACTGTCATTTGCCTCTTCATACCTCGACACCTCCAATTAATCTTACTTCAGTGAGGGTAAATTAAGCTCGTTTGTCAACGCAGCTCCAATTCGCTAGCGACTGATGAACGCAGACGCCTGTACATGAAGGTGAACGCAACCTTCGAAAGACCCAGTGCTATTTGTTCAAGTTACATCTGTAATTGAAGTGTTTACAACTTTTGCCAAATATCTTCACCACCTGTATTCCATGCAATCACCGCTTTGTTACGTGCTTAGCTTTGGGATTTGGTGGTACAATAAATACATAGAGAATTGTTCATGTTCTGTACACATTCTAACACAAACACACAATAAATTAAGACCAGCGGTCAATGACCAGATATGTCAATTTTGCATTTTGATAAGTGTGGATTATGTTACGTGAAAATATTTCTTAATAGCCTCATGCCTGAATTTATTTACAATAAAAAAATAAAATAAAATTAGGTATGATGCAAATTAGCGACAACAGGCATAAACGAGAAACCGGTGCTTGCAAAAGGTTCCCAGTTACGTATTGAATATGCGCAAACAGGCATTGGGGGAATACATACGCTATCTCAGCTGCAGTCTGAAAGGAAGAGGTGTGATGCAAATTTGCGACAATCGGCGTTAAGGGGTTAAAGCTACTTAAAACTGCAGCATCTCATTAAACCCTGAGTCCCTGAGTCACAGATAATGCTCTGATTTAATCAGGATTGTGCCTGTTTGTTTTAGCTTTTTTAGTGTCAAAGAGTTATTATGCTGTCTTTGGGAATTATGCAGAAGTCTTGTGTTTTCTATAGCTGTCTCAGGGCACTATATAATTCTCATGTCTTTTATAAAATTATGGGTAGGTACACTACAAGGTCTGCAGGCTTGTTTATTCTGAGTCCCTACACAACAAGAAGATGTTTTAATCAGTCAAGGACCCAAGGTGACGCTAAATTTACTCTGTTTTGATCTTTAAAAAAAGGAAAAAAGTTGCACTGAGTTCATTGGTCTTGTTAGTTTTTCTTTTGCTGTTTGGTCTATTGAGCCTCGGTCGGGGGCCAAGGAGAGCCACATTTACTGAAGTTAGTATCCCAGCCCCTGAAGTTACTTGAGGAAGCCTTTTCTCTGTGTTGTGGGACAAGCGATGCACAGTGCTGCGTCAGCCCAATACGTGCTATAAATCATTCTATAAGGGGTCAAATATACAGGCTTGTTTTCCTGATGCCCTTTTGAGGAGTGAAACTTGTCAGAACAAGAGCTGATTTAAATGATAAAGTGTAATACCTGAGGTATGTTAACTTCTGCTGTGCTGGAGCAAGTTAGCAACGACTTGTCATTTAAATATAAAATAAATATATACATGAGGTAAAGAACTGACCCAGGATGGTCTATTCCGTGCTGAAGTGAATAATATAATGTTGTAATTGCAAGACACTACCTGCAAACTTATTCACTTTCATCGGTAGCATTGATAAAATATCTGCCTTTGTCTTTGATTTTTTAAAAATATTTCTCAAAAATAATTTAAATTGGAACTTAAATCCACCACCAAATTGCAAACGCATCTTAACACAAAGGAAATATGACAAAACGAAACAAAAAATTATAACAATACAACAATTATCCCTCATACTTGGTAGTTTTAAATAGAGTCAGAACACTGCATTAAATGGGCAACTTTTAAAATTAAACTTTCCTTGATGATTTCCTGCTTCATCCCTCTTGCTCTCCATATTTCAGGTCAAACGTTGCTATCGCAGTTAGCAGCTAGCTCTACATCCAGAAAAAGGGTACATTCTTACCCCGAGCCGAGCCTCTCCTGCTAATGTGTGGGTTTACACAAAGAGGTTCTGTTTATGTATAGAAAACAACCTCAGGGATGTTTCCTGAACACCAAATGCTCCAACACTTAGAATCTTCCCTTCATTCCTTCCCTCCGGCTCCACAGCTCCAGGAAGCCAAGCAAAGGAAACTCTGCTTTAAACCTGTCACACTTTCAAGATTTCAAACTCTTAATTGAGTGTGCCTGTCTTTGCTGTCTGTATGATCCTTTTAGATGACTGATCTAAGTTGTAGCTGTCACTGTAATACTTTTTGTCTTTGTATTTATACTTGGGTGTGTGGCAGGTTGAGCATACATTGCACTTGTAGCCTGCAGCTGTAAGTGTGTATGATACATAATTATCAAATTGTAGTCATTTTTGGTTTCCTGCAGATGCAGTGTATCCTTAACAAAAACAAGTATTTGTGTTGTAATGAGATTGGGGTGTTGCTTTGTGTCTTTTTATATGTTGTGAATGAAAGAAACTTTGTTTTGACCTTTTTACATTCTGGCATCAGGCTTTATTATAACCAGTACATTCAGAGCAAAGTCATTATTCAGCCTGAAGAGTCTGACACTACCTTGTACCTTTACTGTGTGATGTTCTCGCTTTTTTCTCCAACCATAGTTTTCTCAAAGGGATACCGTGACATTTCGAAATTTTGTTCATGTTTATTTTCTCTGTAGAGCACTTTATAGAAAGACTTTACTGTACCGTAAAACATTTCTTCATCCATCGCTCAGACACCATCAGAAAAGAGTTTGTAGCGTGAATCAACATGAATGCTGATGAACGTTTTGTGTCTTTTATAGATAAAAGAGTTGTTGTCTACATGGCTTCTGGGTCATGAAACAGCCTCTGTTCAAACATCCTGTCTTTACATGACCTCAGAGTCACAAAATAGGCCCTGCCAGGACTCAAGGATGGTAATAATGGAAAGTGACAAGTGGCAAATTTACAGGCCTCAAACTGACTCAATACGTCCACATACCAGGAGATGGCCAGGAAGTTCACAGTGCTTTGTGCTGAAGACAGAAGACAAATAACAGAGGGGCTGTCTTGTTTAATTAATAATATAGGAAGTTTTATTTTGCCATGCTGACACCAGTGTTAGGGTAAGGGTCCTCAATTTTGCAAAAAAAGTGTTGTTGCTTGCTTGAGGTGGTTTTTGCCTTTTTTGAAAAAGAGTTAATGAGTAGTTAAAGAGTAATGTGACACGGCAACACCTTTTCTGAATACATTCTGACGTAGCAAACATAAGTCACATGAAAGATCCACTCTGAGAGAAGAAGACGAAGAAGCTTCCCGAAGACCTCGCTCCATTTTACTCATGTAGATTGACTGGTTTTGTTCCTTCTTCTCTTTGATGTCTATTGATGGTTGGAAAACAATGGATTTTGTTTCTAGTTTGTAACCTCTACTTCTTCTAGTCTGTTTTTTACAGCCATGCATACCCTAGTTTTACTATACTATTCATAAATGGGGAGACCACGCTTTTAAACATAGAAGCATACCACATGTGCTACCTTTATTAATTGTTTAGAAAATAAATTGGAACAACAACAACAAAAAAACTTGTTGCTGATCCTCTCTTCCTTTTGTCTTTTTGCCCCATCAGCCTATTCGCCTGGAGATCAGTAGAATCTCAGAACCGCACCGAACATGCCGAAAGCCGCCATCCAGCTAACTCTGTTATAATGTAACCATAAAATTATAGTATTATAGTATTTCACTCATGCTTTCCAGTAACCTCTCAGCTACTGAACTCAACTGTACTGAAGTTTTATCCACTTAGTGGTCTTCTGTGTTTACATATTAAAACATCTTGCCAAGATATCCTTCACTGCTTGCCGGTATTACATACAGACGCCTTTTTCCAGGTTTCATTGATGCATTTATTGTTTATCACTGTATTCAATTTGTATTTAGGCCTATGCCAAATATTTTTGGTGCTGCCTTAATTAGGTGGTATTAACCCACTGACTTCAAGTGAAGTCTTCATAGTAGAGAAACAAGTAAAAACCAGTAACAACAAGCTGGTTGTTCCTACAGTTATTGGGTGTCAGTACAACAACATTTTAACTGCATGTGACAGACACAAGGAATACTTTCTAAGTGTGGGTAGGAACTGAAAATGGGTTGCAGCATTGACAGGAGCAATCATTTATTTTTATGAGCCTCGGTCCCTGGGGGGACCAAGGCAGTTTCTCATTTGGAGCTGGAAAAGTTTAAGAAGTCGTGCTCCAAATTTGTTTTCTCTTTAAAATGTTTTAATTCATTGTTCCCACCTGTCGATAACTTTGACATACCCACACACACGCAAATACTCATTAATATTCACACTCATGCTGTATGTCAGCAGGGCAGCCACAGACTGGGGGTGAACACAGGCCTGGAGGGCGACTGGTGCAGCCTCATTCCAGTTGGTGGACCCTGCCAAACAATTACCTCTGGACTCAAATGGAACCTGAGTGAGTACACTTTTTTTCCTTGTTAGCATTTGAATGATGCTCTGAAGCTAACACTTACTCTGTGTTTGTAGGCCTGTGAAGAAAGATCCTCTTTTTTCTCACTTAAAACAATATACATTATACAAATTAAGTCTAAATATTCAGGGGTCAACTAAACTTTTTTGTCCAAACTATATGAAAATTAAACAGAATGTGTGTTTCTTTTAAAAAGAGACATTTCTTTAGTTTTGTTAATACAACAAAAAATGATATATGGTGGAAGGAAGAAAACATGCATTCAAGAATATTATCGGATTCTTATATTTTGTTCTGTTCGCTTGTACGAATATTCCAAGTTGGACTCACCAAAACTTCTTAAATGGACAAACTTAAGACTAAAGAATGTTGCCTGTTCATGACGAAGTGCATGTTTGTGAGATTTAATCATTAGCATAATCAGTGCCTCTCAAATTGCCATACAGGTTATATGTCCCTTCTATTTGTGGCAAATTTATTCACAAAAATGTTACTAAAGAGTAAAAATATGGAATTCACTAGAGGAATTTCCTAAAAAATACTATAAGTTGCTGTGCCAAAACATGCCATTACAAATCATAATAGCTTAAAAAAAACCAACTCTCAGTAAATTGGCAAGCAATGATGATGATAATATGAACAGAATATACATTTTGCATTGAGTTTGTTTTAGTTACATCTTTAATTTTGGCTCATTTCTGTATCATATTTAAACTCCAAATACATTCAGACTAAGATTAATTTTACGATTCTTAAATCAAACAAGTGGTATATCCCCGTCTGTAGAGAAGCAGAGTCATATGACACATCTGGACCACTTGAATTTTATTTGTACTTAAGAGAAAATTGTGCGATAAAATTCTCTGAAACCACTCGCACGTGTCACTTAGGAAAGATAATATGTTTGTATGAGTGTTTTTTAATTTTTTTTCATCAGGCCCATTGTCTGTCCAAAATAACCAAGATACATATTTGAAAGATCGGTGGCGAGATGAAGATAGGTGTTTCAGCTCTATACTAAAAGAGAGGAACTTGATATTCAAGCAGAGGTTGGAAGACCACTCTGCTGATGTCACAGGGGGAATTTAACATCAAGTGCTAAGAAAAGAGCAGCTACCTTTCCCTGCACAAATCCGGCAGCTGCCAATACTGCAAACTTAAATTTGCGTTCATAGAGGAAACAACAAACAACTGAATTTCATTCAACATGCACAATAAGATACAACAGTACAGAAGCTTAATTTGCTTCAGTGAAAGTAAGCTGCAGTTTCAACAAGTGTCATATATTGAGGACACACTCATGGCACAATGAGCTTTTTATACTTATGAACATTGTGTGAAAATCCAATCAGACACCCGTCTGAGGACCCCTGTGGTCTTACCCCACTCTTAGTCTTACGACCAGCTGTGTTCTTAATGAGTTGGCACAGACCAAACTGCCACCAGTACGAGGGAAACCTGGACCTTCTGTCTGCGGGGTGGCATAATGTGTCTGCTTCTTGGTGGGTGTCCACTCTCAGTGTCTGCATGCGCATGTGTGTATGTTTCTGGGGGTCTATACACTTGAGCGAGCACGTCTGTGTGTCCGTGCTTGTTTGAACATGTCTGTATGCGTGTTTGCATATGCGAGTGCGTGCGTGCGTGTGCATGTGCTCGTCCTGCCCTGTTTATTAGCTTGTGTTTTTGATCAGCTACTGTGTGTTATATATTTATCCAGCGCACCTGTGAGATGACCTTCTGAATGGTAATGAGAGGGACTTTAAACATGAGAGTCCTATGCAGATTAGCCAGTGATAACAAGATGCCTAATTAATCACATGCATATTTAGAAGGCTGGAAGTAATGATTTCCCGTTGGGGTTGGGAGCAAGGACCAGAATATGAAACAAAAATTAGGAGGAACAATTTTTTTCCATGTATGACTGCTGCATGTATGAGCGTTCATATAGCGGCAGTGCATCTCGTGATACCATCTTTCGTTGTTTGGCGTCTGTTCATGGTTTTCAGTGCCACTTGCTGAGGGGCCCGAATCAGATCTGTGCCACTCTCGGGTGACACTGTGACTCTTCAGAAGTCGATTGAAATAATCCCCCACACTTGGGTTCAAAGACTTTCTGTGATGAAAAATATATGATATCTCTATAAAGAAAGAGTATTGGGCTGTCAGCCATTACATCCTTGCAGACCCAAAGGAGACTTTTTTCTTGCAACCAGAGCTTGTCTTAAATTTTGCTTTAAAGAATAAAATTCAGCAGTGATTCATGTTGTTTTGATGCTGTTGTTGTTTTGTCAGTTATTGAGCAAACTTTTTTGTTTGTTTGTTTGTTTGTTCTGGTTGTTGTACTCCGGTGGAGTATGCAGGATGAGCTGAAATACTCTTGGTCCAAGTTAATTGTATCGTGATCATTTTTTAATGTTAGCCGATGAATAATTAATATTGTTGTGAAATTAGATCAGACACATGTATGCTCAAGGAGCTGAGGTTGAGCTTGCAGTGAGAGGATACAGCGTTTGTCTTGTACAGATTTAGTTTTTCCTCAGTTTCTATCATGTATTTTTTTCAGAAAAAAAGGGCAAAGCTGTGTGGTTTAGCAACACCTAATAAAATTCAAACCAGTTATTTTTGTGGCTAAGAGTTGTAAAGCGTTACATTAAGGTACTCATTTACAATTTAAAAATATCCTTTTTAATGTCAAAACAAACAAACAAAAAACACTCAAATCTATTTTGATGTTTCAGATTATAGTATTACACAATGCACACAGTTAAGCAAAGTGACCCAAATAAAAATGGCAAATATGATCTTGATTTGATGCTGCATGTTGTAATATTTACTGAGACATTCAAAATGATGTGATTGAAAAGTCAAATTAATGTCCATCACAGTGGAAATTACATATACATCTTCTCTGGTGGGAGGTATGATCTCATATAGCAACACGTTTCAGTGAGATTTCTTTTTCATTTAAACTTATATATTACACCACCATCACAAGTAAAATTGCATTTACTTGTAGTAGTGGTAAAGGTTTAGCAGTGGATATCTCCAAACCTCAAGAAAAGGCATGGCTAGGTACCAGTTGGTAAAATGGGTTTTTGTCATTTTGTTTAATTGACCTTTTAAGACATGAAGGCCCACCAGAGACACAGGGTGTCAACTATACTGGAACCTTGGAGCACATAGGTCGATGCCCCGTGGTACCAGGAGAAAAGAGATACTGCTGGCAGCACAATCACCTCCTGAAGGTCATGTCAGAAGCAGTCTGCTTAGAAACTTCTACAGGCAATTTGCGGATAATGGTAGATCAGTTGAGGCCTGAAACACTGACATACATTTGAATCAGGCATTAGAAAGATAGCTAAGTAAATAAGAGGTGATGGTTGGTGGACGTTGACGTGGAAGCTGGAGAGCAAGGTGCTTGGCAGTGGGATTGAAACTGACATGAGTCATTAACTAACCTAATTTTGCTGATGTTGGTGTGTCTAATGAGCTTCTCTTGAAAGCTTTCCAGGGCTGTCCCTATAAAAAAACACAATATCCTGACCGTACTTCACTTTTTGCCTCTTTTCATGTTAATTCCATATCTTAAAAACAAAAGAGCATGCCACAGATAAAGTGCTGATGCCTTAATGATTTTGCATAAGTAAAACGTGATTCTTGATGCAGATTTGCATGTGCCTGGGAGCCACAGTTGTAGTTAATTGTGAATCTGTCTTTGTCAAGGTAAATATAAAAAACTTTTGTGATATTTATTTTTAGTCATATCACCCAGCATCATATTATAGGTTGAATGCACAGGCTTTACATAGCAAAATATTCAGAGCCTCCAGCCTGTTGGGCAGTGAGGAAGGATAAAAAGGGGGGGGGGGGGGCAATCTGCAACATCACTGAGGCAGTGGAGGAACCTCTGGTTGGCCATGGCTCAAGAGAGTCTTTCTTGAGACTGCTGTCTAATAAAAGGACTGCACTGCGGTAATGATACTAAAGGAGGGGAGCGTACTACTAAATAATGAAGTGGCTGCAGTGTAGTAAAGGAAACAATATAGGAGGGGAATGCACAATTTTATAATGAAGTGACTGCCATGTGCTAATAGCCATGCAAAAGGGCAGTGTATGTTGTGTATGGTGTAGTGAATGTAATGTGTTAATGAGAGCGCTGGCTGGAGAGACGAATGGACTGAGTTGGCATGAATCTGGCACGTGTAACACTGCGCTCACTCACATACTAAGCTATTGTAATGCACACTGTCTTTTCCTTTTTTGGTCCTACCTTTTACCTTCCAATTTCTTCTCATTGTCATCATGTCTCTCTCTCTCTCTCTCTCTCTCTCTCTCTCCCCCAACACTGCTATCTCTTCCCTCTCCTTATTAGATAGTAGCTGAGCTACTTATCACCTTCTGTATATTTTAATTTTCAAACATCAGTTCTAAAATCCCCCAAGGTAACAGTCAGTAAGTACTGTCATTGTGTGCGCGCACACATATTGTCATGCTATTGCTCATGTCTATGCACACATGGGAGTGTTGGTCTTAAAATGAGTTGTAGTCAGGCAAATAGTTGGCGCATTGCTATCTTGAGTCAGAAGAAAGCGATCGCGCCATTGATCAAGAATTACCAGGACTAAAGTAGGGCACATTATTACGATAGTAAGATGCTCTTAACAAGGTCAGATTGTGCTTTTTGGCCTTTTCCCTTTCCTTTTTATTGTGTTAGTTATCTTTTTTGTGCTTGTAATAGGTCTGCAAAGTGAAAAAGCCCATAGTCCGCCCCAAAGGGAGTTACCATCTCCCACAGTAAACACTGCTCCTGAGCTGCCTTAAAACAGCTCGATTGTGGTCCAGCCTTTACTTCCATAACATATCTGCGTCACTTTGTTACACGCACCATAATGCTCACTTTGTGGCACGCCCTAAAAAACACTGGTGGAGAAACACACTGAGCTGCAGCACACACAGTGACAAGACGTCTGCCCGCTGTCCCCCCTCAGTCCCACCCTCCTTATCGAACGTTAGATGCCCTCCTGGCTGTCAATGGACATAAAGTTGTTACTGTAATGTAGAGGCAGTGCACAGTTAAAACTTTACGGATGAAAGATCAATTTGTTACAAATTAATAACTCACTACTCTGAAACTCTTGCTCTAGTCTAGGTAGCGAAGATGGTTCTTGAACATGTGCAGCTGAATCGCCCTACTCTACTTCTGATTGGCTAGTAATCCTTAACTAGGTACTGCACATGTGCAACAAATAGAAAGTGATATGCTTCACTCCACAGGTAAAACGGAGTGTTCAACTCACAGGGTTAAAAGAGGTGCTGCAGCAGTGTGTAATATGACAAAAATATGGTATGAAATTGAAACCATGTAAACCTATTCTGGTACAACCCCTAAATAAAATTATGAACCTGAAAATGAGCATAATATGAC
Source organism: Micropterus salmoides (assembly GCF_014851395.1). NCBI lineage: Eukaryota > Metazoa > Chordata > Actinopteri > Centrarchiformes > Centrarchidae > Micropterus > Micropterus salmoides. Next base: position 37,810,644 of record NW_024040040.1, on the reverse strand, counting down.
CACTTTAAGAGAGACGCTTTGCGCATTTATGCACAATGCACAGCAGCGTAACGTCGTTGATTATTTAAAATCTCCCAACAGGATCTAATGTTAATTCCTGTTCTGTGTTCTTCTTCACATCCAAAAGGTCTCACACACAGTCCAGATTCATACATTCATACAATGAAACTGTATGGAGTAAAATAACCATCTTCCTGATCAATCCTGAGCTCCATCATAGCGTCTAAATTTTTTAGATAAAGATAAAAGGGGAATTATGTTTCCTCTGAAGAGTTTCCTCTGCTGCCTTAATGCCCCACGATATTTGGGACTTTATGCACACATGAAAATGTTTAAAATGACTAACAACATTCTCTCTAATCATGAAAGTAAATTGTGAAAGAAAACACTCATACAGCAATAAAACAGAAAATAAAGAATCCACTGGAAGACAGGAAGAGAGAGAGATGTGACCCACGACTGGTTCTTTAGAGTTTATAATAATGCAGCGCAGTGAGGATCAAGATGTGTCATAGAGGAGACAGAGTCTGTCTGTTAACAGACTCCAGTCTACAGTGGAGAGCTGCAGAGCAACATTAGGCTTCCTGATCAGAGACAGTTTTTATATCAGGTCTGTCCATATACCCATCTCTGTTGTGAGCCTGCAATTCACTCAGTCAATTGATGGTTTTTATAATGCACCATCCATTTACCATTAAAATAGCAGTGCGCCATGGTACCAGTGCACCTGGCTTTCAAAGGGAATGGGAGATAACACTCTGATTAGTTTATACACCCTAAATGCAACCGCGCCATGTGCTTCCATGCAGCCTCTTTGTTTCTCGTACAGTCATAGCATTTCTTCTGAGGGGTGTCTTTATAATATTTGCATCCAGTGCATAAGGAAAATTACGTAATAAGTAATTTAGATTTTGCCAATTATACAGATCTGTTCCTCAGAATACCTAATACAAAACCTAATAAACTCAGCATAATGTACATACAGGACTAATCCATCAGTACAACTTTATGATGTTATACTCACAACCTGATTTACTCCTTTTTTAAATGGTAATGCTGTTCTCATTACAAAATGCAGTGACCAGAGCAAAGTGGTTTGTCATGTGATCAAGGACAATACCCCACTTAATTTTGTTGAACCACATTTAAAAAATTGTTGGATGAGGTATAATGTGAAGAGGGAGCGTTGGGGAGACAAAGGGAGAGGCTGACATGGAGGGATTGATGGAGAAAAGCAAGGAGAGGAGAAAAGGATTTGGGGAAATAAGTGAGGGCAGGGTGAAAAGAGGTTGCGATGTGATGACATATGAGAGGGAAAGAGACAGGGCAGGCGTCTGGTTCATTTGATGTTTGAGGATGCTGACACACAGCAGGAAATGAAGGATTATGGAAACTGTTGAGAAATATGTAGGAGCTTTTAGCAGGAGCGTGCATGCGCCCACGGACGCACACACATACAAGTTTTACACACACACACTCAGTTGTAACGCAGTCAAATTCCAATAATGTATTCTTTGCCTTTCCTTTTTGTACAAGATGTTCTTCCCTGACTTCTTCATCTAATCGTCCTCTTCATGCTCACTTGTTTTATTGTTCCAATTATATGATATCAGAATACACAATATACTACAGCTAAGGTCTGTACAGCAGACAGTCTGAAAGGGATTCCATCTCTAGGATGCTTCACCGTGGCAGATTTTCAGATTTCAGGTTTTCACTTTTCTCCATTAAAACTTCAGCGTCAAAAGCCAAAGAACCGTGAACCAGAGACTATATGCTGCTAATGCCTGACAACTTTCCTAACACAGCCAAACATCAAGCGAGTGCAACAATATAAGACATAGCAAGCCAGCTAACATTTCTTACTAGTTCACTAGCAACAAGGCAGGGAATGAAGTCAGTGTATCATGTTTTGAAGATGTTATTTTAAGATGAAATAATTGCATAATGTTGCTTTAATTGCCCTCTTGCAGAGACTTAGATGAGAAGATTAACACCACTCTCATATCTGGAAATATGAATGGAAATATGAGCAAACCGCTAGCCTGGCCAACTTGCCTTGGAGCAGGACATGCTTTCTGTTTCTGTTTCTGGGTCCACCGACACTGCTATGGTTTGGAGCTCTCTCACCAGCCATTATCCAATAATGTCAACCTGGCAGTGGGGGGGTGAGGCACTCTCTACTCTTCTACTCATTTCAAACAGGAAATCATAATTCAGACTGGACATTAACTGCATTCTTAATTAGTAGAACAGTAGTTAGTCTCCACCTCTCTCCTCGTCATCCTGCATGGTCGCTTGGCAGCTGATGGCTCTGGGAATGCCTGTATGTAACTGTAAAACGTTTAGCTTAAGTAAAACAATTTAATTTGATAAATTAATTGTTTCTCAAATACCATATTCTTTCATCTTTTATTCATGCTAACTCTATATTTACTCTTTTAATTAGACGAGTTAGATTTATCTTCTCCATCCACTTCTCATTAGTGATATGCCATTATTGGATACCAATAAGAATTTATAGGTTTTATTTAAACTTATTCTTTTCTCTTTGTTCATTTTTGGTCTCCTGACTTGCTGCTCTGCTGCAGTCTTGTACTCTTTCACCAGAAGTATCTACTTTTGTTTGTTCGAATTGACCTTATTCTAAATGTCAAGCACTACATCTGTTCCTATACTGGACCAAATAATGCAGCCACCATATGTGAAAGCTTTCCTGTTTTTTGTTTTTAAGCTTCATTTGCTTGTTCCACCTGCATAAAATTCAGCCTTAAGATTTATAACTGTAAAGCAAAGTGCACTGGGGGCCTTAAAGTTCACGTTGCACATTTCAGTGCAGACCTCAAAATGAACCACTCACTGTATGAGTTTGATTTGCTTCAGAGAGATCTGACTTTGTCTTGATCATACAGTGTGTGCACACAGATGTTTTGTTCTCATGAGAGGTTCAAACACATCAGGCATCTACCACACAACATTTGTAATGTTGTAAAGTTGTAGATGCAGAGGTGGAAGTGCAGTCTATTACTGCTTTAGTCTGGGGTTTACAAAGGTATGAAGATAAAATGATAAGAAAGCAGGGACAGTAATGGTGAGCATAATTTTGTATCTCATAATAAATATAGTCCTTATTTAGTTCCAAAATACATAGTAGTCCTGCAATGTGTATATACTTTTCTTAAATATTTGTAGCATAAGCAATGGCAATGACTCAGACTAAGACTGTTTTTCTCAGATCCTTTACTGTAGAGGCTCAAACTGGGTTGCTGATACCAATGAATATGCAAAATAAGGGTGAGTTCTTTGTACACTTGATTAGTCATGCCCGGGCACATAAACCCAGACCGAACTCTTGTTGGCCAGGCTCCGATTGTCGATTGGTGTTGCCCGTAGTAACACTTTAAGACCCCTTGCCAATTTATTTGCATTAAGTAGCCCTAACCTCTACTTCTCCCTGCTTATTTTCTTTGCTGTTGTGTATTCCACTGCCCTTGCACTGCCCTGCAGAAAATGAGTGGCAGTGGACCGCCCACAGCAAATAACCACTGGAACATTTATCTGACATAAAGGGATGTCATTGAGTCCTCACAGCCATGAAAGCAGCAGAGAGGACTTACCCACTGGAAACCACAGACATGCTCAGCTCTAGCAAAGCAACCTTCCGATCACACTGTGCATGTGTGGATGTTTAACCACATTAACGTTTAGAGTTATTTGGAGGTTGGGGTATGCTGTGCACTCTCTCTAGCATTATGGATTTATTTACACTGATTATAATTTTTAGAAGTGTTTGGCATTAAATCCTGCTGGGCTGGAGATATATTCATCTCAGCAAGCCCCGTACACACACTGATATTGCATTTTGAAGTCACTAAGTACTGCATTTGCAATGTTAATGACCTGAATTATTTTCTGTTTGTTTAGTTAACATAAGAAATGAATGTGGCACACCTGTGAAGTCAAGGTCATCATTCCTTTCCTTAACACACGCCCACACATTGTTGCATTTTTTTTCCCATTGAAGAATCCGGAGGACTAGACACAATAATAATAATAATAATCTTTATTTGCAGAGCACTTTTCAAAAACCATGTTACAAAGTGCTTTCACAAGTGCAAAGACAATAAAACACATAAAACACATAACAAGATACACGATAAAAGCAAGAAAAATCAACTAAAATCAGGAAAGGCTGTCCTATAAAAGTACGTTTTAAAAAGGCACTTAAAAGAGTTCACTTACTCAGTTGACCTGATTTCCTCAGGCACGTTGTTCCAGAGCCTTGGAGCCCTGCCCCCTTTAGCTTTCAGTCGAGACTCTGGAGCAGAAAAGAGATTTCTGCCCGAGCAAAGATCCTCTAGTAACTTAATGACACCATATCTCTTTGCCAGACACGCACATACAGAAGTGTAATGAGAAGCTCATTCAAACCACGGTGGTAAGGAGCTATATATTTAACCCACCAAAGCTGACTGATATTTATAATTAATATATATTGTATATGTTGAGGTTATATTTTAGGGAACGACAGCAAGTGTGGTTGGATGATGGAAAGGTAGGGGGAGTGGGTTTTATAGGCCTTGATAATGCTAGTGCTCAAAAACATGGATCTATATATACTATTTAGCATGCATGTGTTGGAGTTTGCAGTTTCACACTAAATAAGACAATATATCCATGATATCCTTTGTTGTACCTTTATTAGTGTTTTATTCAGGAAGAGGGTTTGGAAGTTTTATTATACTTATGAAAGGTATGATGGTTTGCAACACTTTTTATTGGCGAGTTGGACTTTTAAAACTCGCAAGTATTCTAAAAGCCAGAACTTGTTAGAAGTTCCTGTCTTAGCTAACTAAAATATTCTCCCTATCATTTGCTTTTATAGATATTGCTTTTAAAGAGTTGCTCAGAGCACTTACATTAATGGGAGATAAAACTTTCCTTGGCAGTCATTAAAAGGATTTGTAAAAATCTTATACCTTCATTCACAGAGAAGCTCAAGCTAAACAGGAACATGCACTGTGAGCAGATGTAATGAAAAAGAGAGTCTGACTTTGAGAAGATGACTGACTGTTTTAAACCGAACACTTTGTGCTCAGTTTAAATGACCGACACATTCAATCTGTTGCCTCTGGCACCAGGCGATGTCTTTAAGGACAGCTATCTTCCATAGCTTTTTATGGCCTGTATATGATGAAAGTAAAAATTATATATGTGAAATCATGACGTTCATGACGGTCTTTGACAGTCCAATCAATATTACTGCTGTCTCCTCGGGCTTGAAACTGGAAGACGAAGATTCTTATTGTGTGATGAAGTTGAATTTTATATCCAAATAATGTTTTATTACAGTGCTATGATGTGGCAATATCTTGCCTAACCTGGGGATTCCACAGGGAGCGGTTGCGCCGTGGTTTGGTTCCTTCTTCTTTGCAGCTTAAAATCCCACTGGAAGCATTTCAGGAGATTTTTGAACCACCATCTATGATACAGTGACCCAGAAGAGAGGCTGCTACTGAATGCATCTAATACTACATGACTGTATACAACGAGGACCTGTAACTTCGAGATTTCGCACTAATGTTGTACAGTTGAAAGAGGAGCTAGCTTTGTATAGAAGGAAGCCGTGATAGATATTTATTCAGCACACGTTTATTTACATGTCCCCTCTGGTTTAATCATCAAGTGGTTCGCAGATATGTTTAAAATATGTTAAACACTATAGTCCTAGTTTAACCGCTCATAAACGTTAGCGCTCTGACACTGATAAACATGGCATTAGCTTTGTGGCTAATCTAATTTAGCAATGTGCTGCGTTAGCTGCTGTAAGTCCATCGTCAACCGGAGGATAAGCGGACACGGGGAGAACATGCAAAATCCACACAGAAAGTGATGCTAGCAAATATTTAGAAGTGATGAACTAGGGAGAAATGAGAGGACAGTTCACTAGAACTGCCACACTGTTTCAGAAAAATATCTACAATCAAGTCTGTCAGCAGCGTAGCCTCCACCACCTATTGTAGCATTAAACACACTGCTGTGACCCGGGAGGAAGCCAGGAGAGGGCATCTGAACTGTCGGGCTTTAATTTGTTTGTTCCTTACCGGCACAGCTCTCTGCGACCTGGTTTTGTTCCATCCTCTGCAGGCTTCATAACCCACAGGGAGTATTTCAGAATCAGAGTATTTTGCTGCCAGATTTTGCTGTATTGTAAAGATTTTGGAAATTTGTCCTTGATTTCTGTCCTTCTACCATGGTTAAGTAGACTGGGAAGTTAAATGGTTATTTTTTTTGTTTTAATTATGCTTATTAAAACAAAACAAAAAAATAATTGTGTTGAAATACTCTATAATCGGGAGTCTGCACAGGGTGTTTTATTTAGAAAAATGACCAGATTCTCGCTGTCGTTCTGTGTCCTATTCATCTGCTCTTTGCTGCTTGACGCGGCTTGCATCAAACACAGACTTGCCACATATTCTCAGTGGAGCAGAGAGACACATTTGGGACGCTCCTGTAACGTGCTGCAGCGCTACTGGTGGAATCCCAAGCTTTGACTAGAATGGTCGCTATCGCTCCAGCAGCCGAGTCGCAGATGGAACACGAAGCAGCCTAATCCTGTGGAATCCAGCTGTAAATCAAACTTTTTTATTTTTATAGAGACTTAATACTAATGTTTGGTATAAGGTATACCTTTTTGGGACTTCAGAAAATAAACAAACACTTAATCAAAAGTATAGCTGCAGTTTAAATGACCAACACGTGCCTAAGGGTTTATGCTTTGTTTTAAAACACTCATTTCCCATTATGCTTCTCATTGACTGCCATCTATTATGTTCCTTACAAAGTAAATAGGGATCAAGAGCTATTGTCAGCGGATGAAATCCCACCAAGTGTGCATTTAGAGGACTTTTAAATCACCACAAAACTTTACTCCGACAAGTAAAAAGAAAAGCCCTTATGGATGATTATGGTGGTGAAGGGCAGTGAGACAACTGGTCTCCATCTGTGAATGACAGAACTACTGTCCTACGTTTGTGTGTGTCCCTGTGTGTGTGTGTGTGTGTGTGTGTGTGTGTGTGTGTGTGTGTGTGTGTGTTATGTGCTGGCATGCAGAAAACCTCCTTAGTCGTTTCTTTGTGACTCAGCCCTCTCCCATCCGACAGCTTAATATAAAAAAGCCTTCATCCTGCAGCAACATAGTCTGAGTTATGGCCTCTAGCACAGTGTGTGTGTGTGTGTGTGTGTGATTATGTGTTAAAACCTGCTTCGTCATGATGTTTTCAGCTTAGCGTGGATCATAATGAACAACAAATTTGAATAGCTGTCACCCACAAACCAACTCTTGCCCCCATAGTGTGTGGGTGTGTGGGTATGAATGTATCTTTTCTTTCATATGCTTGTGTTCAGTATTACGGGCGTGCATGTGTATGTGTGTGCACCTGTTTCATTGTACTCTTGTTTGTGTTTCGCTGCATGTTAGTTTACTTTTAAGTATTGGTATGCAGATATATATACATATTTGTTTGTGTGTGTGTATGTGTGTGCTGCTTGTGACAAAGAGCGACAGAAACTTCTGTGGACCATGAACAATAGCTGTCAGCAAAGTGATGACAGAAAAGCTGAGGAGGCTTTCCTCTGTAAGGTTTCCATTCAGCTTCATATGCAAATAAGCTCCACAACACTGGTTCCAACCTGTTCCTTATAACTTCAGTATCATCAGGCTCATGTGTCCATCTGCTAATGAACATCACATACTCACACACTCATTCAAGCACAAACTGAAACATACACACATGTACACTAGAGCTGCGCAATAAATCAATTTAATATGGATATTGTGACATAAAGTGTTTGTGTTTTCTATAAAATGAACTGAACGATTGAGTCGTGGAGAATCTAAATGATCTGATGATGTGCAGCGTCTCCATATTGACAAAAGTTTAAACATACTTGTATGCCTGATTTTAAGCAGCTTAGCTCAAGCGGGCGACCTGGTGGGCTTTAAGAGGCTTTGTACATCCAATGAACTTCCACCTTGTGACCTTGTGTCTAATTGAGACCTGCGTTATTTGTCAAAATGTGTAGCCACACCCGGCTTGTCTTTTCAGCCCATGAAACTCCTTTAGCTGACTTCTTTGAGCAAAGGCTGAACCAGTGTTCACCCTGGTCTTGCTTCTCCGCACATTTTTCAGTTTTTCCCACACCAACTGGCAACTATAGACTGTTTATCACTGACGACACATAGATACCACGTGATACCAATGTACCAACGTAACAATGGAATACACTATATAGAGAGGCAATTACAGGGATTATGAGCTTGTTTGGGTGTTCTTGCCTAGTAAAAAATACAGTGAAGCTAGTTGCTTTGCCATCATATTCACATTATGAATCATTAAAAAGCTTTGGCCCGTTTAGTAACTATTGAGCTTTTAATCATCATCAGCGTGTTTCATCAGTGTTTCCTAAAGCACCAGTAGTGATCCCACTTTACATACATGTTCATATCAAGGCATTTGTACTACATCACATCTCTATCATGATATAAAGTTACATACACCATGATAGAAGATTGTATCACTATTGCCCACTCCTAATACAAACAACCTGACACATAAATACAGGAGCACACAAACATGCATTCATGGTTGAGACACACAATTTCCATCTATGCATCCAGTTATCCACATTTTCTTTCCCTCTCAATTGCTGCCTCTCTTTCTCCAGCCCTTTCAAATACTAAACTTAATACACAGAAGAAGTTACTCACAAACACACACACACACACACACACACACACACACACACACACACACACACACACACACACACACACACACACACACACTGTTCCAAACAGTGTTTAAAATGTCATCAGAATGGTAAAGGACCTTCAAATAACCCACCAGATGGGGCTTCTTAACTCGTTCTCCCAGTGCATACGCAACATTTCAAGACGCCGGCGCCTGTGAACAGACATCAGCGCATAAACTAGTGTAACATGAGACGCATAGACACACGCACAAATCCAACACAGGCAGGTGCACAGTTTGATAAAAAAACAAACACGTGAACACAGATGGATTTCGGCGGCAAAGTCTCTCAGAGAGCTGAAGCAATTGAGAAATCTTAATTAAAAGTAAACTTTGGGCAGGATTAGAAAGCTTGCCCTCACTGTTAATGAGAGCATGCTGTTTATGAAATGTAAGCCTTCACAAACACATCGGCATGCAAATGAGATAGTGTTTTAATAAGGACTACATGTCCCACATTTTTAGTTACATTCTGAACACGAAGAGTCACTGTACAATACAGCATTTTGACGATTTAGACATGCAGTATGAGTAGCATGTAGCGTAATTAGTCAATCTTAAAGCACCTTTAGTGCTTCATGAGCATTTTTCCATAACCGCCCCTGACCTACTTGTTAAGGCATTGATGAAAATAGTTAAGAGACGGCCTTCATCTACAGGCCTCTTTGCTTTAAGAGACTTTACTAATACATTGACAAAGCTGCAGAGATTTCCATTTTGTTAAAGTTTTAAGTGAGGTTTGTACTGTTATGCCTGGTTCAAACTCTTGAAGAAGAGCGTTATTAGAAAAATAGGCGAGGCATTTGGATCCCACTCTGTAGCTGTGAAACAGCCGGGGGAAAAACATTTTGATTTGAATTCAGAAACCATAAATCTAAGAATGTGTTGACAGGAATGCCTTTAAAGTTTTGCTTTAGCTGCTGAGATGAAGTACTGCAGCCCAAGCCCTCAGCAGTGTGTGCATCCTGAGATGTTGGTATTCAGGAGGCATTCTAAATACTGGAAGGGATTGTTTTTAGAGGGTAAAGAAATGTGCTTTATCTCGTAGTCAAACAGATAGATGTATCTGACAAACTTGGTTCAGTGAGGTCTTAGCCAGTGTCCCTGCCAGAGGCAGACATCTCTACTGTAAGATCTCTCCTTTTCCTTCTGTTTCTCGAGATGCAAACACACACCCTGACCTTCTCCTATTCTATTCATATCTCTTTCCTTCGTTCCCTGCCTATGTTTTTCCCTGTCTGTACTCTTGCCCAGTGTTTTCGTCTCGTCCTTTCAGGGATTCAGTCTAAAGAAATTAATCTAGTCTCCCTTTATCTCTGTGTCTTGTTTTTTTTTGTCATATCCCTTTCTACACGTGTTCTTTCTCACTCTCCTTCTCTGCTACACCTTGCTACATAATGACACCGCCACTCTCTGCCCTTCTACGCCCCCTTCTCTCTTCTAACTCTCTCTCTCTACCCTCTCATTTCCTCCCGCTCTCCTCTGCTCAAACTCACCAAGGTCCTGGAGAGGGGAAATGAAAAGTGAATGTATTCTGTACCGGTGCGGTGTAGCAGCGGGAGGGAAAACTGCTGTTTTATGGTTTTATTTATGGATCTGTAGATTTCTTGACGCTGTGCACATCACACTCTGGGTGAATGAGGAGGGGGAATGAAGAGCAGCCTGATGTGAACTACTGCTAGTACCCCCAGTGGAGCTGCAGCCTACAGAGATGGAGAGCACACGTGCAGACAAATTCACGCATTTTGGACCATATATGTAATGTGTAGACAAACATACATACTAAACATAAGTAGTCACGACAGTATATCCATTTGCACAAACACATCCACTCTATCAATTTATCTACTCAACCCCTCCAGCACAAAAACCACATGAACAATGACATATCCCCACAATGACCCTCTAATATGAATATATATCATTTGCTCTCCTGTCTGTTTGCATTTTTGTCTCTCGTCTGACTGATACCACATTCCCAGCAGAGATGCGTTTTCTTATCTGAAGGTCAGCTTAAGCCAGAACAATGTTTGTCAACTCACACTCTTAGACAAACCCAGCAGCGCCATCGTAAACATTTAATGGAAGCAGCTATCATTGCACAGCAGATGGTGCTAACACTGCTAGTGCACGCCTTGGCTCATGTCATGGCCAATAAATAGCCTTAAAAATATGGAGAATGTCAGGTAGAGAAAATGAAGGACACGGCTGTATTGAAATTACAGGCTGATATAATATGCGCAGTGCATGATTCTTAAATTGTACAGCCATATTTGTCAGACCGCTGAGATTCAGGATCTCATTTTATTGTTGGTTTTAATTTATTATCGTAACTAAAGTTTGAAGCACTTGTACATTTGATATAATATTAGTTGAGTTTTATTTTTTTCGTGGTGTGATTGTTTCACACTCCAATGGACTTGACTCAACTATACAACAAACAAAACTGTAAAAGGCTGTAATGTAGTTTTACCTGCAAACGGCAGACAACTGTGAGCATATAATTCATTTTACGTTCTTAAAAGATAAATACTTTTAAAAATATGATTACTGTATATTCCCCAAGATTGTTTGGTGGAACTGAGGTGAAGCAAGTAGATCAGTCTTTGTCCTATTAAATATCTGTTACTTTTTTCTCTTATTACTCTCCTGTCTTACTTTAAACAAGTATAGATCCTGAGCCGTCTTATTTATTGCAATGATGCGCAGTGTCTTTCTGAGGTGGCAAGGGAACGGCAGAATTTGTCAGTCATGCAGCCACCTCATTTTAGTAATTGGACAGCTCAGTATTGAACAAACATGATTTATGGAAAATGATTTTCTCTCTCAAACTGTGAAGCGTGCTGATATTTGATAGCACACTAGTCTAAAGGAGTGGAGGAAGGACCCCCTGAACTGAATGATTTCAATTCGCCTCTCGATGACAAGTCGAGTTATAGTGGGACACGTGTTTCTCATATAACATTATTCACATGTAATGGGAAAAGAAAATGGTGTGTGTGTTTGTGGTGGAATGAGATAATATGGGAAGCTTTTACTCATCTTGATGCTAATCAGTGTCTTCATGGCACAAAACAGCCACAGTGATTTCCTTCCAGCTCAAGGTGATAGGGGAATGAGTGAAAGTTGGTGCGCATGTACAGTAAAGCAAAGTGAAACGAAGGTTCACTGATCAGTATAATCTTTTTGAGTTTTAAGAAAAATGTGGCCTTCATTTTTTTTAAATATTAACATAAATGGAAGCTGTAGCTAGAGACCAGTTACCCTGATTGTGGCCCTGTTTGGAATTACAGTGAGTGCACTAATATATCACAGATAATTTGACATTAATGTTTCAGTGCTTAGAAATCATTCATACAGCACCTTTAACACATCTTTCGAGACCCTGTTTACAAAAACACACGGAGAGGCAAAAAATAGAGCAGCAACAGTCCTCTCTGCCTTTCAGAAATGGCCCCTAACACCTGTAATTCCCCCTCTACCTGTCCACTTCATGTGTGAGTGTCTGTGAGTCTCTTTTCTCCTCGCCCACCCTTCCTCTCTTGGGTAATTTGTTGTGTAAATACAGTCTACTTACGGCTGACGGGCCCTTTCGGCTGTGGCACTGGAAATGCAATTACAGGCAGCAAACATCTCCATTGTTATCACTGGAGGGTGCAACGCTCATTTCGGTCCCCTCTGGAACGGGGGCTGTTATTGATCGGTATCAGCTTTGAGGAGGGGATTACTAATGAATCCATCTGAAAGCCTTTTGTGCTCGGTAAAGAGCTTGCATGCGGATTTTTGCGTATGTGTGTGTGTGTCTGTGCGTGTTTGTAAATGGATGTGTGTATGGGAGGCAGACAGATATAATGTGTGTTATTAAATGTAGGTGCCACTATGCCATCCTGTTGAGCATTACTCCTAATGCTTCCTATTGTGGTGTTCTGCTGCCTCAGGTGGTAGTTTTGTTAATTACACCAGCCATTTTTAAACCCGAAAACATCCTCCTTTCTGACATGTCCTCTCCTCTCTGATTGTAATATAATCACAGTGTGCTGAGGTAGAAGTCTTATAATTTTATAGCTATGGAGCCTTGGCAGCCTGCCGAGAAACCTAATATTTGTGGCACATTGGTGAATTTGTTTCTTTGAAGAAGCCGGTTGTAGCTATTATACTATTACTATTTCTAAATTCTTGGGATATTCCATTGACTTATTGTAACCCTATTCCAAACCTTACACAAAGCCCCCTAAAAACTTTAAGATTTACATCTTTATTTAAGAATTAGGGCTGTATGAGGTGCTTATCCATAGTCAGTGTCAGTAGCTGCTGAAGGCGATTGATGTGTCCCCAGTTTGGAGTGGCAGAGAGTTGTACCGGCACATAAGCTAAGCAATGAACTACTGTTGACAGGGTCAGCTGCAAAATGTATTTCAGCCACCTAAAAGAAGGCAGACCGAAAAAGAAAAAATATTCAATAGCAGTTCGAGTGTACGCTATGTGTACATGTGTACAGAGTCATTTCCTTTTTACAGTGCACAGCCAAGTTGCAAAATGAGGTTTCAAAGGAATCCTTTTTCTGAGCCCACTTTGAACCAGCGAGAAGAGCATGGAGAAAAACGCAAATGCAGAAATCTGTCAAAGAAGATTCTGTTCCTGTTGGACCATATTGCTCATAATAGGAAGATGAGGCTTTCAGGGCATTTAAAATTCAGATTTTTTATGAGAATCCACACAGAAATCCTTGTTTATCTTTCTTTACATCTTTACATTTACCTTTCAGGAATACTTGACCCTCCCAAAAGCTATATATCTATATATCTATCTATCTATAGATCTATCTATATCTATATATATGTATGTATGTATATACGCTGCTCAAAAAAATAAAGGGAACACTAAAATAACACATCCTAGATCTGAATGAATGAAATAATCTCATTAAATACTCCTTTCTTTACATAGTTGAATGTGCTGACAACAAAATCACACAAATTATCAATGGAAATCAAATTTATCAACCCATGGAGGTCTGGATTTGGAATCACACTCAAAATCAAAGTGGAAAACCGCACTACAGGCTGATCCAACTTTGATGTAATGTCCTTAAAACAAGTCAAAATGAGGCTCAGTAGTGTGTGTGGCCTCCACGTGCCTGTATGACCTCCCTACAACGCCTGGGCATGCTCCTGATGAGGTGGCGGATGGTCTCCTGAGGGATCTCCTCCCAGACCTGGACTAAAGCATCCGCCAACTCCTGGACAGTCTGTGGTGCAATGTGGCGTTGGTGGATGGAGCGAGACATGATGTCCCAGATGTGCTCAATTGGATTCAGGTCTGGGGAACGGGCGGGCCGGTCCATAGCATCAATGCCTTCCTCTTGCAGGAACTGCTGACACACTCCAGCCACATGAAGTCTAGCATTGTGTAGCATTAGGAGGAACCCAGGGCCAACCGCACCAGCATATGGTCTCACAAGGGGTCTGAGGATCTCATCTCGGTACCTAATGGCAGTCAGGCTACCTCTGGCGAGCACATGGAGGGCTGTGTGGCCCCCCAAAGAAATGCCACCCCAAACCATTACTGACCCACCGCCAAACCGGTCATGCTGGAGGATGTTGCAGGCAGCAGAACGTTCTCCATGGCGTCTCCAGACTCTGTCACGTCTGTCACATGTGCTCAGTGTGAACCTGCTTTCATCTGTGAAGAGCACAGAGCGCCAGTGGCGAATTTGCCAATCTTGGTGTTCTCTGGCAAATGCCAAACGTCCTGCATGGTGTTGGACTGTAAGCACAACCCCCACCTGTGGATGTCGGACCCTCATACCACCCTCATGGAGTCTGTTTCTGACCGTTTGAGCAGACACATGCACATTTGTGGCCCGCTGAAGGTCATTTTGCAGGGCTCTGGCAGTGTTCCTCCTGCTCCTCCTTGCACAAAGGCGGAGGTAGCGGTCCTGCTGCTGGGTTGTTGCCCTCCTGCGGCCTCCTCCACGTCTCCTGATGTACTGGCCTGTCTCCTGGTAGCGCCTCCATGCTCTGGACACTACGCTGACAGACACAGCAAACCTTCTTGCCACAGCTCGCATTGATGTGCCATCCTGGATGAGCTGCACTACCTGAGCCACTTGTGTGGGTTGTAGACTCCATCTCATGCTACCACTAGAGTGAAAGCACCGCCAGCATTCAAAAGTGACCAAAACAGCCAGGGAGCATTAGAACTGAGAAGTGGTCTGTGGTCACCACCTGCAGAACCACTCCTTTATTGGGGGTGTCTTGCTAATTACCTGTAATTTCCACCTGTTGTCTATTCCATTTGCACAACAGCATGTGAAATTGATTGTCAATTGACAGTTTGATTTCACAGGAGTGTGATTGACTTGGAGTAACATTGTGTTGTTTAAGTGTTCCCTTTATTTTTTTGAGCAGCAAGTTTACAATAATATCTGTATTTTTTCCAGCTCTGAGGCAACCCCGTGGCACTGCTGGTAGGAACCTGGTGGAATTGCATTACTCTGCCGAGTGAAAACTTCAGGCCTGCACTTAAGCACAGTCAGACATTATTCTCATACATTCATAGCATGACTGTGACTCTATTCTAATTATTAAGTACCCCAACTTCATAAAGCTTATTTTCCTCCCTTTTTCTGAGTCAAGCTGGTCTAATACCATGCTTGTATGGCAGTCTTTGAAGCGGAATAGGTCCCTGTTTGATATGCGTGCAGGCGCCTGTGGACAAATGATTTGCTTCATGCTCTCCTGTCTTTGTTCCTTTGTTCATTTTTTTCGTCTTTCATGACGTGATTGCGCCAAAACTATGTATGCATATTCATAAAAATTTTATTTTTATTAACGCATGTTTTGTCTCTTCCAGACGATGTTGAAATAATGCAATTATCGGGTGTTAGTATGGGTTAATAGCGTGCAATATACTGTTTTTTAGGCAAAATGTTTGCTGAATCCGGTTGTGTGATTAATTACTCTCCTTATTCTTCACAAAAGGACGGAATGTGTACTGCATTGAATTCCCAATATATAGAAAAGTTGTATTTAATTTGTAAGAACCGTAGAGTATTGAATTTTATTTCATCAAACTTTACAGAGCCCACAAAACACTTGGACTAATCTAAGATATTTTGCACTAATGATGCACCACAGTTGCCTTGGAACCAAATTTTTTGAGACTGGAGGAAAATTGTCCATTTAAATACACCCAGAATTGCAGCTTAATGATTAATGTAGACTTTTTCTAAAGTAATCCCTTTGAGCTCCGATTCAAGGTTCATGAAAACTAAATCTACTCTATGTATGTAGGTAACATAACATACATACCTTCATAAAATCTAATTTCTAACGTTTGTGCAGTTTTGTTTTTCACATTTGAATTGTGCATGTTTTGTACAGAAGAATGCTAGTTTAGTATAGGGTACTATAAGGATGTAGTACTGTTGACATCAGTGTAAATGATAGATGTGGTGGAAAACTAAGAACAATGCATTTATTGTGGCCAGTGGGGACTTACTGTATTCTGCAACTGAATCATGTTGACTGTAGGGTTTCCTCCTCCTGTTGAACTCTATTAAACTTTACTAAATAATATGTAATACATTACCTGGACAATCTTAACTAGACAGCAACAACTGTCAGATTAAATGATTTCACAAACACGACAACAAATTCATGCTCTGTTACCAGTGTCAGTGTTTGAAAAGCTATTGAAAACTATTCAGAAGAGCAGATGGCAATGCTATTCCCACAAATAAAAAATAAAACCGCTATTAATTGGGTGGAAATGATTGACAGGTAGAAACAAAACCTGTTACAGCTGTGGTTGGTGCCACTCAGCCGAGCACTAATCGTCCAACAGACTTTGCTCATGGCCTGCTGACACCAAGCAGGCAAACCAGCTAATTAGACAAGATGGCTAAAAAAGTAAAGTCAATGCTCGTGGCAGCCAGAGTTGAGGAGGGAGCTGAGAGATGTGCTTTACAGACTAAAAGGGAGACATAAACAGGCGAAAGCACCCACACACACACACACACACACACACACACACACACACACACACACACACACACACACACACACACACACACACACACACACACACACACACACACACACACACACACACACACACACACACACACACACACACACTCTGTTTGAATTAGAGCCAAAAGCTACAGCAGAAGCTTTTTGTCTGCAAACACAATGACAGCAGATTTTTTATTAGATTTGCTGACCTATAAAGTCAGAAGAAATTCAGTGTTAGAAATGGTTTACTATTTAATTTGCTGCAGATTGTAAGAACATAGTGACAGATAATAGTGAATGAACAATGGAAAGCGCCAGGTGTAAATCTACTGTGGTGAGTATGCTCATTTCACATTAGACGCGATCCCACAGCACCACTCTCAGGCTGTTCGTCAGCTCAGCTTATTCAGAGCAACTGCTGCGTGAATAAATGCAACTGCAATGGAAAAAGTTACATGCAAATTTGTATTCCTGACATTTGTGCCTGTTGAAACATGGTCAGTGGTTTGTTATTTTCCTTAAAGATTAATTATTTTGCACGACTACATTCCTCACAAAAACATCCCTGTGCTCTATTTACAGTACCATCCATTCATTTGTGAAGTTGTTTAGAAGTTTATCAGGTCGAAGATAATTACTGATTTATTCAGTTAACTGTTGATATATTGACCACTGAGTCGCACCACTCACTGTCGTACTGGGAGAATTTGATGCCCCTGGTCTACAACTATAGAGACAACTGAGTTTCCTGATTTGACCACTAGATGTCAGTGTTGGCCAGGTGTCCTTTCAGGTCTGAAGGATTCAGATAAATCAAATCACTTTTAGTTCAACTTTTTGGAAAATAAACATTGTGATATGTGCCCTCAAAAAAAAAAAAAAGTAAATCACATCTTTTTGCATGTTGATTTTTTTTTTTTAACTGAGAGTGAACTTGTTCATTTAGCACCAAAACAGCACAAAGGAAAATTTAAACATGGAAATTAACGCAATTACCACCTATAACTAATGTATATTATAATATTATATTAATTTAATTGCGTAAATTACATATCTGTGCTCATCATATGGATGAAACATGTATCTAAAAATTGCATCATAAAGGCTGTCTCCTTGAAGAGTTAATTCTCCCTTACGCACTGCTCATGCCAAACAAAAAGCCTTATGTGACTCGTAAACCTCAGTGGTCACCTTTCCTGTTAGTGGTGGCTGAAGGATTCACGTTGAGCGGATTTGTTAGCACTTCAGTAACCACAAAGAGAGAGTTGGCTCAGTACCCCTTAGCATAATAGCCTTTGTGAATGCGTGTGGATTTGGCTGTGAAACCTGTTTGGCCTCAGGCTGCCTTGTTATGTGGACAGTTATGTGGACCACCTCGCCTGAGCTCTACAGGGACACAGACTGCTCCACACCACATCCTCTCTAACAGGGCATTGACACACAGCTGCATTGCCAGTAGTCAAACAGAAAGGACAGAAGGCTGTGTGTACATTATAAGATAAGTAGTAGTCACACTGAAAACTAATTATCTTATTTTACCAATTAAATAATTTAACTAGACTATTTAAAGTATCCATTAAGTGCGTTATCACTCAGTGGGCCCTCATTACTGCTGGATTTAATTATGTGTCTTTCTCTGTCCAGATAACCACGTCCTGCAATTTGGGAAGCTAGTAAGCACCTCCAACACCTATGAACCCGTTTCCCCTGGAAAGCCCAGGAAGCCTGTAACCATTACAACAGACCAACCTCTGCTCTGGAGCATGGGCATCAGCAAGGAAAGGGAATGACACAGAAGAAATACTTCTACTCAGCCAGTATTTGACTCATCAGGACATGCAACAACTATTCTACAGCTGAGCGACCGCAAACTCAAGTTTTGTATGCTTTATACAGTATGAAGTGGAAAAGAAAAAGGTGAAAGCATAATCTCATGTGGCCAAAAACTTCACATTGTTTCTACGAGTGATAGAATGATGAATGACTTTGTTAGATCTTAAACTGACTGATTGGTATAACAACTAAAATTACTAAAGTGGCACTCATGTGGGTGTGCTTCTTCATTGTACTGGATTTCTGCTTGTGAATATGCCCCTTATAAGACCAGAATCCAAGCTCCATTACATACAAACATTTGTTCCCTTCACAAAAACAAATTTTGATATCAGGTGCAGACTTGGATATATCACTATACCTACAGTTCACAACATGTGCCTTTGTCCTGTTCCCTATTAACAATATCTGTTATATTCTATGAAAAACAAAATACCGTACACCCAGCTTCAAAGTATTTGTGCCTTTTGATGAGTTTAATACAGTGCTTTTGAAAGTCAGAAAAGGAAACGTGGCTATTTGAATAGACATGACAAATCAGTCTGTGGGTTTCCATTTGATTTATTTACACATTGAAATATAAATGTTGCACACAGAATGTAAAAATGCCATCCCTTCTGTCCCCCAATCGCACCAGCCCAATAACACTTGTCCCCAGGAATTGACCAGGGTTTAACCTCCACTAGGAGAAAAAAAAGAAAAGCAGAATTAGTGATCTAGAAATTTGATAGATGAACACAAATATTTTACTGAAATGCTCAGTTTTGATGACCAAGCAAACCAATTAATTACTGCTTAAGAAAGCCACCAAGATACAATGATTGTGTATGTAAGTATCACTTGCAAAGAGTTTTTCCTTCCAAAAAACAGACAATCCAACTTTTGCAGGGTACTGTACATTCATTATATTAATTAATTAATTAATGAATGTGAATGAAAGTGTGACCTGTCATCTTTTGTGTTAATGATAAAAACATAACTATGCATCTAATAACCAATGATGTTGCATTAATGCCTGTTTAACTGTTCCATGATTTAAGTAATAATAAAGTCTGTTTTATGCAGTAGATAATCCTAAATCAGATTTAAATAAATAAGTGTTCACATTAAATACTTGTTGAAAAGTGGCCTTACTAAATCGCTTCGCTTTCTGGGAACTTGAGCTAGCAGTTGGTCATTCAGATTCTTGTTGAAACTATCTAATGGTGACTAAAGATGTACGGTCTTGCGGTATGGAAAGCACGAGTGCTGGGGGGGGTTAACATTACGCAAAAATCAAGGCTCTGTAAATGCTGCCGTTTTGATATGTTTTACATTAAATAAACTTGCCATGTACCACAGATCGCCAGACATTACACTTTTCAGTGAAATCCTGCATACCCAATTCATCTGTACCTAAATATTTTTCGAGACAATAAAGCAGTTGATCAGGAGAGGGGAGTGGGTCATTAGAAACACCCCCCATTCATCACTGCAGAGTGTAACAATTCTTTAAGCATTTTAATAACAAATAAACGGTTTAAGAAATCACCAGTTGTATGATACAATTTACAATGTAAATAATGCATCTGTTACTACTACTTACACAATGATGTTGTTGATGGGGATGTGGATGAGTTTGACGAAAAAACCAATGAAACCCATGATGGCAAACCCAATCGCTGTTGCCATAGCAATCTTCTGGAATTCTGAAGGAGGAAAATAAAACAACATCAAAATACAGCAAATAAATAAAACAAAATAAAAATACCCATCGTGCTCTTTGGATCCCCAAATGTGTTAAAGGCAGCTGAGCAGCTGGGGCTTTATACGAGGGTTCGACGCTGCCAGCACAACAAAGACTGGGCCAAATGAAAGCAGTATGAACCTACCTTTTCTGTCAGGTTTTGTGCATCTCTTCACGAGCCTTATAGAGTCTTTGACGAACTGCCGACTGGGCTCAACAAACTGCATGACCTGATCCATGGTGTTTAGGCTGCGGGCGGAATAAAAAAAAAACAACTATCAGGGTTAAAGCCTCGGCTGCTCTCCGTGCTGACGTTGACTTCAGCAGCCTGAGCCTTTCATGACTCTCATGATGTTATAATCGTCAATATACCATCGGCCTTCTTTTTTTCCCCATCACATAATAACCAGTGTATTAAACAACATGTGTCCTTATCACTGAAAAACATGTTTTGAAGTTAGTTAACTCGTCCTTCCTAGCTAACGTTGCCTGACCCTAATGTAAGCTATCAGAGCGACGTAACGTCAGGTTGGCTGGAGGTCTAATAAATAAAACAAATTAAAGTTAAAAATCCAGTTAGTAGGTTTGCATTATGTGAAAATTCAATGCTGTTTAATAGAATATCGCTTATCTTACCTATTTCTGAGGTCGTGTTAGACGAGAAGACAGTCAGAGGAGTGAAGGCCACGTAGCTTTCAGGCAGCTTGTTAAAGAGGAAGAGCTGACGTAGACTTTACACGCGCATGCGTAAGAGAGTCTTTCTCTGTTTCCTTTGAGCTTGAAATGTTGTCTACACTGCCACCTGCTGTCCGGGAGTTTTTATTTATTTATAATAGACCAGTTGGATTACAGAAATAGTGGTAGGTGTTAACCTTTTTATATACAGTCTATGGTTAACTTACATTATGTAGCCTACATATTGTCAGTTTTACTCACTTTGATATCAGCCTTTATTCCAACTATCCTTAGTAGGGCTGCAAAATATTTCACCATACATATGACAAAGACAGACACAGACCCAGGTAAGACTAAAGGAAAAAGCATACATATCTCAAGGCAATACAGATCAATATGAGGAGTAAAAGTAACAAATGTTAAATGATAAAAATGGAGGTGATGTGAAAATGCATGTGAATTGAAAAATAAAGGGGTGACTGATGTGGTAAACTTGATTGATATTTACTTTTTGTTACTTCCACCCTTGAGGCTATCATAAATGCCAAATAAATGCCAAATTTTGGGTTGTGAATGATGATTGATAAATGAAAATGATGAAACAAGGTTATGTTACTACTGTTTTAATCAAATCAACTTTAAATCAATCAAATCACTTGATCATTTATCACTCTATTATTCATTTGTCATCCATTTTTACCCCTTGAATTTTCAATTCACATGTATTTTCATCACCTCCATTTTTATCATTTAATTATATCACCTTCACGCCTCATAGATCAAGGGCATCATAACTTCATAGTGACTGTATCAGTATATGTTAGTAACTATATATGGCATCAACACCAACATTTTCATGGACAATAACATTTCCACCATCCTCTGCACACCCTATCGTCCTATTCATTAACATCAGACATCAGATC
This sequence comes from Micropterus salmoides, assembly GCF_014851395.1. Lineage (NCBI taxonomy): Eukaryota > Metazoa > Chordata > Actinopteri > Centrarchiformes > Centrarchidae > Micropterus > Micropterus salmoides. The sequence goes on along the minus strand of NW_024040040.1, from coordinate 37,788,653 downwards.
GTCACCGTCAACAGCCAGTGATACTGCAGCAGGCACAAAGGACCTCCTGAGTCTCTCTGAAGTGCACCTGGGCAAAACAAACCTGTTGCTAAAAGAGCACTTCAACTTGCTAAAAACATTGTACGTTGGATGGTCCTCATTTTGCATAACATTCCCAAGCTTCCTACCCATTCTTTGCTCCATGATCACTTTAGTGGGTGAGGGTTCAAGCCAATAATAGATCCTGCCTTCCTGATTAGTTTATTGACGCCCCCCTCCCAAAACAACAGCATAAAATATGACATTTGCTACGATGCAGGTAACCTGAATTATTTTTAAGATTTAACATTACCAACTGCAATTACATAATTACAATTTTTTACTCTGCCTTTGTGTAATCTTTATAGTTGCAATCATTGAATCATATGGCACTTTCATTTCCTCTTCTGATTCTTAATTTCGCAGCTGTCAAGTATTTTTTTGTATCTTGAAAAAATAAATCCGGACTCACGATTGTTGATTGGTGAGTGTTATGCATCTAAATCATAATACACACATTGCTCTGAGGCAGTATTGGTCCTAGACTCTTCGTAGCCACTCCTCCTGCTCATGCCACATTCCTTTCGTCTTAAATACCCCCTCATGTGATTTAGATTAAGATACAGTTTCTAAATAGAATTCTGGCATTTGCACCTGATCTTTGTTTTCTATTATACCGACTCCTGGTGTGACAAGTCCCACACTTACAGTAATACTACAATGCTACTGGCAGCAGGGTTCCGACATTACTTTTTACATTTGTCTCTTTAATGAACTGACCATGGAGTAAGTCACACTGAAACTCAGTCATCTGTTTGGGTGGCATTTGCTAAGACTTTAAGACCCTCGATTCTGTCATACACTAAACTTACCTAATCTCTTCTAACTCTCAAAGGCGAAATTCATCCGTGTGAATGTGTTACTGAATCTAAAAAGGTCAAACCAACAACTTGGAAAATAATTAACATTAAGTAAATACACAACTTTGCAATGTTTGCCAGTCCAACACATTTAATTTTTACATTATGTACATATTGTTACATTAACATAATCCCAATTTATATGATTATTATTATGATTACAGTGTATTGAGGATGATGACAGTATTTCCTCAGTACAGCCACATAACCATTGTTTTCCCTTCCTCAATAACAATTTTAGACTGATGGTTCATGTTTTACTGATCAATAAATGTACATTCTGATACTTTAAGCGCTAAAAAAGCAGAGCAGGACCCACTACAGTACGTGCTTCAACTTTAACTGTACAGTACTTCATTCAAATGCTTCTTTAAAAAAAAGGGCTTTTGGCTGTTTAGAGTCAGCTTGTTCTCATCAGCCACACTAGAGCTTACAAACATGTAATGAGAGGCTTTTACAAACCAGTTCATTTTCATCCACTGCAAGAACAAAGCTGGCTAAAGCCTTTACTACAAGCTAACAAGATAGAACAGCATCTGCACTCAAGATACAAAACTGGCTAAACAAAGAATGTGTACAGTTTGGAAAAGTACAGTAAAAACATTAGTAGTAGAGTATTTTTTCAATTTCTACAAAAAGTACTGAAATGAATCTGCCTGTCAGTGAATGCAACCAAATTGTTTAGACATATGGGTGAAACATCATGCAATCTTGTTTGATAAATACAATTTGACTAAAATGTATGATTCATTTTTGACATTTTACAAAATAAAGGCGCTCTTGGTCGTGATCCACTGACCTTTGGACTGCATGGAACATTAATACCTCTATACATCCTTCACTGCACAGTCCATTTGCAGCTATTCACTGCCAGGTGATGCCAAGCATGTTGCAGCTGATCTCCCACAGTTTTTGGGCCAAGTCATCATCAGAAGCAATCCTTGAGCAACTTGCAGGAGCACAGTCACTGCGCACACACAGGGACAGAGAATGGCCGTTACACACTGTGTGGTAGTTTTGTGCGAGTGTTAAATAAGAATAAATATTGTTAGCTCAAAGCTACAGACAGTATACCCTTTGTTAGTCAGCAGGTAGTAATACTGAGCAGCATGAAGCCAGCAATCACAAAGCGCTTCGCCAATTGTAGTTTGGCTGAAATACTGTGTGTACCTGAAGTACCCTCCACTCTGGCTGTCCAGATGTGGCTCCACAGCACAGTAGATTGTGGTCTGTGCTCCCTCCACTGTTGTCTTGGTGAAAATCCTGAAGATCTTCACTGCCACCTGGATGCACTGGTGCTGGTGCCTCCACAGGTCGGACTGCACCACCCCCGGGTGCAGAGAGAACACGCTCACCCCTGTTCCTACAACACGTATACAGGCACCTACATGGTCACCTAGACGCATACTGTAGATTCATGTTAACATGAACAAACACGTATGACTGTATCATTAAGATTTACATACTCTGCGCACAATTTACACATATTTCTGTGCAAAATGTACTTCTTTTTCAAACAGTAGCTATAATCAGTGACAGACAAAAGTAAAATAGAAAGGCCACATTAGCCATAGTATTTGCATTTTATTTTAATTTTGTTCTTTCCTCCTAATGTCTTACCTTCTGGTTGTTTCTAAATTAAAATCCTAATGGACTGAGTTTTGATAGCTATACTCCAGATCTAGGGAGTCAGCCATTAGACTGTAGGGCTGTAAGTAATTTCTTTCAGTTCTTGGCCATTAAGCAACAGAACAAAAAGAAGAATTGATTGAGGCGACAAAATGGCTCAGTTCCAGTGAAAATCTGAAGTTGCTCAAAGCGAGAAAAGACAATTCAATAAGGACAAACAAGCGAGCTATCCAGTGTGCAAGTCATGGTAAGTATGGCCTTGCTTACATCAGCCTGTGCTTATGTAAAACTGAACACAATGCTGCTTTTCTGATTCACATTTCTTAGGCAGAACTGCAAAGGCTCTTCCTCTCTCCACCCACTATAAAACTCTCCAATTAGAAGTTAGCCATCAATCCTCCAAGCCCAGACATTAAGACTTTCCTTAGTGTCTCTGCAAAACCCTCCGACATGCGTACATGCTCACATGTTAACAGAACTGTGTGTGTCCCTCTATCATAGCTACATAACAAATATGTGAATCAAATTTAAAAATAAACCAACCTTGCGACCGTCTCACCTTGTAACCGTTTGGCAAGTGAGCGTGCAAAGAGGACATTGGCCAGCTTGCTCTGTCCATAGGCCTTCATGGTATCATAACTCCTCTCACTGTTGATGTCATCCAGTCGAAGCCCGGTCCAGGTGTGGGCCACAGATGCCACGACGACAATACGGGCAGGAGCTGAACGCTTGATGAGGTCTAGCAGCAGGTAAGTCAACAGGAAGTGACCTGAGGAAAATCATGAGACGCCCTTGGTGTACGTCTGATTCCATGTGAGTTGGAGTCACAAGTGGTTGTTTTTCATGATCAACCCCCCCACCCGCCCCGCCACGTTTGTGTTGTTTCTGCATGTGTGTGCGCATATGTGTGTGGGTGACCATGATGTTCAAGCACAGATTATTCTTCTCTCAGCCTGTGACAAAAATACCACAGAGGAAAGGATCATTTGGAAGGAAGTCATTCAATACAGGGAAAACAGACTGATAGCTTGAAGAATATATGAAACTCTGGTTCCTTTTCCTGACTGATATTTTGGTCAGGTCGGTCAGCTTAAATATTTTTACCTTCTTTAGTAGGAAAATCCCTCCTATTTGCTGCATTTTATGCCTGCTTGACAGAGTCTCGAAAAATGTACTTTCTAATCCAGTTAGAGACTTCCGCCAGGACTTACCCAGATGATTGACCCCTAACTGCATTTCAAACCCGTCTACAGTCTTGGAGTAGGGACACATCATGATCCCTGCATTATTTATCAGGATATTCACTTGTTTCTCTTCTGAAAAGAATAGAAAAACACAAAAAAGATAAGGAAGTTAGAAATTATTTCCCAGAACTATCATATGCTAAATAATAAATGGTATAACAAATGCGGTTGATGTTTGGTAAAAACTGCACTTTTTATAGCGATGTTGCTGTTCTCCTCCCAGCCCATGCACACACATCATTGCTGGCAGGGCTGCTATGCAAGGCAGTGGCACAACAATCAGGAGCAACTTAGAGCCCAGTGTCTAGCTCATAGACAGTCGGACAGGAGGATACAGGGACTGACCCACAAACCATGTGATGAATGGACAACCGACTGCAGAACCCCAGCTTCCCCATTTCAGAAACCCATCGGTATTTCAGAAAGTGAACACATTTGTTGATACTACCTCTGTTGATAAGCTCAGCAAACGCTCTGATGGACTTGGTGTCCGATAGATCCAGCTTCCTGATGATCACATTCTCGTTTCCCGTGTCTTCCAAGATCTCCGCCCGCGCCTCCTCTGCCCTCTCCAGGTCTCTGCATGCCATGACGATGCGCGCACCTGAGAAACAAGGCCAAAGGTCACGAGTTAAGCTCATGCTCGCCCCATTCCAAACTACTTTCCTCCCACAGTCTAAAGACATGCCGCTCGTGTGAACTTGAAACTTTAAATCGCCTCAACGTACAAGTTTGTGTGCTCGCTAGGAGAGACTCCAGTCCACTCATGTCCCTGAGTAAGAATAAGCATTTCAGAATGGTATCTCTTCTCGTTTTGTTTGAGGCTTTGTCTTTCTGCTGCAAGTAAACCTTATACAGTACATGTCACGAGAAGACCATTTTTTATAACCATTTTTACTGTATCAAACTAATGGCTGAAAATAAAGTAATATAAAGTTTCCAAACTCAAAACTACAAAAGTTTTGCTCATTTGCAGGCACACAAAGCTCCCTTCGTCAATTAAGGAGGAAGTACCTAAATCTCTCTGTGTGCTTTTTATCCTCATTTAATGTTCTCCAAACTCTCATTCAGCATCTCATTTAGCCGACTGCTCCGCTCACATGAACACAAGACTCTGTCAACTGTGTCATTCTCATTCTCTGACGCAAATTGCGATGCATTCTCCCTAATGAGCCCAGAGAGGGGCTTTGAGGACACATACACACAATCTCTCACTCTCTCACCCACCCAACCAGATAGACAGACGACCCCTGCCCACCGCCACACACACACACACACACACACACACACACACACACACACTCAACATACAAAATAGCTGCTGTGCCCAGCAATTATGAAAGAGGAGAGCCATTAATCAGTTGGAGCGTAGCGTCTGCATCCCATCCCAGTGTCTTTGTTTCTCCCCTGCTGTTCCCATGTGAGAAAACCCTGTTGTTCCCACATTTTCCCGGTAGCCTAAAGTTCATTTCAATAAAATAAAGTAGTAAACAAACGGAAGGTTATATTGAGCCACGTTAAAGATTATCCAGCAGAATAATGTCACTATGCAAATAAGGGCAAAATGCAACTAATGACTTAAGTCAAGCCTAAGCACATAAATGCACCTATAAATCTATGTTATAACCAAACAGATGAATGATTCAAAAGGTTGAGATTTAGTTTGTTTTTTTCCTGATACAGTGCCCCGAAGGAACATTCTGTTCCATGAATCTTTGGAAATCTAATCATGTTGTCATTGTGTTTTTACATAATCCCATTTACTGAAAGGTGATTTGACAGTGAATTCTCCAGAGGCAGGGACCACAGTATTGTTATTTCCCTCAGGCAGTAATGATTTTTTTCATCATGTCCTTTTTCTCCCCACTTTTCATGTTGTTGTTAAATAACATTCCTGGTTGCCCTTTCATTTACAAAATAAAAGCGAAATGTGCACAGACAGACAGGCAGACAGGCACGCGCACACACACACACACACACACACACACACAGTGGAGGTAGATTCAAGTGTAGACTAATTAACAAACTGAATCATGTACAGTACGCAGAACCGGTTTTCATGTGTGTGTCTGTGTGTGCATTGCTGGGTACATCCTCCCATCTCTCTTTGTTGCCTGCCCGGATCGGGAGGGGAACGGACCCTCACAATGCTCCCTCTGTCCCCTCGATGCCTTGCCTGTCCTCCATCACTGCCATTCGTCTTTCACTTGTATTGGTGAAGTGTTCATTTTAGTTAACATAGCCTCAAATCTCTTTTCTGGAATATGTAAGAGGTTAAGGTATGCTGAGGTTACACAATCACTTGATACAGCCTGATATTCCCATCAAAAAATATACAGTATTATGCACATTGAAAAAGCAAGCCAGTAGCATTTAACCTAATTCTATGGTGGAGGTCTGAGGACAGGGGCCACACTCAGAGATCACACTTTATAGCTTTAAACCCTCCAAGCATTAGAAGTACTTAACTCCACAGAAAAGAGTGGAATGCGTAAGGCATGGTGTGAAAGTTAGTGAAAATTAAAAAGGCAAAACACAGGGCAGGCACACGTGGATGCAGACTGAGTCAGAAAGAGACTGAGGCAGGTGGAGACAGACAAGTGTGTGCAGTACCTCTTCTTGCCAGGTCCCTGGCTGTTTCTTTTCCAATGCCAGTGTTGGCTCCAGTGATGATGACTGTTTTCCCATCTAACCTCTCCTCAGATGACCAGCGGTTACAGCACACACTCCTGAACAACACACACACACCCGGTAAAGCACCAGTATGTTGATAAAAAAATAGTATTTCCCTTCATAATAACTAAAAGGATACGTTTCCAATCCCCCCCTGGCATTGCTGTCAATAATCTACTTTGGTTTAGCCAGAAACCTGATCCTTGTGTGTAATCTAAAAATATGCTAACAGAAAAATCAAACTTGCTAAACATGATCAATAAATTGATGATCACAGTGACTCTTTAACAGAAGAAATTTAAATTAGTTCCATTTAAGCACAGTGTTTGTTATATCTTGTACATATAATAGGTGATCTGTAGTTATAGTCCCTGATTATTATTGTAATATTAAAATACCTGGCTGCAAGAATGAAAGAAAATCTTCAGCTCAAACTCACTGCAACAGATTCACAGGAGCAAAAAAGAAACAATCAGAGTGGTTAATTAAACTGTTTTTTCAATCACAGAAAAACTGAATCGGCACCACAAATGATACATTTTTACACAGGTCTAATCTGCTGCCAGATCTGCTGCCTACAATATCTAGCATGTTATTAATAAAGACAACCACCTTGTCTTTGCCGTTTTTCACCGGTTGTGTTTTTTGTGGTTGTTGTTTTTTGTTTTTTGTCCTACCTGCAGTACATTCTTCCTTCAGAGCAAAACCTCAGGACCAGTGAGCCACTAGCGGGAAACGAATTTACCTCCTTCAGCCTTCCCAACAGTTCATCAGTGCATTTCGTGCTTCTCAGCTCTCCCCACCCCGCCTCGTCTGTCATCGCAGTACCACGACTGGGCCAATCAGGAGCGAGCTGACGCATAATTGATTCACAACTTCACAGGGCTGAAGGCTGGAGAGCAGGCAGCTGTCCTCCCGCCTCCTGCTGCCGGAGAAAGTCGAGTTATGGACTCAGCTGACTCAAGAAAAGTGGTTCAAAATCTCAGTTAGTCTGTCAAATCACTGCAGGGTTTGACATAAGGAAAGTACAAATGTAAAAACAGCTTGATGTAGCCCACCAAGACCTCCAATCACCTGTTAGAAGAAGATGAATGTTACAAGCATCAGTAGTAATGGTTGATTGTGTTGTAACATAATCAGATTTTGTCTTGAGAATAATGCAACCAAGCACACAACAAAAAACATAATCTTGCCAATTATTCAACAATTCCTTGAGAACAGGAGTTCTTGAAACAAGTGTGAAGATTAAAACAATGGTTGCTATATGCTGTCATACTGTTTATGCAACTGAACCAAGAAAAAGAAACACGAGATCAATCAGCAGGTTGGAATATCAGTGATATTTATTATTAGCTGCTGCTATTTATTTTTATTTATATAGAGCCAATTCATAACACAAGTTATCTCATTGTACTTTTTATAGAGCAGGTCTGGACCATACACTTTGTAGTATTAATACAAATAATTTTTTTGTCTATTACACATCACATTTTCAGCATTCACTAAACATCTTCAGCATAATATTTGTGGTATTGAGGGTATCACTATATGTGCTCATGAATAGCTTTGCTTTGTAGCATGTAGGAGAGCTTATATATATATAATTCTGAGTCTATCTCCAGCGGATGCCTAGCAGGTGGCAGCTCACAGCCCACAGCATTAAAGCAGTGCCATCATCTTGGGCTGCCCTGCAGCTCTCTGCAATTGCACAGTCCCTGTAAGGAGAGGAAAGGAGAGGAAATACATCAACTTCTTTGGCACATGAAACATTAAGTTAAGTTTTAAAATGCCTTTTTAAACACCCTATTATATATTTACTGCAGAATTAAGGAGAGATAACCAATCATGAATGATGGCTTCTACGTGGATTTGCTTTAACAGTGTGTCTCAGGGGAAGAGTAGGCTACATTGTGTACCTTCAGCACTTGGCCTACTAGCAGCTGAGAACGCTTTAAGACATAGCTGTCACATAGCTGATTGACATATTTTTGCATTTGGCACTTTCTAAGAAGACTGCAACGCCCACAAAGCCTAAGCTAAAATGAGATGTAATTTGTGATTAATGTTGTGACTTTGTGAGAACTATGTTAATGACAATGTATGGTGTGATGCTACCAGGTCACTTCATAGGTGGCTTGTTAAGTGGCTTGGTTTGGCTCATTTGAATTGACTGATCTTGAGTTCTGCTGCCACTGCAGTAGCATTTCAAACTGACTTGTAGTATCCTCCAGTGAGCAGCTGGTTTTCAGGAGTGACGGCGCAGTAGATGGTGGTGTTGGCTCCCTCTGCTGGGGTCTTGATTAGAAAATCGAAGATCTTGATTATGTCCACAAGAGGGCGCCCTAGGTGCCTTGTTATTTCAGTTCTCACAAGGCCAGGGTCCACAGAGTAAGCCATCACACCAAGAGCTGTAGGCAAATGTATGAATTAAGGTATAGAACCTTTTCCCAAATGGGTTTAGATGGTGGTTTTCTATTTCATTTGATTGTTCTCTTCAATCTGAGATCTTATAAAGATAGCAATAGTCAAAGACCGGTTACATTCAGAATCCATGGTGCATTCATCAGTTTTACATATGCATACAGTCATGGATGGTCTGCATAGTTTGCTACATCATGATAATACCTTAATAATACAACAAGCCATTCTTTGCTCTTAATCATCTCTATAGAAGTTGTTAGATTAATAGTGAGAATGGCAAACAAGGTGTGATCATTGGAGCAATGACTTATTCTGTAAGACAACTGTGCTTTCTGCAGACATGTTTCTCCTTGCTCTGTTTCTTGCCCAGAGCAATCGTGGTTGAGGCATGAGACTCTCACACTGGATAGAGATGCAGATTGATTTTTTACGCACAGGGAAAGAGACAAGGAGGCACAGAAAGACTCATAAAGACAAACATACAGTACATGTTGCATAATCTGGGTCACAAACACACACACCCTACCCTCAGTTCTCCTGGCCAGCTCTCTGGTAAACAGGACGTTGGCCAGCTTGCTCTGTGTGTAGGCCCTGACAGGGTGGTAGTCCTTGCCGCCCAGGTCATCAAACTGGATCTTGCCCATTGTGTGACTTACCGATGACAAGTTGATGACTCGGGAAGGGGCCGAGTGCTTCAGCAAGTCCAGTAACAGAAAGGTCAGAAAGAAATGACCTGAAGAGGGAGAAAGTCGGGGTGGAACTCAAGAGGAAGACCAGGAGTTTTGAGCGACAGAAAATAACACGCAGAAGGAGCAAAAAGTAAAACTTGGGAAGAAATATATTTATAGGCAACTTTAAAATTAATACAGAAAGGCTTTAGAGATTGGCTCACAGATTGAAAAGTAGTGAGGGCCACTGGCAGGGCCCCCAATTAAATTCATTTTAACCAATAAGACACATCCTTATACATACCTGACATTAACTAAACACATGCAAAATCTAACTAAAAGTTGTGTTTTTCCTCAGTATTTTAATCTCATACCCAAGTGATTGACTCCGAACTGCATCTCAAATCCATCTGCAGTAACGCTGTAAGCGCACATAGCCACACCTGCATTGTTGATCAGGCAGTGAAGAGCCTTCTCAGCTGGAAAACAAAATATAGGCTAAATGTTAGCTGCATTACAGTCTTTCTGAAAACATTATACTGTATTCTGGTGTGTGTGTATGTGTGTGCCACCCACTGTTGTAGATATTCTCAGCGAACTGGCAGATCGATTTGGTGTCAGCCAGATCCAGTTGCCTGGCGACTACCTTGGCGCCCTTCACCTCCCTCATAATGTCACAAGCAGCTTGCTCTCCTTTTGCCATGTCTCTGCATGCCAAAATCACCCGTGCACCTACGGAGATTAATATCTCTTAATGCTGACTGTGTTTTTGCGTGTACATTCATGTTAAAATTTCAACAAGATACGATGATGAGTGGGACTTTTAAACATGTCTCTTTGTCTTGGAGTTTACACAACCAACCTATTCACTATGGCAGCAACAAATTATAATACCAGTTCTCTGCTCTGGTGTCACATATTTTGAGCTGTATTTTATTGAAACCAGCATTTGTTTATTTCATTTAATCCACCACTTCAATACTTGAGCCACCTCATTATATTTGTTATTCTTGCGTGGGCTTGTTAAACATTTTCCACACAGGCGCTCTGATTCACACAGCAAGAAAGAATAATCCAAAGAGTCATGCCCATTTGACTGCCTTTAAATGTGCAGCTCTGCTTGCTTGCCTCTGCTGGCCAGGTCTTTTGCTGTCTCCTTGCCTATTCCAACGTTGGCCCCTGTTACTATAGCTGTCTTCCCTTCCAGTCGTACATCTGAAGACCACTTGGGGATAAACAGAGACCTGAGGCGTGAGGTGTGAAGGTATAAATGATTAGAGCAATATTAAGAGGGATCTTGACATACAATAAAAAAAAAAGAGCTTTGTAAGAAAAGTGAAGGGAATAAATTATTGTTTATGTGACATGTTTGTTTAAACTTCCTGTAGCTAAATTACAAGGTGGGTGAGGTTCACCGCCTAAAGCAAAACAGTGAATGCCAGTAACCACAGTCAATGTATAAAATGAAGTTAAAAGTCACAGGTTTTGATCTGACTTGACAACTATACTTGACGTTTCAGTGTCTGTCTGAACAGACCCAAAGCAACAACCTCCACCTTATACCCCAAAAGGGGTAAATAGAAGAATTTTGTGAATAGACATTTTTTTGTTAATATCTTTTTCTTGTATTTAACATAACCCCCCCCACACACAAGTCTACTTTTATCCTCTTTCTTTCTGGTGACGATAACCTACATGAGAAGTGTCTTACCTGATTGCTTGCATTTCTGTAGTTGGTGACACAAAATTGCACTATCCCTCCTAAAAATGAAGTGGCTCCTTATTTCACTGATGTTGTCTCAATTCCAGATATGTAAAGGAGGGGATGGCAGAGAAATCAGAGAGAGAGAGAGAGAGAGAGAGAGAGAGAGAGAGAGAGAGAGAGAGAGAGAGAGAATTATGTATTTGCCCTTTAAATGGTTTAGGGTGCATTGGGAAGTCATAATTACATACAAATCCTCCTCTGTTGGAAGTGTGTCATTGTAACTAATCAATTAGCCAGATTTTCAAATGGTGAGCAATCGCATGAAAAACACTGCTATATTTCAATGAGCCCAAGTAATAGAGAACTAATTGGTTGATATAGTTACAGCTTAATTATGTCATGGTGATGATAATAATTGACTCAGCAGACACCTTACACAACAAATTGTTGTGATGTCATGTTTCTTTTCTTTTATTATGCTGAAAAAAGTATTATTGTTGCCTGTCAGTGGTAAATGAAATATTACATCTTTCATTTGAGTAAAAGTAGATATACCACAAAGAAATATACTTCTTTATGTTGATACATTAACCTGTAAGCAGCATTTTAGTGTTATACCTGCTTGTCCAGGTGTTGCTGAGTGAAATTACCTTTTGGGAGTTTCATTTAACGCTCATTTAAAGCACTTTATCATATTTGTAAGCTCCTCATGTGTCCTGCACACAAAATCAGTGTATCTGTGACGTAACCAGAAACAGGATCGGATGAATGAACAGAAGTGTCTGTTCAGAAGAGCCACTGCAGGTGAAATTGAAAACCCGCATCCACAGGTGAGCCGGCTGTAATTTCAGCATTTCCCCACTGTGGATTTTCTGGTGCTTTCCGCAGGAAGGTCTCAGTTATCACTCAGCTAAATGTAAGGCTGTTCTCCTAACTGTTGATTGGGGTGACCATGACCAAATTTATATAACGCTGAACCCGCAGCATTAATCAAGAGTGGGACTCCCCTCCCCCTTCTTCAGCGGCATCAATTCCTTTTATTTTATTGCCATTTAAAAATTGGGTGTGTAGTGATAAATGGGCCATATATATTAGCATATTAAATGAGACTGCAGACTATATCTGGTCAATGTAGGAGCTTCTTATAAAAAAACAGAGCCGTGCCTTCAAAGTCAAAATTGTTCATATGCCTTTCTAACATACAGTTACCACTAGGGGGTGGACTGTAACAACTTCCTACATATCTTCAGTCAAATGAGAGACTGTTTTTCTCACACATGGGAGGCTGAAAAAAAAAGAAGCTGAAATCCTTTAAATCTACAGTCAGGTTCTGTGTTGGCCGGCCAGCCAGGTCTCATGTAAACCATGTGAAAGCTAGTCATAACTTCCTGTTTTCACAAACAACCATAAAATAAGCCGAGACAAGATGCGCGCGCACGCACACACACACACACACACACACATATATATGTGTAAACACACTCCTGCTGACCCAAACCAGGCCTAAATGAGTGCTGCCAGCTCCTCTCATGTGGTCTCTCTGTGACGCTAGCTGGTCTGACTGCTAGATTAGTTTCTCCTCACAGCTGCTCGCCATCCCCAGGCTTGATGAAAGGCTGCCTGTCTGTCTGTCTGTCAACAGGGGGACCAAGACAGAGAGGCCTTGCCACATGTGTAATTAGCATTGCTTCACAAAGATTATAGATCATCTTGAAGAGATAAACGACTCCTTCATTGTAATTTGTTGATCCCAGAATAGGAAAGTTGACATAAAGGAACCACAGAATGCAGGATAGCAGCCATCCCTGAAAGGATTAGATGCAAAACACATTTAATTCCAATCAAAATATTCTTTGTCATTCATTGCAATAGCTTTGATTGATATGTACATAATTATTTTAAGGCGGCATACATAAGGTGAGGTTGTAACTGTCCCTTTTAACTTCTGTAGTGTGCATTTTGCCGGCTGTTAATGGCACATCCACACCTCAGATCAAACGCAAGAAAGCACAAACAGAATATTCATTCTTGTTTCAAAAATGCATCAAGCTTCTTTTGAAATATACATAAACATTGATCTTATATGCATCATCTGAAATAATACATAAACAATTGACTTTGTAAAATTAATTAAAACTAAATAGAAACAGGCTGACATTTTACTTTCTTCATTTAGGCTTGCACATTAAAACATAATGAAACAAAACAGACCAGTAATAAAATAGCTTATCAAATGCACAGCATTTTCTTTTCTTAGACGCAAACTGCACTTGTGGTGCAATGAGAAGAGAATAAAAAAAAGTCGTACCAAAACTGGATGTGTCTCTTTACTGCAAAAAAGCTTCTGTTAAACCCTGAAAATTCACTCTGTGAAATGCTTTAAATTCATTGTGGGTTTTTATTGTTTTTTTTCACGAACTTAAATTCTACCCTGCCAGATGTAGCCAGTAGATTGAATTTTGTTCCAAACATCACACCAAACAATATTAGTACTTTCGTGGCATGATTTAGTGAGAGCAAACACAATTATTTCCACATGGTGGATATTTTGTTATGTAAGGAAACTCTTCAAATCATCCAAATTTAAAGCTAGGAGTATTCAAATTTTAACCTGGGCCATTCTGTGATGGAAGGTGGCAAATGAAAAATGTAGTGACTTCTTTGTATCAAAACCCAGCTGCAATTTCCACACAACAATAAAAAACATGACGTTCTTCCAGTCTGGATTTTAGTTCCACATCAAATTCCCAACAAAGTTCCCCATCACTGTCTGGAATGGAGGGAGTTTCCATCTGAAAAAGCCTGCAGCTTTCCACTGTACAATGAAAAAAGGCACTTTAGAGATGCCTGAGGCAAGATTCATACTAACTAATGTGTGAAATGGGACAGGATACAGAAGATTACATTCCAAACAAATTATATAGGCATAGATTGATAGCTTCACATCCCTAAATGTTGCTCTCTCAATCACCTGCCTTTAAGTAAAGGCCTCCCTTTCCTTGTTCATGAATGGAGAGCTGGTGTGATAGACAAATGACAGATGGTGTTTTTTTTCAGTTCATTTTGTAATTTCATTTGGAGCTGTGTATGATATGTAAGGTTACCACCAGAAATGATAGGAGTTCATTTTTGTGATAACTGATGATTGCGGAGATGATCACTGCACTGACAAATAAAGAGCCACTGATCCCTTTTCATTTTCCAAGTGGCCGCTCCTCCATCGCTTCCTGGACTGGCAGTGTTTCGTCTTGCAGGGTGCTGTAGGAGACAGAGTCCCCTTGTGACCTCAGGCTGCTCTGGAAGAACGGGGCCGTCTCATTGGCCTCCTCCTGGACAGGGCTCCCAAAGGCATGGTCCTGCCCCGTCTCCTCGCTGCCGAGAGACGTCTGGCTGACGTAGACGACGATGACATCACCGCTGAAGTTCATCACCTGACCGCTGGAGATGAAGGTGGTGTTGTTGTTCCCAGACACCTGACCTGAATGGAAAAAATGTGTGAGGGAGAAAAAGAGGAGATTGTGAGAAGTAAAAAAACACATAAAGACGCAAGCAAAAGAGTGAGAAACAGGACACTATTTATGGATAATATTTGCCTGGTATGTCCATTTTTTTTTGTATTACGATGGAGTATAATACCTCCCACCCCCCTACCCAGAGGCAGGCTTCCCCTATTCATGATGTAAGTGAATAAGGGAATATCTTGGCTAACCTCAGATGACAAATGGACAGTGGGTGTAATGACCATGCAGGATGACCACAGATAGGCCACAGCTACATAGACCGCCATATCATATCCTTTCTGCCTTATTTGTTTCAGAGTCCAGCACTTTTTAGCGTGAGAACCTTGAGATCTCTGAAAATAAGCTATTTGTCAAGGGTTTAGGGTTTTACAGGCATGGCTGAATAAATGCAAAAAAGAAAGAAAAAAGTGCTGTTCAACTCTTTCTAACCTTCCAGTAGCATGTTTCTCCAAAAGGGAACCTTCCATGGTTTACCTCAGCTTCTCCTTGTAAATCTAGCATGTAGAAACTTGTCCTGATCTGCTAATGTTCATGTAGAGTTCATATATGGGTTTCAGCCAGCCAGGTGAATTAGGAAATAAACTGTGTTTTTGTTTTGTAAGCCATCTTTCACCACATTAAGCCCCTAGTTCCTATTTTATCCAGCCTCCTGTCTGACTTCCCAGCCGACAGAACAAGCCTATTCGCCGTGACTAACAGCTCATGCCTCATGTATTCACACATAAGTGCACACGCACACACATAATCACAATGAATGTGAGCAAACAGGCTCTTGCAGACACTTTTACACACACGCGCACACACACGCATGCACACACACACAATGAAAAGCACACATAGCCATATAAAGTTGCAAAGACAGACAAACGCAATCACACACACACACCAAAAGTGTGTCTCTGTGTTCCCCATCTGAGAGCTTTTCCCGGAATACCAGTCTGAGAGGTCTAGCTTGAAAATATGTCATTTCACCACAACTTTGAAAACAAAGCTCTACGGAATCTGCTTTGCTTCTTCTGTTTATCCTTTCTTAATACCAAGCTGATTTTTCTGGATGCCCAACAACAATCAGTAGTCTACTGACAGGGGCTTTAAACCAAAGACTAAAGTTGAACTTTTGTAGAACCTCTCTCAGGGAAAACCACAATTGTAGTTCTCTGCAGAATCTTGCTCATTTTACCTGGACAGCTGCCAGTTTAATTCCTCGACCAGTAAAATATATCTGGGTGATTACTACTGTTGAGGTGCCCTTGAACGAACTGTTCCACTGGAGCAGTTCAGCGGCCAACAGATAAGACTGATGTTGTATTCTGGGCAGCTTTTATGTGTGAACTATGTGAGACTTGAGGCTAAAAAAATATTTCAGGTGGACAGGTGAAACCTCTGACCCATGCTTGACTTTTAAATAGCATGTGCGGGAAGTCTATTTAATGACCTGCCATTACTGCATGATGGGAAATGGTGTTCATTTCAGGCCAGCAAGCATGTAATTAAAGCACCCAGTCATCTGTGAAAGTAAAAAAAAAAGCCTTCACAAGTTTGTGTGTATATGTGCTGTATATGTGTGTGTGTACTGTATGTGTGTGTGTTTTTGTTGGGTGGGCAGGGATATAAAAGTATTACTCAAGCTGCGCACATCTTGCTTCAATTAAAGCTGTGGTCACTTTGCGCAACCCTACGGAACTCTGGGTAAACAGGAGCTTTGTAGATGGCATAGTTCTAACACACGCACACACACGCACACACACACACACACACAAACACACACACACACACACTGTATGTTAGAGTGTGGTTCTGGTGGTTCACTAGCTCATCAAACACTCACATATCTTATTCCTGCTCCCTGTGTGGTCCTCCAAAATTTGAGGTCAGTACGGTACTATCAGTACGGGCTTTAATAAAACATATTTCTTGGAAACAATCACACGAACTTCTTATTCTTATGCTGAAACCAATCCTCTGTTATAAGTTGTGTTCGGTATGTTCACCTAATAATACCCCAGTTTGAGCTAACCACTGTCCGGATCAGACTGTTCTGATAATACTTCTTTTATAACTAACCATAACCACTCAGTGTTTCCCGGAGATTTTTCTCTTTGGCAGTGTGCAAAGGTCTCTGTGAGAACAATAGAAGTTCAACCATGTGACAGCAAAACTTTCCATTTAACCAACATATATTTCATTCTGTGCTGTTATTCTTGGCGGCTAGTCCCACCTATTCTGCGGACGGGGGGACACTGCTATGTACTGTATCAAATCATGTATAGGAATGACCCTGTGGCAATACAGTGGTGACTGCCTACACAAACAAAGAACACAGAACCCACCTGACAAACACTACTATGGTCCCACAGCCTTTGTAATGAGCCATTATCCCCATCACACACACACACTGTGCATTTGGCTTTCATTGACACTGTTGAGTGGTCTTAGCAAAAATATCCAGGAATTATCCAGCTCCATTGCACATTTGTATTGCAGAGGGCTAAAAAAAGCTTGACTTTCTGGGAATCAACACACAGATGTATGGAAGCCCATTTCTGTCATGGTAAAAAAATGGACATATGGCAATACTACAAAATCACACATCAGACATTTTCTTTTTAAGTGGGAGAATAATCTGAAGTATGTCATAATTCACAATTCCGATAACTCTAAGTTAGATACACATTATGATAATAACTATTACGTCAAATGTATATATTAAGTGTATATATTAAATTAAAAGTATGACTTACTAGTTTTATATATATTATCTCATAGTTTTGGCTTAAAAAGTCAGAATTTTGATTTACTAACTTGTAATTTTGACTTTGTATCTCATAATTTTGACCTCCCATTTCATAATTGTAAATTGTAAATGTATTAGTATTCTTATTTTTGTCATCCCTATTATTTCATCTACGTTTTTATTTTTTCTGGCAGAAACAGGCTTCCACACAGATGAGCTGAAATTGATGAAGTTTCACACTTTTCACCTACCTGAGGTAAGAGTTGGCTCAGCCAGCTGACTATGGAGGCTCTCAGGTGAGCACTCCAGTTCCGACTCCACAGAAGAGAGCTTGTTTCCCCTACTATCCCTCCAGGAAAGTCCCAGGCCTTGCTCCGGGCTCGAGGACTCAGGGGGCTTGTCCAGGTAGAGATCTCCAACAGATGAGGATGTCATCAAGGGGCTGACCGAGGTCACCGTGGGGTTTTTCTCTGTTAAGGTGGAGTCTGTGCTTGCCAATCTGTATAAATCCTTTTGTTTTACCAGTGACCTGTCAGTCAGGTC
Organism: Micropterus salmoides; assembly: GCF_014851395.1. Lineage (NCBI taxonomy): Eukaryota > Metazoa > Chordata > Actinopteri > Centrarchiformes > Centrarchidae > Micropterus > Micropterus salmoides. The sequence goes on along the minus strand of NW_024040040.1, from coordinate 37,770,577 downwards.
AGGTTTAAACTCCGGCCTCACATGAGCCTGAGACAACGGCAGGCAGAGTTCAGGAATTGGACCGGAGGGAGTGATTACAGAGGAGGTGTGGAAGAAAGGAGGCGAAAGAGAGTCAAGAGCCGCAACACTTGTCTCACTCTTGGACAAAACCTTTTCTTGGTTTCCGTCACCCTTTTCTCCATTGTCTGCCCTTACACTCTCACTTTTCTCCTCTTTCCCACTCTCATCTCCATCAAGCCCTCCGCATGAGCAGGTTGCTGGAGTCCCGGGGCTGACAGCCTGGCTACAGTCCTCATTCTCACCTACTTCCAATGGCTCATGGATGGGAATGACACACACGCAAGAACCTGCCAAAAGAGGAAGCACACTCACAACCTCCTCTTCTTCTGACACCTCCTCAGGTTCTCCAGACCCTTCACTCTGATCCTCCATCACTGTCTTGCCTTTGGTCCCTTCTTCCTCTTTCATTTCCCCTGTGAAGGGCAGTGAGACCTTGACATCGGAGACAGAGGTGGGGAAGGTGCATAGAGGCTCATCAGTGGGGCTGCGGGGGGGTGGGTAGAGTTTGGTCAGCTCACATGGTGTACATTTGGAGCCTCCAGGGCCTCCTCCTATTCCTCCTCCTGCTCCACTGTGGTACAGAGGGGCCAAGGTCTCCTAGAACAACAGAAACAAAGAAAGAAGCACTGTAAATAGATGGTATTTTCTGAATGAATAATAAGAAATGTGTGATTTCCGAAACCCTACAGCATGTATAATAGACATTAAGTGCTGTGTTTGTTCCTTACCCTTTCATTTAATCAGATATTTTAATCTAATACATAGATGGGATGACTTGCAATAATGTTGGTTTCTGTGTATCTATTGCTTTTTTAATTATTTTCCACTTTACCTGTTGTATCCTAGTCCTCTTCAGATTCTGGACACAGGATCGCAGATTTACTAGGAAAAGAAACAACATATTGTATCTTAACACGAGTGAAGATGTGCTACAAAGATTCTATGCCCAGAAAGTCAAATTTAAATGTCTGTTGTGAACCAATGTCTACGACACCTTGAAATCAATCAAAAACTCAAGTAAAAACAATAATGAAACATCTAGCTAGAGAAGAAATATGATGGTGACCTACCAGAGAGTAATTTCAGTTTGTCCTTGTAGCAGAAGAGGAGCAGAATGAGGAGACACAGAACAGTGATAACTGACAGCACTGAAACTATGACCCAGGAGGGCGCTGCACCTGCAAGAAAGAAGCTCAGAGCTTGCTTTTCTACACTACATCCACTGTCATTCATAAATGTCTGCCAGAGACACAATAAATCAGTTTTTCCTCGTCTTTTTCCAACATTCATATGACATTTAAACTTCATCTGCCTCATTTGCTCTAAGTAAGTGAATCTTTATTGTGATTACTTGTTAAAAATACATTAAATTGGCATTTGTGGTGTTTGTGGCAAATGTGTCTATGTCTTACCAGAGAAAGGTTGTCCACATACTGCGTCAGCCTTTGCACTGCCTGGTTGCGTTTCACTCCGGCCCTCAGCCTTACAACTAGACGAGAGGATGAAAAAACATGGAGTGAAGAGGAATATTTGTACAAGTGGACATGTTTTTCCTTCTTTCTTTCCCTCTACATTTCAACAGCCAAGCTCCCATCCTTTAGAGTTGGATCTGCAGTGACTGAGAGAGGAACAGATGGAGAGAAAAACTAATTCTCTCTCTCTCTCCCTCTTTCATCATCATCATCATCATCATCATCATCATCATTACGGATCCGGCCGGCAGTGGAGGCTGGTGTCTGGTCTGGGGTTCCAGGGGAAGCGGTGTGAGAATTACTCATGACAGCTGGTTAGTACTGAGGCAGTGGACAGCTACCCAAAAGCATTTTCCCATCACAACATTAAAAGATTCCAGGCTAAAACTGTGTGCATGCATGTGAATATATACACTTACTTAGTCCATGGTTTGCATTGATTGTGAGTATTTTCATCAGAGAAGTAGCCTTTCTTACACGCAACACAGATCATCCTTCCATAAGGAGACTCTGAAATTAACATCAGACATTGTAATATAAGTGAAACTCCGCTGTAATTGTTTGATATGAATGCAATGCATTTTGTGTTAGTGTGTCTCACCAGGGTCTACCTCGAGTCCTTCTCCAGCTCTGCAGGGGGGTATCTGCTCACACCACTCACAGTTGATGGGATGGCATTGGAGGCCGGATAGGCAGCGGCACGACTCTTCTGCCTCAAGGTTTTCAGGCATCTTCATAAAACCCTTAACTGGAGGCCAAAGGCAGCATTTTTGTGCTATTTTGTTCTCCAATGCAAGTAAATGGGTTGACAAAATATCTGGAAACAATAATCACTAAACATTCTAGACATTTGTCTTGATGAGACATAAATAGCAAAACCTTATGGTGTTTCAAGATTTTGAAAATCTTTGTTCAAACCGCAGGTACTGACCTTCGTCACAGAACTTCTGCTGTAAACAGCGCGTTTTTTCAGTCCATCCGGGCTGGTATTCACCACTACTACATTTGACACATTTAGTCTGGACGGAACCAGTGCACTCAGTAAACACACGGAAGCCTAATTAACAAAAAAAAGTGGAAGAGAGTGAGAGACAGAGTGAGTGAGGAAGACAGATGGATTTAAAAACCCGTATATAATCACATTAACCACTCAAAACCTAATGGCACAAAAGACGAAGGAAATTGACAAAATTAGAGCCATTTTGCTCTTTTAAAGAAGTTGGTTCCTCTAGTGGATCAAAGTTAATCATAAATTGTGTGTGTATGTATGTGGTTGTGAAAACATCCGGGCGTAATGTGCACGTCTTAGCTATTTTAAGCCAAAATGTTCCATTTATAAACATCCTTCCTCTTTTGATTTAGGATATTTGTGAATGGAAATCTATTTCTACTTGCTTGTTTTATACTTGGAGTGCTCTTTGTATGTGTTTCATGTTTTTATATCCCGGTGCACAATAATCGATGGGACTCAAAATTGAGGTCCTCACAGGTAGAGATAGCTCTTTGAGGGTCTAAGATTTGGTTTTAGAATTCAGGTTTCAATTAGGCCCCTGTTGCCCGGGCCTTTCTATGTGGGGTTTGCATGTTCTCCCCATGTCTGCGTGGGGTCTCTCCGGGTGCTCCGGCTTCCTTCCACCGTCCAAAGACATGTAGGCTAAGTTAATTGGTGTCTCTAAAAAATTGTCCTTAGGTGTGATTGTGAGTGTGAGTGGTTGTTTGTCTATGTGTGGCCCTGCAATGGACTGGTGACCTGTCCAGGGTGTACCCCGCCATTCGCCCGATGTAAGCTGGGTGTGTGTGTGTGTTATTACCTGGCCGACACTTATTGCAGCACCTGGAGCTTTTACTTAAGTACTCCTTTTCATCACACTGGAGAGATTTGGAGATCGCATTCTAAAAAATAATATGACATAAAAATAGTTATTTTGCATAAAGTTTATATAAAGAAAATATGTTACGATTTACATGATAACTATTATATTTTGTATTTGTTTGATCAAAAACTTAAATCTTGCTTTATAATCTCCCTCAATGAATGCCACGCTTTTCTACGGCAATCCGTTTCCTTCTTCAGTTCATCTTTCATTTCCACACATGATATTTTGAGATGGCGGTGAGTAATGACAGGAAGAGGATGGTTAAAACATTTCCAAGACATGCCAAGGAATTATTTCCTCACTCTCAGAAGCACCTGACCACAGCACTGTGCACCCTCTAAACTAGCAAATCAAACCCCAATAGTACCCAGTTACTTAAGGAGAATCAAGTGGCATCCAATGGAATTTGGTTTGAAATTAATAAACACTTGGCTGCAGAAAATCTCTTAATGTCCACTAGCTGCCACACTAACATGTTTTTGGCAGGGTGATCTATTCAACCTACCTATTAAGTAATTGGTGAGTTTAAAAAGTGAGATACAAAAAACAAACAAACCTTGAGGCAGCTGTTAAACATATGTGCATGTTTTAAACCGCAAAGCTAAACCATATAGGCTCACACACACACATACACACACAGTACACACCCTGCAGCCACCCTCTATATGAGGAGCTGGTGAACTCTTTGCCACATTGCTGAATTAGAGAATCTGGCTGTTATGACAGAAATGATGCCAAAGCCGCAATGTCTACATATAAATGTAGAAAAATACAACCTATAGGACTGCACTCTGACCTCAGACTAACCTCTTTTTTTTTCTTATTCAGCCCTTCATAAAGCTCCATTTTCCCATGAATTGATGCACTAATTAAGTCATTCATACGTACAGTAAAGAAATGCTGGTCTTGCATTGTAGGAAATATTATTTGGTAATTATTTCATCATTTAAAGGCTTAAGTTTGCCCTGCCACTAAATTCAGAGGATCACTTTGTCAAAGAGATGTCAACCTTGTAGTTTTATCTAACAGCAATACAATTCTGGAGGAACCACTGAATTCTTTCATACCCTCTCCTCCCCTTTCCCTTGCTGTTTCTTCCCCTCTCTTTCTCACACCTCCCCGTTTAACTCTCAGGGTCTGTCAGTCTAGCCTCAGGCTACGACAGCGCAACACTGGCAGGCGTTTAATTACCTCCTTTCAGCTTCTCACACATCAGCCGGCCTTTGTTTTATAATCTAACCAGAGGGATAATGATGCACAGCACTTATAGCTCGGACCGCAGCACTAATGAGGACCATGTGCTGAAACAGACAGAAGTGACAGGAGTAGGAAAGATTCCCATGCGAAGGGTTTGTCTTAGATAGATAAAGACAGATGAAGACAGATGTGGAGACACATCTGTAAAGCCAGTGGTGGCCAATCTGCACAACTGGGCTAGAGTGCACCGGAAGCCAAAAGAATGCTGGGAATTGTATTTGTGTGACCGCCACATCTAAACACTGGGTCTCAGTAATGCGAGGCAATATGTTTTGACTCACTAAATATATATGTAAGAGGAAAAGAGATGATCCACCCTATATGATTATAGGTTATCATAACGGTTAAGATAGAATTTCCAACCTCAAAACTAACTTTATCTGCTGTATGTATTCAAATATACACTTATCTGTGAGTCTAACAGAAATTGCAAAAAGAAAGAGACAGGAGAGGGAAAAGGGGAAATAGTAAAATGGATAGATAGAGTGAGCTGCACTGAATAGAAAAAAGAAAGAAAAGGGGCATTAAGTGCGCTGTTGCTCCAGTGATATTCAGTTACTGACCTTTTTTGTCATCTTCTCCTAGCTGTTTTGTTTATCTTGTAAACCCTTAACCTGTTGTGTGATCCTATCAAACCAAGCAGGAGTGCATTCCAGTTCGCTGTCAGAGTACCAGAAAATTTGCATAACGGCCACAACAGCCTTCGGCACAGAGCCAAGAGAAGCAAACACGACTTTTGGGCCTCCAGGGATTTCAGCAATCCATGATAAGGTGCTGTAAATGCGTAATGCACAACAATTGAATCTTTGTACAATGTTTGCACCTGTGAAGAATTATTTTAAAGCCATAAAAACAAATCCTTTGAAGTGCCACCTGCACAAATAAGGATATTCACTGGTTTCACAATCTCATACTCTTGATGGGTACTTTAAAAATGTCAACCACATTACCATCTAAAAGACACGGTGGATTATTACTCAAGTAATAATCAAACAGTTTGTGTTTGTTTGCCACATTCCATTTTGTCTTATCTCAAAAACTGGTTGTGATGTTCTTGCTACCCGGTCAATAAAATCTGAATATCAAGAGATAGGCACTGTGGGTTTTTCCTCTGAAAACTTCTCTGGTGCACTTACATTACAATTGCAGCAGAAAAGTGGCTTAATGCAAAAGAAGAGCTAGAAAATCAGCATGTACAGCGATGGCCAACAATCTGTGAACAAAAAAAGAGAAACTATAGAAACTCAACTCAATTACCAGAAGAACAGATACAGCAGAAAAGTTGGGAAACAAATCCCCAAACAACTATAATCTAATTTAACTAGACATAGCTTAATGTGTTAAGAGACATACTATGTTAGGTCTTAAAAACGGCAATTCGTTCTCCTTTCTCCACAAAAAGCTCTATTGTCATAGAAGGCTGCATGGTTTATCTATCAATTAAATGTCTCTGTTGTTTGCATAGTTAAATCAAGTTTGGATCTGCAGGCCTGAGGCAAAGTACTGTTATTGCTCAAACCGAGGAAGACACAACACTGATTACTCATGTGACAGTGGGAGTGTGAATGGGTGGAAGGATGGACGGAGTTCCAGGAGGTGAGAAAAAAAACATGATGAAGAAAATGATTTAAGTGAAGAAGGGTTGTAGTTCCAATATTAGATGTAGGGAAAGGGGTGTAGTGAGAGATTGCTGATGGACGGTTGAATGAAGTTGGTCAACGCATGAATGGCTGGAGAACCTGACTAATAAAATGTACAGGAGCCATGCGGGTAGGCAAGTAAATGAATCCCTCAAAGCTCACTTTATTCATGATATATTGACTTTTAAGCTCTCAACATCTTGAAGTAATCTTGTATTGCTCAATGTCACACAGACAGTTTGAAATGAATTTTGGATTGGATTGGATGAAGTGGTTGAAAACCAGGAGAATGAGGGGGAATTCTTTGGGGATACTGTGAGTCAGTAATGGCAAGACCACGGTGAGAACAAACCAATGCCAAAGGTTTGCAGTGTCACCTTAAAACGCAGATGAAAAATATTTCTTCCACACACTGACACGTTTTCCAGGCACTGCATCTGTATTTGCTCACTCTTGTTACTTGAACAAATGTGACTTGCATTCGACAGTCTGTGAAAAACATCTTTCTTCTGTGCCATCACCTCTCTGGAGCTCAACATGGACAAGTTTCAGTACCCTCCCTGAGCATCGTCTCTTGCAGGCAGCAGAGAAGAAAAACAGGGTAAGAAAGAGCGTCTGTTCCAGTCAAAGTCTTAACGATGCTTGCTTACGGTAATGCGGGCAAACAGGCAGTGATAGATCACTGGTGCCCAGCAGTCCCACCACTACAACCACATCTTATAAACTACTCCACCTGGACAGAGTTAGCTGCTTGGACTAAACAACAACATGGACAACAGCATGTCAGGCCATTCACTTTTTCCCCCCACAAATTAGATCAGCTGAGACATTATGTTTTTATGTGTTTGAGGTATGGCACTGATTTTAAAAAAAGCATCACAAAAAAGTGATGCTATGTATGATGTGTTCTATAGCCTCTGCCTATAGCCTTATGGTGACAGTGAAACAATACAACGTTGCAGTCCTAATCTCTAGGGAATAAAACCATTTTTAGTTTTAGTGTATCCCCTTGTTGCTCCCTGCTCCTCACTTTGGAAACGTCTCATCTGGCAAACCTAACGAGGTTCCTGATGAGCCATTTGGCTCGCGCCGGTCCCCCTCTGGACCGGGAGAGAATGCATGGTGAGGGGAGAAGAGCATCTAGTTGCCAGCGGCGTTTTTGCGGTCAGAACAGGGGAGGTGGACTCGACCCAAACATAACTGTTTCCAGTTAGTGTCCGGGCGTAAAAATGCAACCCCCTCCCTTTCCCATCTCTCTCTGACCAGTTCATACAAACCATGTGATGTGTTGACACGTATTCTGGTTTACTGTTACATATCTCCTTGTCCATCTACACAAGAAAAATAAACCATCGTGATTCTCAGTATTTTGCATCGTCACTCGACTAAAACTTGAAGGCCCCTAAAAAAAAGTCGTGCACAGCAGACAAAACATATAAGTAAGTAATTATCGACTATTTTGACTATTTAATAGACGCCGTCATATTGTTATCTGGGGCATTTTAACCTTCTATTTAATACCAATGTGTCTTTTACCTGTGCGTAAAAGGTCACGAGGACACACGTCATCCAGCCTCGGACTATCCAACTTGTAGAAAAGTTCAATCTCATCTCTGCTGCTTAATGAAGACTACTTCTGACGTGAACTTATTCTTCTTCTCAGCCAAGAAGATGACGCTTAGCACCAATATCCGAGTCTTGTCACTTCTTCCTGTGTGCGTGTATGTGGCGGGTCCTCCACACCGTCTCACAGGGCATTCTTGCGCCTTCTTTCCAGGTTAGGCAGCTGCAGGTCCCACCTCTCTTCTCCTCCTCTCATCTTCCTTCTGCTTTCACCCACGCGTTGTGTGTGGAGAGGGCTGCATGCAACAGCTTGTAAAAACTGACTGACTGACTCTCTGAGGGAGGGAGGAAGGGAGGGAACAACTCCACGTTGTAATATAGGCTAAAAAGAAAAAAGTTCACCCCCCCTTCTGGTTCTTTGCACTGATCTCTCCTCCTCTCTTCCTCTCTCTGAATAAATGAATGTGGATGAGACAATGAGTAGGCTAAGTGTGTCTGCTGTCAATGATCTAAGATTATCATGGTAACATGAACCTTTATACATTGGAATTACAAATGTCACTACATGTTTCTGTCATAACAATCTGCTGTCCCACATCCCATACAATTTATTGGACCTTTAACATGTGATTGCACAATCAAGTTGAGTTATGACTTCACATGAATTCAGCTATGACACCATCCATGGGAGGCAAAGCATGTGGTTACACTTTGACTTCTCAACTTCTGCATTTGCCATTCATCATGTCATTGCGTGGACAGCCCCAAGCATAGTTCCTGGAGCCCGGATCCTGGAACAGCCATGACCATTTCTATGGTCTACAAATGTCATTTATTTAACAGTATAATAATTGACTCCAGGAAATAAAATGTTTTCTGCTTCCATGACAAATGGGGAGAAAAAAAGTGGGTGCATTTCCCTTTGAATTTGCATGGCAGAGTACACCCAGCCTACCTTGGCAAGTCATGAGTGGGAAGGTTTAAGAGGGTGGAGAATGTGTTCTGTTCAAGGTGACAGTTATGCAAATATTGAAGTGCATGTGTTGACTCTGAATGGACAAAACAAAGAGCTGATTGACACAAGAAAGGAGAGGAGAAGTGAACAATGGGGGTTTTAAGCTGAGCCAGTGGAGGTAATGAGCTCTGTCCTCCCTCTACTCCTCTTCCCGTAAAAACATGCTGAGAGAAGCTGTCTTGCGGTGGGGCCTCTGCAGCTTGCACAGTAGCAATTAAGGACCAGATCGGACTCTTTAAGCAATCAGAAACCTCAGCTTGACTCTAAACGCGCCATACATTCACACCGGAGTCCACCCCTAACAACAAAACTGATCTGTTTTGATGTGTAAAAATGTAGATCCACTGCAGGCAGACATCCCGCTGGTTTACAAGCACCCCACTTTAAATGACCTGGGCCAGGCCAGGGCACAAGACTGTGCAGCTGAGTGGGTTGTGTTGCTTAGCAATAATTTAAAACATGAAGTAGGCCTATTCCAGACAGCTCATATACACAAGAATGCACACACACACCATAAGCTGCGGAATGGTTCCCATTAACGTAACACACAATCATTCCGTGGAAGAAAGCGGCCACAGCCTGTTTTGGTACCATGATTTTGGAGGAAGCTTCAAGGGTTCAGCACCGTTTCCCTTAAACACACTGAAAAGTACGCACACGGCCCTCACATACACACAGAACACAGTGGACTAATAACATTAAGGCTTAGCCACCATGTTCCGGTGGTTTTAGGGTTGGACCTGCGCTGCTCCCGCTTGCTTTGGAAACAGATGTGATCAGTGAGTCGCCAACGTCGTCAAATGTGACTTAGTGTAGCCTGCTGACGCCATTACTACACAAACAAAAATGGCAGGCAAATTTTCACAACACTCACACAGATTCAGACTCAGATGGGCATGCAATGCAGTTACACTTATTTGCATGCTGACACACACACATCCGTGCTAAAAAGCCAAGCAAGGGTCTTAGCAAGCAGAATTGTTGTTTTGACACACAAACAAAACTATTCACTATGAAAGCAAATCACATAACAGGCATCTGTCTCTAGACACACCTATCCCCAGATATGCACGGAGATACACAGGCACACCCACACAGGGATGGGAGAACACACCCCGGCTCTATATCAATTATTTGTCCACCTGGTGGGTTATCAGTGATGATGGTTGAATATTAGCCTATATATGCAAATGCTTTTCTGTATTACAAGGTTCAGCCACTAAATGAGAGCAGCTCTAAGGGCTTACGTGAGCCATTTATATTTTCAACCCTAATAAATGCATTGGATTCCACTACAGGTCAATCAGAAGTGACAAACTCTGATAGCGATGACTTGTGCTTTAATGGCCCTGTTAAAGTACTATGAGGAGAGGTGCACACTTCTTTGACTGAGATGAAAAGTCTTCTTACAAGGATTTAGGGCAAAGTTAACCACATTTTTCTAAAGCGCCAAGAGATAGTGTAATCTTGACAGCGGATTGCAGCTTTTACTTCTTAGCATTTATTTGGGGTAAGCTGTTAGGAATGCCCCTTAAGATGGACTTTGGTTTGTTGTACTAACCAGACAATGGACTACATCAAAGCGTTGAATGTGAGGGGCAGGGACAGTAGGAGAGTGTGATTGTCAGTGAAATGACTTTGTTTTACAGCCACCAACACCTGTCGACACTTTGAGCAATATTCAAAACGCGGGAAAGAAAACCATGCGGACATCCAGTGAGGCCTCCAGAAGTACATTTAAGAACACAACTCATCTCCATCTTTTATTACACCATGACACCAATTTCAAATATACATAATGAGTACCATCCTCTTCGGTTCAGTGTATGATACAGTTATTTACTGTTTCTCTTAGAGCATACTGAAAAAGAACAACAACAAAAAAAGAACCAAATACCCACTTTAGAAAAAAAAAAAGCAGTACAATTATCAGAGACACTGCAACACAGAGAGACTAGATGCAACGGACAGAGGGAATAATTATGATCAGTGTTCTCTTCAACTACACATTGCCAAAACAGATGAACAAAAAAATAATCATAAACCGTAGTGATAATGTTCACCATGTGTAATACTCTCAATTAAAACATATATATATCTAATAAACAAACAAAATAGTAAAGTGAAGTGCAAATATCTTTGGAAGTTGGAATAAGGTATGTTTTTTCTTCATTAAGACATAAATAAGTTATAAAATAGAAGCTATCAAAACAAAAACCAGAGACAGACTTTGAAGTAATAAAGGCAAGACTATTTCATAGCTTCAAGTAGGCGAGTTGTACAGATATACACTGCACAAGGCATTCTTAACAGACTTGGATCCATTTTGTTGTCTTTCAGCACAATTACTCAATGACAAATGCAAAGTGAATGGACAACTCCAAAATGGCGTTTAAAAATTCAAAATAAAATCCAGCAGGCCGTGCTCAGAGTTTTGCTTCCTAGAGACGAGAGAAGCTCTTCTGATACAAGTAGAACTGCACTGAAATTGAAATTGAAATTCTGTGATACTTTCGAGTCCAGCAACGTCCAGGAAGCAAGTTCCTTGTTATCGCTTTCGAGTGAATTTCAATACTGTTCCATTTCATCCTCTCTCTGAAATGACAATGTTAACAAGATTGACTCACAAAACCAAATCCCTAGTCCTCGACAACCCTTTCGTCATGATTAAGGTTTAAGGAGGGGAAATATGGGCAGAGGGGAAACCCTCAGCTTTCACTTTAAAAAACATTGCTGTTCACCTTTAAAGAACACGGTGTCCTGCTGCACTGGAGATTTGAAATCACCTCAACTTTCAGCAAATCTTAATCTCTTGAAATTGAATAAACAATAATCTTGGATTGCTTCTGTTTTAGGCTGAACCAATGCCTTTTCCAGTAAAATGAAATGCTCCCAGCAGGGAAGGTCAGTTAGTCGCAGGGCTTGATCAGTCAGTCAGTGTTGTGATCACTTCTTTCTCTGGAAGACGTTGGCCAGCATGGCGCCAGAGGTGGTTAGCTGACCCATCTTGCTCAGGAACTTGGTCTTGGCATCCTCACCCACCAAACTGGAGGCGATGGACATGGAGCTATGGGAAAAAAATAAAATAAAAATGAGAATAAGAGGATAAAAGGTTGAATTTTAGCTGCGATGAAGCAACAAGGTTAAGCTCTGCTTTATCAACATATATCGACTGACAGACGGGCACAAACAAAAGCACAGCAGTACAGAAAGAAACCTCCACAATCCTCCACTATCTTTTGACGAGCTTGTGTCAGCATTTACTCTACTTCGTTGAAAGTGGAAATGCTGTTTGCCAATACAGCCACTCCTGATCTTTACAGTCTAACGGCTCCACAAGTTCCTCTTTTTGAGTTAGCTGACATTCAGACTGATACTACGGAGCAGTTACAACACTCTGCCAAGCTGCTGCATTGCTTAACAGAAGGACAAACATCACATCTTAACACCAGCACCGGACTAAAGTCAATGAATGTAAGGAGCTCAGACTCAGTTGACTGGTGAAAATCACCATGTGGCTTCTAGATAAGGACAACTGAACAACCGGTTTCAAAGTGCCTCATGGGTTGTGGCATAAAGGCCTCAACTTTTCTGCGAACAGTTTTAAGTTACGGTTCTGTGTATCACTTAACGTGTACATAAAGTATTTATGTAAAAAAGTGCATAATAATTTCGCATGCAAAATTAATATGGCACAATATGGAGTCTTTAAAGAGGTGGTATTATGCTCATTTTCAGGTTCAAAATCTTATTTAGGGGTTGTACCAGAACAGGTTTACATGGTTTAATTTTCAAAAAACACCATTTTTTTTGTCATACTGCACATTGCTGCAGCTCCTCTTTTCACCCTGTGTGTTAAAGGCTTCGTTTTAGCTATGGAGTGATACATCTTCTCTCTAAATGATCTTTGTTGGGAGTTGCACACTCGCAGTTCCTAGTTAAGGACTACTAGCCAATCAGAAGCAGAGAAAGGCGGGTCAGCGAAAAGACGGTAAACAGCTTTGATTCAGCTGTAGGCTACATGTTGCCGACTAGGTTGACAATTTGGACTGAAGCAAGAGTTTCAGAGTGGTGAGTAATTAATCGGTAACAAAAGTATCTTTCATCCATAAAGTTTTAACTGAGCTCCGTCTCTACATCACAGTAACAACTTTATGTCCATTGACTGCTTGGAGGGTAGCTAACGTTTGGAAGGGAGAGGAGAGGTGTGCTGCAGAGTGTTTTCCACCGGTGTTTTTGAGGGCGTGTCGGACTAGCCGCTCAGCGAGCATTATGACTGATGTATTTTCATTGTGACGTCACAAGAAAGGGAAGTAAAGGCTGGACAACAAACGAGCTGTTTTCAGGCAGTTCAGAGCAGTGTTTTCTGTGGCTTTTTCACTTTGCAAACCTAGTACATGCACAAAAAAGATAAATAACTCAATAAAAGAGAGGGAAAAAGCCAAAAATAATAATACCACATCTTTAACATCAGACCTCAAGGATACATATCTACAATGAATTGCACCAATGTATGTGATTCAAAAAGTCTTTCTGACAGAATGCCCACTAAGCTGGGACCACAACAAAATATGAAAATATAGTTTCCAAAATATTTCATACCAGAAAGTAAATACATCAAGATCCAAGTTATCAATTATAGTAACAGAAGTCAAAGAAAGACTCGATGGACCAAAATGAAAGAGGAACAAAAAATCTCTCGGCACAAACACAGAGATTTTAACCTCAGACTTTAACTGAGGCTTTTGGAGGGGAACACACCCCAAACTGAGCATATGTGCACAGAAAGAACAGACGTATACACACTTCTTACATACATATAAACACACTTAACTTTTTAATGAGTCCCGAACACATGTCAACAAGATGGGAGAAACATCCTTTAAAAAAGACACCCACAGTATGGCTGGTGTCCCAGCTCTCTTAGCTTTACCAAAATAACTCTCATTTCTCTGCTCTCATATACCCACATAATGAGTGTGGTTCCAACACTCTTAACATGTTCTCCTCTCCCCCTGGGGCATAAACCCACAATACGGGCACAGTCCCAGCACTGTTAAGTGACCACTCTCCTCCCAGTAGGACTAATTCTCCCCCCTCCAAATTCTTCTAAACTACCACTTTAGGCTGCTGACACTGCCTCTCATGCAATAAAAACCTCTATCACCGCAAATCATTTCAGAAGAAGTGATGCGAATGGGACTGTTGGGTTTGTTCTCACCCTTGTGCGTCTCCCATTCCTCTGTTTTCCACCTTGATTTCACATTCTTTGATCATAGAGTTCAGAATAACCTGTTGAGGATATGACAGACAGATTAAGTTGAAATGTCACCTTGCAAACAGCATGCTTTTACCTACTGGAGTGGTATATAAAGGTTGAATTTGTGTGTTTAAACGCAAGAAAGTTCCAGCTTGGAAAATAATTCCTGTCTTAGAATCTGGTATGTAGCCTTTACAGACAGCATGGATGTGTATAGGGGAAAAGAGTCAGCTGATCGTTAGTCACTTTGGGAAAATGCTCGCATGAAATGGATCGCGTGAGATTCTGAGACACAAATAAATAGGTGTGTGTGTGTGTGTGTATGAGTGTGTCTGAGAAAGAGATAGAGAGTCAGACTGTCTGTCTTTACCAATATTGTGTGAGATCCCCTGGGAATAAACAGAGAAAGAAAGAGACAGTCTGGCCCTCAGTGCGCGAGTATGCAGACGAGATACTGTACGTGTGCATTGCGAGCGTTAGAGTCAGTGTCTGAATAAATGAATGAAATCCCTTCCTCCTGCGTGCAGGGATGTGTCTCCTGACCTCGTGTTCTGGGGAGAGTTGCTCCATGTCAGCGTGGAGACACCTGAGGCCAGGCAGGAAGTGGTTCATCATCACCTCCTCAGAAATGACTGCACAGGAAGTTAAGGACTGGAATGTAAAGCTAACTTTTTCAGTACCCGGGTTCCCAGGTGTCATTTTAAAATGTGATAATCTGATTGAGAAAATATTAACAGAAAAACATATCTATTTTTAACTAAATGTAGCTTAACGGAGGTAAACTGCTAATAGGACCTGAAAGAAAAAAAAAGTCCAAATATTGATTTATGTAATAATTGTAATAACCCTCTTGTACATTAATCTCAGAGTGGAGAGCAGAGTGTTGTAATCCCTTCTCTATCCAGAATTTCTTGCTTTTCTCACTACATGTACAGACAGAAACTGAAAAAGCTGGTGTTTTCAAGGCCAAGCAGTTACAAATACTATTTGGAAAGTGCTTCTAGGCATTACCAGATGGGTGGAGTTTAAGGATCATTTTAATCAGAAAAGTCAATATATGTAATATACATATATGTGAAAATATTTTCCTTTGATTGTGCAAACAAAGATTCTTAACTAACTGGCACCAAATGGCACTAAAGTAGGTTGACAAAAACTAAAATTTTGAGCACAATGGTACACTGTCCAGGACTGCACGTGTTCTGCCACCTGTCATAGCCAGTGGAGCTATATGGGACACAAAGTGAACACATCGGTATTTTTAGAGATGGGAATGTACAATTTCAGAGAGTCACACTGATTACAAGAGAAAGAAGTACAGTGGGAGGTAAAGCCTCTGAGGTTAGGGCTATACCTCCTGGACACTACGGCACTGTGAAATCACAGCCTGACAAAAATCCACAGGAATGAACCTCAGACCAGCTGTCCTCTATATATGTGTGTGTGTATGACCTGGGTGGGGTGGGGCTGACAGAGGAGAGACAGCGTAGAGAGAGAAAAAAAATGTGAGAAATGGTAAGCAGTGAAAGAACCACTGATGGACAGCAGAGACAGAGGAGCGGTAATGTAAATGTGAGCCCTAACCTGGGAACTGTTAGGATCGAAGCTGATGTTCAGTACTTCCCTCCTCTCACGCTCTTTCTCCCTCTCTCATCCTTTCCTTTGCTTAACCAACCCTGTAATTACCTCTAGCCCCAAAATGGAGGCAGCTTATTTTCCCTTTCTCCTCCTGCCAAATGACAGGCAGACTCTGCCAACGTACACACTGAACCCCACACACACACGGGCATCGCTGATACATACCACACTGTTATACAGGCACACTGAGGAGCACATTCAACTAGTGCAGCTTGCATTTGACCGGCTTTTCTAACGGCCTTCCCACTGACTCACTGTTTCAACAGCTAACCCTGAACCCAAGCCAACCTTGACACTCACTTCTAGTAAATCCGTTGGAAATACATACAGTTTTGCAGTTAGAAAAAGTATGAGTAAGGGGAAAATCTTTCACCTGAAATTTCATGTTATCTGACTGTATGCAGCTGTTATTAGGGCTATAAATAAAAGTCCCCCCATAGAAGTTAAAGCCAAACTGAACAGTGCATGGTCGAGCCAACAAAGACCATTACATATATGACCTATAGAAGGATACAGCAGCAGGAGAGGGCGCTGTAGGCCTCAAACAGCTGGGTGGCGATGTCAATCCTCTTGTTTTCCACAGCCTGGCTGTTGTTGGCCTGCGCCAGCTTGTGAAGGTGTGGCAACACGACTATAGGAATAAAAAATGAACAAATACAGACAGAAAGTTAGTGCACGTAAGAGGCAGAGCAAAAGCAGAAGAAAAAATATAGACGTCTGTTGGAATTATAATTTTTTATCCATTTGTGTCCTTTACATACAATCGTCTCTAAAGCGTGGCTCTGCATTGGGTCCGACCCTTCCAAATGTCCTGATGATCTCCATGTGCAAAGAGTGCTGATCTTGGTACTGAGGGTCTTCCAGGAATGACGCCAGCTGCATTTTTACACGCTCCAGCAGCTACACACACGCGTGCAGAAAGTACATTTATACATGTTTTTATGATTATTAGTGTAAGGGTTTGTTTAATTAAAAGAACTGTCTGCGTATTACGCTTGTGTACAGTTAGGCAGTTCGTTTCCCCACCTCCTTTTGCGTGACAGTCTCCATGATGGTACCAAAGGCAGGGATGGTGGATATCCTCACTGAGCTAAAATCAGCAGGGGAGTAAGACAATGATTTCACCATTCACAGTCACTGTATAACTATTTTAGGCACTCTCCAATCCCTCCATTAGCATGTCTCTACGCAAGAATCAGAATGAGTCAAATATTATTTTCAAATACTTTGAAATTTCAAATCAGATTTATGTGAAAAAAGCAGATTTTCAAACATTGATACTAACTGATTTTACTGAAATTATGTATTTTATCCAAGCCTCTACACTAAAACCACAAAGAAGAGTACTTTAACACATGTTCTAGGTTTTATCCAACTATAGTGATTACACAGTAATGACATGCTAGTAACCACAGTGCTGACTAAGGTGGTTGCTCACGCAGTGGACTAGCAGTTTAATTTCTGCTTTCTGTCCAAATTATTACATGACCAGTGGCTGTGAAAAAAATAGCTGTCAACTGCATGACATATCATTTTTAATCTCTTTTAAATGACAGATTCAAGTCAGGATTTTCTATAAAACACCACATGTCTAATTGCTTAGCTGATCCTGTAAGTTTAAATTTGACTGGGCAGTTGCAACAATCTAATTGCCAATGATGTATTCGGATCAGTTATTTTTTTTAATATCTGGTAAATCAACTGATGCATCAAAAGGTATGCAAAATGATATATGTTTCAAAACCTTGTTAGTACTGTATTCCACTAGAACATGAAACTAGCCTAACTAAACAAAATTTTACAAATAATATTTGACCCAGATCTATACTGAACATGTCAGATCTATAATCAATGTCTGCCATTTTCTAACTGCTTTATAACTTTATATATTCAAAATGTATAATAAAAATATCTCACACCAATCAATGAAAAGAATGCAAGATTAATGGGGTGCTCTTAGGGTGATGTTAGATAATCATTCCAAAGTCAGCAACAGCATGAAAGACCAAAAGATACAGTCGGGCCAGTAAGTTTCTCTTTATGTCTCTACGTAAAAGATATCATGCCAAAAATCTTAAAAAGCTTACAAAAACATATGCTAAGATTAGATAAAGTTAATATATGTTGAATCTAAAAGTTGGGGACATGTGTGTAATCATTAGCATAGCATTTCAATACAAAGAATGATGAGATGAAAAGGGCTGCATTCCAACAGTGTGACCACTGATTTCATTAGCTTGTGTAATCCCAAAAATGAAGGCCGGATTAACACTGGCAGTCCGAGAAATCTTTCTTTTACTTGTCGGAGATCTGATCTTTGAATAACTGTCAAAGGAAGTCTAAGAAGGTTGTCCCCATTCATCCCACACTAATGTTTCACAAATCAGTGTGGATCCAGATCAGTGGAGGGTTACATGTCTTGTGTTTTATTAGCGTCCAATCAAGCTCAGCGAGACAGGTTTCTGGAGGACACAGTTTTACACTGTAAGGACGCAGCCCCCCCCCCAAAAAAAGACACTGTTTACAGAGAGGTTTTCTTGTGTCGATTGACTCACAATTCAGGCCCACTGCACAGAGTTATAAGGGCCGGAGCCGCCCGGCGATCTACTAATGCTTCACTCATGCCTCGGAGAACCAACTGCAAACCCACCATACAGCAGGGTGAGAGAGAGGGAGAGGCAGGGGTGGGAGGGAAGGAGAGGACAGAGGTGAAAGAAAAATGTAGAAGAAAAAAGATAGAAGACAGAAGGTAAGATATGGAAGAGAGACAGTGAGAGAGAGAGAGAGACAGAGAGAGAGAGAGAGACAGAGAGAGAGGATAAATCTGAGAAAGACTGGGTGACAACCACTAGCTGACGGGTTGGTCAGGAGGAAGGGCCCTGCTTAAACGGAGTGGGGTGGGGAGGAAGAGGAGGAGGGGATGGGGTTACAGACGAGCATGCTGTTGCCGCATGCATGCACAAATCTAGACTGGTTAGTGTTGAGGACTGATGAGGTGGCGAGAGCTGGTGTGGGTTAGTGTTGCAGATTGATGATGCAAACATGCAGGGGGTTAGTGTTTGACAATGGTTAATGCTGATGAACCACCCCATGGCCAAGCCTAAACCCAAACAGGAGCAAAAACCAAAAGGAAGAATCTGAAGTTGTAAATTTAAATCGTTAACACAAAACAAATGGTTTATCAATGAAGATACTGTCTTGAGAGATTGTTTTGTGCTGAATTTGCTCCTGGCAGGTACAGACTTGCTTCAGTGTGATGGGTCTCAGGCGGCAAAGAGAAGGGGGGAGAGAGACGTGGCGCGGTTTATTGTTGTTGTTGTTCCACTTACATTTCAGGGTCGGAGGACAGTGTGATGAGAGCCGGCACCACTCTCTGAGCTACCAGCGTCTCATTCACCCCCTTCACCAGCAGCTGATCGGATTGGACAGAGCCAGCCGTGATGTCACAGAGGTGGGCGGGGCATTGGGACAAGAGCGAGCAACACCGCCAATAGATACAGAGAGAGAAAAAAAAAAAAAAAAAAAAGCAAAACAGAAAAGGGGAGGGGAAAAAAAACAAACACAAAAAGATAGATAGAAAGTGATATACAATGACAAGAACCATAGCTGCAAGGCACGGAACGGCACTGCATGTAACAAGCAAGTGTGCGTACACACACACACACACACACACACACACACACACACACACACACACACACACACACACAGACACACACACACACACGTATGCAGAAGAAATGGCAACGCCAACATAGCTAAACTGCACAAATACGTGAGCATAAAGCTGTGGGCTCCTTTCACAGACTCCAGATCAGATAATTATTTCATTTCATTTGATTTAAATTGATAGTCTGATCCAGGATCTGTGAATGACGACCACATTTCAACCCAAGGTTTTGACAATGGTGGACAGCTAATCACTATGGAATGGTGACAGCGGGGTGTGTTGGGAATGGGCAAGTACTTCACAAAAGGGTGTGGGAGGGGGGACATAAATGAAGCCTACCACTCCTCCTCCCCCAAGTTTAGATCAACATAGGCCAGGTTCTACTGCTATACCTAGATCATCATCCCAACATTTGACCTTTAAGTGTGCACAGATCTCAAAATGACAGGGAGAGGTGATTGGCTCTGGTTGTTTCTCACTGTTTAGGCCAGGAACCTGGCTTATAAAAGGGATACAATCAGCGGAATAAAATCGCAAGGACGAAAACAGGGGAGTCAGTTATCTCCCTTTAAAAATAATAGTAGTATTATATTTCCACAAGACTTGAAATACTGAAAAAGTAAAAACAAAATCATGAGAAAACATTTCTGATGAAATTATTCTTTCCAACAACACTGAAAAGGAACAGGCCTTGAACACTTGTGACTGTACATTGTCACTGCCCGAACCTGACTGCAGGCTTTCTCTGACATGGAGCAGATATTTATGTAGTCAATTATGAGACCAATGCACAGTGAAAGGTCTGATGTTTAACTCTAGGAGGGTCTCGCCGCACAGTTGGAACCAAGCAGTACAGTAGTCTTTTACTCAACACTCACAAGACAGAGTAGCTAGATATTAAATGCATGTTAAACAGCAACAATAGCAAGCAGAGCTAGCACACGTACAGCAAATAGGTAAAAATGAAAATAATATATCTTTAATGTAGGACTGCACAGACAAATTTAGCTCAATAATACAGTATCATTTCATTTAGAGAGTATTGTCTATTATAAAATTAGGATGCTTTATCAGCACACATCAGGAATCACAATACACAACAAATTAATCTGGATTACAATTTTATCCACAATTCTGAGATGAAAGCAACTTATTCTTATTCTTATTATGTCTAGCGAAAAACTTAAAACAGAAAAATTGTAACAACAATGACACATTTTTAGGAAAAATGTATGTAAATTATATCTGATCAAGACTCTAAACTGTGTGTGTGTGTGTGTTGTACCTCAAACATCCGTGCTGCAGTACATCGTACCAGTGCAGAGGTATGGACTACCCCATACCACAGAACAGTGAGCAACAATTCATGGTACACTGGATTAGCACTGAAAAGACAACATAACATATTAGATGTTTGTTTTTTTAAGCATTTACCAACAGCATGCAAATCAATTAGATTGTCCAAACAAAAAGTGTGTGCCATTACAGGCATATTTTTAAAAGTGGGATATTTTTGCGTTGTAAGCCCTAAAAGAGTATGTTTGTCTCACCCCAGCTCTACAAAGGAAGCCTTCAGGCTGTCGAGAGGTGCATGGGATAAAGACAAGGTTGTCATAACATCCTCCAGGAAACCCACCAACAACTTGCGATCGTCCTCCTGAAAATAATTCTTAGAATGTTTATGTCAGTTACACCATGTAGGCAACAAATACACTAATGTCTAAATTTGAATAAGTGTGTGCAAATGTCTATTATTTAATTTTTCCGGACAGCAGAGATCTTCTGTCACTTTCAGCATGAGTTGAAATTGGCTGCTCAGAACATGTTTTGTTGACATGTTGTGTTGTAAAGTAGCTACAGCATGTAACACTGTCCAGTGTTTTGCATGTGCTGCGTCATTTTGTGAAACTACAATCAAAACAAAAACATGTGGCAGCTTGATGTGTTATGCGGCAGATTCCCCCTTGTGACAAACAACAATAACCAAGTGCAATGTGGTTCAGAATCCACATAATTTCACATGCACAAGAGGAAAGGGGGCAAAAATACTCAAAAAGTCAACTAACTATAGAGAGGAAATCATTGACTTATTGAAATACTGTAGACTGGTTTATCTTGCAAGACACTAAAAACAATAACAAGGTTTTTAGATGATAAATCAGCTTCAAGCGCTCTCTTTGGTTACCATTTGGATATGGGCTGCTATTCGTTTACCTGATTATAACAAGTCAGCACTCCAGTGGCATAGATGGGGACTGTGGCTTTGGTGAGAATATCGTTCCCTGGTGAAACATCTGAGAGAGAAATAAAACCAGAACGAAATTGGTCATCAAAAATCCAATTGCAGTTTTTGCATTCTACTGCATCAAGCGACACCCTTTCTTTCTTGTGGCTGCATAGCACTGTAGTTTATTGAGGCTTCCGCTTAGTGGAGAAATTCCTTCATTCATCTGTCATTCATTTCTGTATGCACAATTGTGGGTCAAGATTTGACACTCAGACTCTATTTTTCTGCTATTTAACACTACTACAAGCTGTGCTGGACATATTATGGGTATTACTATAACGGGTTAAAAGCCCAATTAACCAGGGGAATTAAAAATACGCCAACGTACAATTAAACATGACAGGACATGAGGTGAGGTACAGTCTACAGCGTTAATTATATTGTTGTTGTTTCGCAAAAATCTACTGAAAAGGACAATTGCAATGTAAAAGGTCACACTGACCTAAACACAGACTGGGTCTCAATACAAAAACACATTTCATAAACGGCCACAATACCAAAGCTAAATCACTTGGCAGCCAGCTGAGACCAAGCACCTCATATAACTACAGAAACATGTCCGGAATTAAAAACAAAATAGGGGAACACCCATAACGGACTCCAAATAGCTTGTTTACATCAGCAGTGTCTGCGTCCGAACTCCACCTATCTACAGTCTCGAGACAAGAGAGAGCTAAGAAGAACCAATGCACATCTGTGTGTCACTCACCAACATTCTCTTCAGATAGTCGGAGGATCTCTTGGAACTGTGGTTTAACCTGAAAAGGTCATGAGGATAAACAAAATGTCATTTATAAATATCATTGACATTGAAGTACTATTTTAAGTACAGTATTCTATACCCCAAATTGATTTTTGACCACTGCTCTCAGACTCACAGTGAAGCCCTGATAAATACACATTATGCTGTACACTCCTGAATGCTACTCTTCAGAATAAAGTCACTCCAGCTGTGTTTGAAATCAGACCCTCATTCCTATTTGCACATTCATTATTCCCTACACGATAAACACTTTTACTGTAGAGTTAGTAGTAAATAAAAATTTGAGACAACTACAAATAATCAACATTTTGCACACTTCAGCCATCTCATGAGCAAAACCGAAGCATTGCTTTGTGAGATTTTTAGCATGCTAGTTTTTACTCAAGGCACAAAACAGTGCATACATTTTACACTTAGAATAGGAGACACTCGAAATGGCTGAAAATATAATATAGTGCACAGGCAAATGAAGTAAGGAATTCAACAATTAAAATGATAAAAATGTGTACGTTTTTTAAATTTTTAAGTGGAGAGGCAGGGTTGAGATTAGCTGAACAAAGAGAGACTGCTCCAACTTTATAAACACCTATCAAAAGTGTTGTGGCTGCACAGTTTTTTGCACTCTCCCTATTTCAAAGAGTCACATAGTTTTACCTTAGTGTTGGTAAAAATCTTGCCGAAGGTGCGGCAGAACCTCCAGAAGAAGCGAGAGAACTCGTGCACGCAGGTCGATGATGTCACGTTGATACGCCCCACGATATCTATGAGCTGAGGAAGGCTGGAAACAGAGCAGAGAGGGAAGTCAGTGTATGAGTTTGTGATATGTACAAACAATATATATCTTTGCGTGAGTGTGTGTGTGTGTGTGTGTGTGTTATGTGTGTGCATTTCTCACAATTGGTTGACCACCCATAGCAGGCTGTCCCAGCTGGTGGTTCCTTCGTGCTCTAGCTGGTGGTCGTAGAGTATCAGCAGGGCACTCAGCATCTCCCTGCTGCCGATGATGGTTGACACGTCCTGGAGGGGAGAGGCTGGTCTGGGGAACCGGGTCACTGCAGGATCAAAGACAGAGGAACAGAAGGGCAACTTAGAAAATGTAGCGCTTTAAGAATGACTACTACTTATGATATGTGTGTGTGTACCCTCTATTGGAGGTATGTCTCCGTGGAGTTTGGCTCTGCTGGTGAACGGCGCGTTTTGCAGTACCACACCAAACAGAGGAGGGATGAGAGACTGCAGGGCCGACAGGAACACGTGTAGCTTGTGCTCATCCAGACCGTGTTCTCCTTGCTACACAAAACGGGAGGTATGGAGAATAAGAACAGGGGAAAAGAGAAATAAAGACTGCACAATTCATCGTTTGTGTGGTGCCACGATCTGCAGCTTGTAAATGAAGTGTCTTTCTGAAAGCATTCTTACTTTACAGGATTTTTACCACAGAGTACTGTATATCTGCATTAACAATGATTTCCTGGTACATATTTAGAGAATGCTGCTATATTTTCATACTTCTGTTCTAAATAATATTTAATGTAATTACTGAACATTACAAGTCTTGAACATTCTGTGATGTATACATCAGTTGGATGTTTTTGGCTCAACAAGCCCAATATTTAATATCAGGAAAAAGAAAGGTTATCAGGTTGTAGGCCCAGCAATGAAATTACTTGCACACAGGCACTTACCATAAGTAGTTTCTCTATACGTGCCAACAGAGAAGGGATAAGTGCAGTGTGCAGGGTGCCCAGCTCTGTGGTCCAGGCAGCAAAGGCAGGGATGAAGACCTGGTGGACTGCACTGACCACCCGCTCAGAGGGGTCGCCAAGGGACAGCAGCATCAGCTCGAAACCCTGAGCGCAAAATAGGGGAATACAAATATCAGCGGCTCAAAACAATTACGAGAAACACTTTACAAAGTTCTGACAAACGGCTATCACAACACACACACACACACACACACACCTGGGAGTACTTGTCAGGGTCATCTATGTAACCCATGATAATACTCAGACTCTTGACCACAGCCTCTCTGACCATGTCAGCCTTATCCTCAGCGAGCATCTGCTGCAACATGGACAACACCAAGGAGCTACGGATCTCCTTCTGCAGAGACCAAAAGCAAGTTACTCATCTTTATAAATATAAAATATATATATATATATTTTTTTTTAACCATTTTTGTTATGTATGCACCGTATGTTCTTACAGGCAGGTATGGCGCTAAGGCTCCACAGGACTCTGCCACCAACAATCTCCTCTCTGGATATTTGTGATTAATCTGCAGAGGAAGAGAGCACGATTTATAGGAAATAGGTGCTGAAACAGTTACAGGAAGAGAAGTTGAAAGATGCTGAGTGGCAGACTGGAGGGCAGCCGTCGTGGAATGGAAACAACTCCAGTATCATCAACATGCTGACCCTGTGGAAACCGCTACTGGTCTTTCTAGGCTGGATTCTCAGCCTCCAGACTGCTGACAGCTGTTGTTGACTTAAATGTGTTGCATGAAGCGACACAGGTGGCAATGAAAATAAAACTGCTATCATATATAAGTCAGGGACACCACGCAAGTAATGATAGTGATTTTCTGGATCAGAACATGCAATTACAATAACACTGAATGGTATGCTCACTAAACACAAATACTTTTTCTACCGTACAATGAAATATTTTTTGTATTAGAAGTATTTTTCTTTTGTATTTTCAAATCTACATATGCAACAAAAATAGCCATGGTTAATTTGAATGCTCTAGTCTTTGTAATGAAACAGAAGAGAGAAACATGCCCCATAAGGACAAAATGAAGCGTCACAAAAATCAAAAACAAAAAAATTACATAATAAAAAGTCATCTCAGAGGTTGGACAAGCACGGCTTCTTTTTGGAGCAGGTGTTAGCAAAGCCCTCTTTGTGTTACCAGCAACAGTATATTCAATAACAAAGGCCAACTGCAGTGCTTGTACTCTACCTGCTCCCAGCACTGAGGAAGTAGCTCAGCCTCGACACGCGTGGGACCCACGTGCCTCGCAAACGCAACACACCCCGTCAAGATCATTTGTCTTTGGAAACAAACACACACAAACATATGAGAACATGCCGCTGGATAAACTCTTGGGGCTAAAAAACGGTTCCTCTGTAACCAGCATAATAAAGTACACTGCAAAAACTAAAATCTTAGTAAGATTACTTATCTTAATTGAAGGAAAAATATACTTGTTTTTTGTCTGACAAGATATTTCTTCTTACCAGGCGGCTTTTATGTTAGAGAAAGTTTTTTTGGCCTTAAGTAGCAAGTGAAATGTTCTTGTTCTGTTGGCAGATAATTTTGCTTATTTTAAGTAATATGCTTTTTTGCCTTGTTTTTGAGAGCTCAGTTTTTGCAGTGCATGTTGTTCTGTCTACACACACAAACATACACACCTCTGCTCCTCATCTGGTCTCTTGATTAGATTAAAGAGGATGTGGAGGAGCTGGTCTCTCTCCTTAGGCTCTGGGTGAAGGCAGGCGGTACACAAGATGAGTGGAATCAACTCCTGAAGGAGAAACAATGAGAGAGAAGCAGAGAGCGAAGGGGCATCACTTTAGATTATTTTGCAGAAGGAGAGTGAGCTTGTAACACACAGGGAAAGGATGGTGGGTAGCAGTCAAGCTATGGAGGACAGGGAATAGGAAAGGGGGAGAAGGGTATTTATTAAAATGAGGAGAGATAATAGGAAAGTCACAGGGAGAAAGAAACACAGGGGGGCACCTTTCAAACTGACAGGAGTCCGTCAACACCAGTGAAAACATGCTTACCTTCAATACCTCCTTGTTGTTATACCTCGACTCATTTTACTTTGGAGTCACACACACACAATTAGAGCCACGTACTGCAGAAACAGTGAATGCACACACCCGCACACAGATGCATATAGACATATACCTACTGCTCTAGTTCCCCTACTATAACACAGCTCTATCCCAGAGTTCAGCCAGAGTTTATGGACCTTCCAGCCAAAGGGGCGAGAGCCCAGCTGCCCTTGATACAGGGCCTCCATGGTCAAATTGTGGTCAGCCTTAAATTCCCGCCATACACACCCAAATTAGAGAGTGCACACAGAGTTAAAAATATGTTTTTTTTTTTTTTTCCCCCCTCAAACAAACTGTTTTTTTTCCAGGAAGAGATCATATTTTCCTGCCAAGTGCTGGAAGAACGAGCAAAACCTCAAAGCTGGATGGACAGATGGACCTGACAGAGACACTTTGGTAAAGATAGGCTACGATGAGTCACCCGCTCAGCGCTGGACCAACACTCTGAAGTCAGAGCCATGTTGGCTATCTTTAAAGAGTAAAAATATGGCATTTAAGTATCTCAGGGTCATTTCAAGTGGTTAAAGGGGTTAAATATGGGTGAAACAGTTCAAGCGTCAAAAAGCAGCAAAATCCTGCAAATGAGCTGAATTCAGCCAAATTTAACTGTCACATTCAATAATCTTCTGCCCTTGGCCTCTGAAAATACCAAACATTTTCACAAGAGACATTTTTGGAGACTTAACAGAACTGGCCTGATAAAAAAAATAAAGGAATTCATAAACAGCACACATCTGAAAAACCAGAACCCACAGTCACCCTGTTCTATTTTTGTGTGAACTGTGTGAAATCTGTGCGTTTCTGATGTGAAGACTCCTTTCAGGAGGTTAAACATGTGACCAGTGCTGGATAAACACTGTGGGCAGGTAGAGTGGACAGCACGACGCCAGCACCCAGAGGCCAGGGGGTCTGATGCTTTACTTTAAAGAGCAGAGTTACTGCAAATTCCAGTCCAGGGGCCGCTATGTGCAAGAGCCTGCATCCAAATGTTGCACTGTTTGTGATTTTGACTCCCCACATTCTCGTCCCACCTTAACAATTCTTATCCCATTTTTTATTAATAGCTCTTTTTTAGCACAAGTAAATGTCCAGACAATGCAGTACCACTATTCCTTACAATGTTCTTTGTATTATGTTTCTTTTTCTATTTGTGACTTGCTGCACAGTTGTCTCTTCTTCCAGATGCTGCGAGTACCAGCATAGAGATGGATCTCAGAAAATTAGAATATGGTGAAAAAGCAAGTTTTTTCCAAAAGCAAAACTTTTATATATATTCTAGATTCATTACACATTAAGTCAAGTATTTCAAGCCATTTTTGTTTTAATTTTAATGATTATAGTTTACAGCACATGGAAATTAAAAATCCATATCTCATAATATTAGATACAGTAACATCGACCTAAGAAGATCCTTTAATCTCTCAGTCTGGTATAGCATAAACAACCACAAACATGGGGAAGACTTCCGACTTGACAGTTGTCCAGAAGACAGTCATTGATACCCTCCATAAGGAGGGTAAGCCACAGAAGGTCGCTGGCTGTTCACAGAGTGATGGAAAGTTGACTGGAAGTGTGGTAGGAAAATGGGCAAGAGCAACAGGGATGACCGCAGCGTTGAGAGGATTGTTGAGCAAAGCCGATTCATGAACTTGGGGGAGCTGCACAAGGACTGGACTGAGGCTGGAGTCAGTGCATCAAGAGCCACCAGGCACAGACGTGTCCACAAAATGAGCTACAAGTGTTGCATTCCTGGTGTCAAGCCACTCCTAAACCAATGACAGTGTCAGAAGCGTCTTACGTGGGCTAAGGAGAAAAATAACTGGACCATTGTTCAGTGGTAGAGGCACACAAGTAGCTTTAAGTCTAGTTTGAAGTCTGTGATGATTTTGGGTGCCATGTCATCTGCTGGTGTTGGTCCACTGTGTTTTATAAAGTACAGAGTCAACGCAGCGTCTACCAGGATATCTTAGAGCACTCCATGCTTATTTCTGCTGACAAGCTTTATGGAGATGCCGATTTCCTTTTCCAGCAGGACTTGGAACCTGCCCACAGGGCCAAAACCACTAGTAACTAGTTTGCTGACCATGGTATTATTGTGCTTGATTGGCCAGCCAACTTGCGTGACTTGAACCGTATTGTCAAGAGGAAAGTGAGAGACACCAGACCCAACAATACAGACGAGCTAAAGGCAGCTATCCAAGCAACCTGGGCTTTCAATACACCTCAGCAGTGCCACAGGCTGAATGCCTCCATGCCACGTCGAATTGATGCAGTAATTCGTGCCAAATGAGCCCCGACCAAGTGCTGAGTGCATAACTGAATCTTTTTCAGAACGTTTCAGAAGGTTAACATATCTGTATTTTACATTCTTTATTCTTATATTTTGAGACATGGATTTTTGATTTCTGTGAGCTGCAATCCGTCATCAAGATTAAAACAAAAAAAAGGCCTGAAATATTTCACTTTATGTGTAATGATTCTAGAATATATGAATATTTCACTTTATAACTTAAATTACCACAGAATTTAAATGATGTCGGCCATTTGAGGTTTACCGTAACTCCTAATCTTTTGTTATCAACAGCCCTGATAAAACTATCAGTGTTCTTTGTCTCGCCAGGAATTCGTAGAAGATCACAGTTAATGTTGCCAATTGAAAAAGGAAGTTAATCAAGACAGCACACATTTACTCTCTTTACAGCAATACCACTTCTTGAATTTTACACACACACACACACACACACACACACACACACACACACACACACACACACACACCCCCCGTATATTAAATGGAATTAAGGAAATAGTGCCATATCAAATGAGCACAAATCACCAAAAGAAAAGGAAAATCCAAGTAAACCAGAGCTGTACAGAGAATATTAAGCTACAGTACAGCACAGTATATTGAAGTAAAACATCATGTTTAATGATTTACCGTGTCTGATAATACAGCCAGGTGGCAGGCAGAGTTTTAATGCATCATTCCACCGTTTCAAGTCAAACACTTTTTGTTCTTAAGTGGGTGTCAAATTCAAACAACAACAAGGTGTGTCTCCAGGCGTGTGGTGATTCAAGGTTCAAGTTGCAAGATGGAACTGTGAGCAGCTGTGTGTGTGTACGCAATGTCATGGTTGGCGAATCTAACGGACTCAGTACAAAGTCCACACCACTCAGGAAGGACCCCGAGGCTTCAATTTTGTGTTTAAATTTTTTTGTCATCCTCTCCACTCAGTTTGTTTGTCTAGATTCTTGAAAGAGATTAAGTTCTCCATAGGTGTGGTGGCTGATTAAAGCAACATAACCACGGTGATAGGCAAAGCAACCTCATCGAGAACTACTCCAACCAGACTTACCTCTTTCCAGCTCTCCATTTTGTGTCTTATCAAGTTTCAACACTTTGTGTGCAAAATTCAAGCACATAGTATTTGTATACACAAGGACACACACAGACCAAAAAATGCATGCAAGCAGTTATGCCCAGGCAGACCTGTGCAGGTGTCTGCATTACAGCTTATAGGAGCAAAAGCTTGATAACAATCTAATCTTAAAAAAAAAAAGCAATCCTCTTCCCTTATTTGCTCAAAAGAAATTAACACTCAGCTTGTGACAACAAAGCAAAGAGTTCTAGGAGGAAAACTGGTTTACATTTAGTTACCTGGAATCACTGCATACTGCATTTCAAGCACTTAAAAAAACATTTTCTTTTGTTATATTTAGCCATAACAATATAGCATAGAGCTATATTAATTTCACTCCAGATTTTGAAAAAGCCACTTAGAGTTACTGCAAATAAAACAAACAGGGAACCAATCAGAAAAGGATAGAGTAAAGATAAACTAGGTTTAAGAGAAATACAGTACATGGCCCATCTAAGGCTAAAACTGCATACCTAAGGCCATCATTGCATGATAGTTCATATTTTGGCTATAAATTAATTTTCACATTTCCTATGCAGGATAGCATAATGGCATTAATAAGCACTTTACAGAAATGTAAGAGCTACTGCTAATTAAAAATAATTATTCTGGCAAGTCAGACCCTATGTGACAGCAGTTGTAGCCAACAGGAGCAGGGCATTAGTTACATACTCTTGGCCTACATGTCATGTGAGAACCATGCAGATGAGTGCGTGAAAAGACTCACCTGGCAAAGATGTGCAACCATTCTCTAGAAGAGAGGCATGCATGAGAGTGAGAGAATGAGTGAGACGAAAAGAGAAGAACAAAAATAAAACCAGTGAAGGCAAAAAAAGGACAGCAGACGTGAGTGGGGGACAAAAAACAGCAAAGGAGAGATGGTGACAACACTGGTGAAAACAAACAGCATCATAAAAGAAGGTGAAATTCCCAATCAATAGATAGACACAAGTCAGCTAGGTATTAGCAGGCTCAAAAATGTCCATGTTTAGCACGGCAAATCTCAAAATGAGCTCTTTATTCAAACGGTTGCAGGCAGAAGACACAGTCAAATCTTCTAAGTATAACAAGGATAAGCGTGCTACGTGCAGCTTTAGTACATTAGATTTAAAACATTAGTATGAGCATCTTAAACAAACCAGCAGTTAGACCAATTAGAGCTCTGCCAAGAAGACTGGCAGTCTCTGCACAGAGTGCGTCACTACGTTGCATGTTAGCTGAATTGTGGGCATGCCTCGTGGCATAAACCAAGAAGAGGGTGGTATTCTTTCAAAGCATGCAGAACAAAACCTTTCTCACAATAGCAGATGAAATGGGTGAATCAACAGCAGAAAAATCACTTTCAACTTATGTATCTCTTTAAGCAAAGCTACAAACAAAATTCTGACTAGAGAGGCAACATTCACTTTTTTTTTTACGAGGTTTATGGAGAATGTGGTATCTGGGATTGAATTTAAAACACTAATTGCATATGATGTGTTCTCTATATACATTATCTTGACATTAATTTGCAACAGCATCACTTTTAACCACTTGAAGGCTGTTTAGAATTGGTTCACTGCCCTTCTACGAAGACATAGTATGGATCAGATAGTATGGAGGGGACAGAGCGTTTGCTGTCAGGGCCCTGAGGCTCTGGAACAGCCTGCCTGAGGAAATCAGGTCGGATGAGTCAGTGAACTCTTTTAAGTCCCTTCTTAAAACATACTTTTATAGGAGAGCTTTTCCTGATCTTATTTGACTTTATTTTATCCCTTTTATTTTATTGTATTTTACTAATTTTATATTAAATTTTCATGCTCTTATCTTTTTTTGTATTATTCTTTACACTTGTTAAAGCACTTTGTAACTTGTTTTTGAAAAGTGCTCTACAAATAAGGATTATTATTATTATTATTATCAGAATTTGCAAGCTGAAGATGACTGTGTTCCCTGCAACTCACCCTAAGTCTCACCCTGCTTAGCCTCGCTGCTGTGTGTGTATCTATTGGACACTAAGAAAAGAAGCCTGTGATGAGGACATTAATGAGGGGGATACAGGGAGGAGGAGATGAGCAGGAGGAGCAGCAGCAGTGGGGTTACCTCTCGTTTGGCAAGAAGGACATTAGGGACGATGTGAGGGAGGCAGCGGCCCAGCATTAACATGACACTCTCCTCACTGTCTGCTATGCGGGACACCTGGAAACAAGAGGCATTCTGTTGTGTAGGTTGTCATAAATGTTCTGTTTGTCAGTCTGTGAAAAGGGGTGCGTGTGCTGACCTCTGCTCCCAGGCGGCTGTCAGAGCACATTCTGCAGAAGGACAGCAGGGCTTGCTGGAATGCCGGGGATAACTTCCTGCGACGCCACAAACAACAAGAGACCCAAAACAGTCACTACAGTCGGTGCCGCATAATATGTACTTCACAAGAACTCTGGAGACCACTGAATGATTGAAGATCGGACTGGGTCACCCTGCCAGAGAGCTTAGTAATGCCAGTCTCCCATGTCACTTGTCACTGCTGACATGTTTTAGGCATTGAGTTAAAGTGCTATTAGAGTGTCTTTGTGGTTACATACGCTGATAACTACCTCCATCTAGTGGTTACATTTAATAACTACGCAGAGATGGGCAGTGTGGCTGTTGAAAGAGGGGTACGTAATTCAAATCCAATGTTTCTCCTCACTGTCCGCTAGCTGTCTGTTCTGTGTGTGCACTGAAAATAAATCCGGTGTTTGTACTCAGCCCTGGCTCTGTAAATGGAAAAAAAACAAATTGTCCCGCACCCCGCCAGACAACACTTTTCCAGCCATTACAGCTACGTTTTGTGTGCCAGGTAAAGGTAAATGAGCACACGGGTTTTTGAAAGTTAACATTTATTCATTTATATGTTTTCTGTAAATCTGAGTTTCCACTCACCTGTTAGGTTGATCAAACACAACAGGAGGCCGACTCTTAAGCTTGTTGTGTGACTGTGGGTGGGGCTGTGATGTGTTCTGAGCAGAGGGGGGGTTTGGGTCAGTTTCAGGCTCTGAAACCCCCCGGATGTCCAGATACTGGCCGTTATCAGTAGGAGGCTGAGGGTAAGACTACATTAAGTGAGGATTAATGGGTCAAATGTCTGGGCCTCTGTAAAACTACATCAAGAAACATGCAAATACACTGAAATCAATGAAACAAGTCTCACTTTTATTGTGGGACACATGAACTATTAACCCTGTATAATTAGTCACTGGCATTAATTAACATAAATCTACGCATTACATATTCAAACTGACCACATACCACAGAGACAGGGTCACTGGAGGAAGTGTTAGTGGTGGTGGAGGAGGAGGAGGGGTGGGATGTATTCTGGGAGCCCAGGTCCAGAGTGGACGGAGGTGGGGAGGAGACCGTCCTCTTCAGTGTCTGAATCTCACTGTGAGGTGGGGGAAAGGAGACAGGAAAGGACACTGTCAGAAAACACTACGTAATCTTATTAGTGAAGACGTGAGATAAGAAGATAAAGAGCTTCCATCCAAAAGTAGTGGCAGAACAGTTCTGTAAAATGTCTCATGCCACATCAAGTCATTTTTATTTATATTGCCTAATATCACTAATCTGCCAAATTTACTTTAGAATTTGTGCAGCATATGACACAGTCTGTAATTAAACCCTTGATTCAGATAGAGGAAAAACTCCTCAATTTCCTTGTAAAAGAGAATAAACGGAAAAATGGAAGAGCAACAGAAGAGAGATCTCTCTGCCAGGACAGACAAGAAAGGTTGTGGTTAAGCAAATTTGTCTGAATCTTAATGGCGGCAATTAAAGATTCCACATGGGAAGGAAAATAAGTCCCACTCTGTAATTTCATGCAGCATTGGTGCTTGGGGGAAATTTCCAGATTGGTTCTACCTCATGGCCTGTTTTGACCACAATTATGGTAAATAATGTGGACCGAATAGCTGAAAACATTTTTTTGATGTTCATGGATGCTTCACATTTCCCTCTAGCAGTAGTGGTAAATGTGTGATTAATAAGATACATAGAACAACTGTAGGCAGTGTCGCAGCCAGTTGTATGTTAGAACAAACATGCACTCAGGCACATACCTCTGCAGTTTCTTGATCTGCTCAGCTAGACTCTGCTTCTCGATGTTAAGGAGGCTTATCTGGTACTCCAATTCTTGGACGACTTCTGTCTGTTGCTATAGAAGGACGAAAAGAACATGCATTATTACACGTTATTACCTCAGCTCAACAGTAGGTCAAAACTCTTCATGAGTTGGTGATGAGACTGCAACTTTTATTTCAGTTCCACTGCTTTTTTTTTTTTTTACTAAAACAATGTAAATGTAAAGCTTGATTTATACTCCTGCGTAGGGTCTACATGAGTAGCTACTTGTGCGTCGGTGTATCTGTAAATCTGCAATTACACCCCCAAATGCTAGTCGGCGGTAGCGCTACAGTGTCCACTGTGTTGACTTTTGCCGGCCGAGCAGGCTAACTTCCGCTTTAGCCCTCTGCTAACGTGAATGGGGGTAAAATTGTATACGTGCGGCTGTTATAGACTTTTCAAATGTTATCTACTGAATGGATCACATTCTGATAGTGAAACAAGTCATTTCGCTCGGGTTGTGACAGTCAAATATATTGATCCACCATATTACAGCCGCCGTTTTGGCCACTAGTAAAAGTTACTACAAAGCACAGGGCACTTCAGGTCGGCTTGAAGGCATTACGAGGCTACCCAGCTGACCAATCACAGTGCTTACAGTCCGCGTCGACTCGATGTGTAGTTACATTTTTGAGGAGGTGCACGTCTGGCGACAGCCTCTGCGTAGCCCCGTAGCCTACGCCGTCGACTCAATGCAGAAGTATAAATTACACTTAAAATTGCGTTTTTCATCATCATCACTGTAGATCTGTAGACTGCACCCACTACTCTGGGAATGCGTCAAAGCAATTGACTGGGAAACTTGTGCTGCTGCTCATAATTGTAATCATGACAAAAATAAGTTAAAGAGTTATGGTGTTTTTCCATTTCTACTTTAATAACAGCAATTTTCTGATCACAAAGCTTTTGATGCAGCCAAAAGCAAAATCCCTGACGGGCTCACTTATTACATCACTCTTACAATCTCTCCTATGTCTCATTCTGTGTGTGTTTGTGTGTATTTTGGGCCTGTGTGTGTGTGTCTGTGTGTGTAAAAACTAGTAATAATAATGGAGTGAAAAAAAACTGAATATCCCCGAAAGGGATTAATAAAAGTATTTCTTCTTCTTCTTTCTTGTCACACTCTGCCTGTCTGCCATGCCGTGTTTTGCGCTTTTGTGTTTAGTTAGCGTTATTTTGGTCTGTTGGGTTTTGGTGGTCTGTCTTGTCTGTCGTCTAGTGTTCGGTAACCCTTGTCATGTCTGTTACCCCAGTGATCCCTCTGCATGTCTGCCTCTGTTTTTCCCTGCTCTCTCTCTCTCTCTCTCTCTCCCTGCCTGTGCCTCGTTAGCCTCATGTCTTTCACCTGTGTTGCTCCCACCCTGCTCGTTAGTCCCTGTGTATATATACCTGGTGTTTCTGTCTTGTCTTTGTCGGGTCATTGTATGTTGTCACCCAGTGTTACAGTGTGTTTCTCGTGTCATCAGCCTCGCTTGTTGTGCCTCCCTGTTTCCCTGCCTGTTATTGGATTTTGTATGTTGGATTTCTGTTGGACAACCTTTGTTTTTGGACTCATGTCATCAGCCACTCAGTTTGTAAGTGTGCTCACCTTTTGTTTAATTAAAACCACCAAACTATACCTGCTCCGCTCTGTGTCCTGCATTTGGGTCCTCCAACCTGCTTCACCACACAAATCCCTGACATTTCTATCTAAAGCCAGAAATCCAACCTTGATAAAAGGTACAACTCAATGAATTAAACCCATTTATGTAAATACTCAGCCACACACAAACCTGTTTTGACAGGTCAGGCTTCTTTGGGGGATCTTGGGCGATGCAGTTTCCTGGAAGAGTGCCGAAATCCACCCCCACTGACACATCAACCATGTCCCGAGGAGAAGGGAGGGGGGTCCAACAGTTCCTGTAGAGCTGTAACAGGTCAGGGGGCTTTGGGATGTTGAGGCCAACATCATCCCACAACTCAAAGTCCTGGAAACATGTAGATAACAAAATAGCTGAACAATGCTAATTTGTGGCAAACACTGGGTGTTCGCTAGATAGATAAAGAAGGACACGACGCAAACTCAGAACAGGACAGCCGATCCGTTGAATTTATTTATGGTCACATGACCCTACCACTGATCTTAGACCAGTGCCCTCATACTTAAGTCTGATTCCCCTCTCTCACTCTGATTTTGCCTTAGGAATAAAAATACTTTTTATAAAGATGCAGGCAGAAAGAAATGATAAAAAAAAGGTTCATTTTTTAAACATTTGTCATTTTGTCTTTAAAACATGCGACAACAAGAAAAATCTTTACCTGATCATCATTTTCATCAGAGAAGGTGATGGCTGAGAGTTTGTATTCACTTTTTAATAAATACTCATTCACAAGGAAGTTTAAGGCTCTTTTCTCCAGTGGGCGTATAGGCTCCTGAGGTAGAGAGGAAAGAGAAGCTGTGAAATGATTCACTCAAGGCCTTGCAGGGATACACTTATAGGGGTTAAAAGGAACACATCTAATCTCTCAATTCATTTGAAAAGAGGAAAGAAATTTACAATTTCCTTAACACTTTTTAACACAGATTCCCCACCTGAATTTCAGGACTTGACTTGAAGTTTTTTCTCTCCTGAGAGGGCACTTCGCTCTCTAAGAAAATGAAAAGATATTTGATGAGTTTGAAAGAATGCTGAGCGTTATTCTTCTAGAGGCATTCTCTTAGTGGGGAAAAAAGGGGAGATAGGTGTAACAATAGAGGGCTCAGGTGGAGAAGAAGTTAAAAGTACGCCACACCTGCTGCCTGAGTCAAGTTGGCGCGCAGAGCCTGAATGGTCTCCTTTGCTTTCCGTAGTTCAAACTCCAGCACTGGACAGGAAATGACAACACACACACACACAGGAAGTGCATCCAACCAAAGACAGGGAACAAACAAATAAAAACAAAAATGGACATGAAAAACAAAACCACACAAAAGATCGTAAGAGTCATAAAACAAAACAACAAAAAAGCTGCATGCAAATCATGGGTCTAAGGAACGCATGCAGCAGAGGATCATGGTAAAGCCGCCTGGATGACTGTCTGTTTAGACGTGTGTGTAATGCATTGAGAAACATCTCAATGGTAGGATTTCCTGCCCTTGTTTTCCTCCCATTGATAGCACTGATGTGCCTGACTGGAAAAAAAAAATGGGAATCAAATTTACTTTAATTGTAGCTGAGGTGAGCAAATCTATTCCAGCTATAGAAATGTAGCCTTGACAATCTAGGAGCTGTCTGACAAAGGATTTTTTCCAACAAGTTTAATTACTAACAAGTAATCAAATCATCTGGTTTCAAGCCACTCAAAGGACAGCCACTGCCCAGGTTGTTACTTCTTAATAGTCTAGGCCATCATTCTATGAACAACACAATATAACTATAAAACTAAAGAATCAAAATGTAATTTAGAACATGGTGTATTACTGTTTTAGACTTTAGAAAAAAAAAGCAAATCAAGCAAGCTGTTTCTGACATACGATCAGAAGCAGCAGACATTTGGACAATAGTTGATTTGTACATTGAAATTTGAAAGGCTAAACTAACACTGAATAAATAAAAAGAACACACAAGATTCTCAAGACACGTTGGATAAAAAAAAAAAAAAAACACACGCAAAAAAGTAAGAAGCGATGGAGCAGGAAAACTATGTTGCATAGCTGTGCACTGAAAATCTGCCATCTGATCTGATCCTGCTCTTGTCCCCACATCTAATGTCTAGGATTGTGGTTCAGAAGGTATTGTAGTAGGCTTCAAACTTTTTTTTATTTAAATCTTTATCAATCTTTAGTAATGGCCAACTACATTGTTCAATTTCCTGTAAGGTCATTGGCAATTTTAAGTTTCCACAACTTAAGTAATACTGTATTTCTGCAAAAAGAATCAACACGCTAGTTGGACTTTTTTTGACCAAATCCACCCACTCTGACGCCATCATCCCTAACCTTTCCGGCAGATCGAGAGTGCACAGGATGCAAGCGCAACAAAATGGAAAACCAAGAACTGAATAACGGGGAGAAGATTAAAAAAAAACAAAAAAAACCCCAAACAAATAGGCTAGTCTGGATGGAGTGACTTGTCCAGTATTGTTCACTGGGGTTTGATCAACGTCAGGAGAAAGCCAGAAAACCCAGAGTCAGACAGCTGGGGGGCAGGCATCTTGGCAAGAAGAACAGGTCGGGGGGGGGGGGGGGGGGGGGGGGGGGGGCAGTGGGGGTGGGTGAAGAGGGAAGAGAGGAGAAGGAATGTGCCAATTTGGTAGAGTGGACAGTGAATAACAGTCACTTTAAAAATATGTATCATTTGTAGTTGGGAGCACGGAACAAACATCTCTGCTGCATGGTTTTACCTGTGCCCTTATTATGCATTAATGTACAGTATGCCTGCTTTTCAGAACTGAAAAAAGCCTCAAACCATGAGCAACCTAGTTCACTGTCTACATTTAAGTGTATCCGTCTACTACAGTTAAGATGTCGACCTTTACAAAACAGTAATCCTTTTTCTACTCATAATGCAATATACACTACACATTAAATTTCCTGGCATTTACAATTCATGCAAATAATCCTTTTACAATATAGGAAGACACTAATTCTCATGCTTAGGAGTCATCTGCCATACCATGTAAAACGATATGTCAAAATACAGAACACAAAAAAACAAAGCACAAAATATGCAGTATAAATAAATATACAGTTTGTGCAAAATTCCATAAATCCAGCTTTTTAGCACTGACAAACACTTACTGACCAAATGGGTGGAATGACTACAGAAAGCTGGTAATGCATAATGTTAACCACTGCTAGTCCACTGACTAGACTGCAGGGCGAAAAAGTAATGTTTTCATGTTGGCGAGTATAAAATAGAAAGATAAAAAATAGGAGGCAGATTAAATTAGCAAAATATGAATGGTACCTGCGTGACAGCACAGTCCCTTCTGTATTAACGTTTAACGCACATAACTGTTTGTTTTCCTTTTGTCAACAGTGTTAAAAAACAAACAAACAAACAAAAAACCTTATCAGAATTTTAAACCAGTGTTCTGTGACGAGGCGCCATCAACGTTAGACTGTATTACTGTATGCTTTGCTTAAAACTATCTATAGATGTGTCTCTGTGACGTCACCCATTTCTGAAGAGCCACTGTGTAATACAATGTGGGCGCCTCAGGCTGTCGCCATCTTGGCAGTGCCTCAGTCTGGCTAATGAGGTGGGCCGAATGAAGCCTGGTTGCTGATGCACCGCCTGTCACTCAAAGCGGCCAGGTCCTTAATTATGATTAATTTTAAGCCTTAATATATTTAATGGGTGAGTTATATAAAGACCGACCCACCATGACCTGTCATGAAGGGGGAAATCAGCTAAAAAGCCCACAACCGTTTTTGTACCAGGCTGTAAACGTGTATTTCTGCTGTAAAGTTGGACATTTTAACATGGGGGTTTATGGGGGGTGACTCGCTTTTGGAGCTAGCCTCACATGGCCATTAGATGAACTGCATTTTTGGCACATCTGCG
Source organism: Micropterus salmoides (assembly GCF_014851395.1). Classification (NCBI taxonomy): domain Eukaryota; kingdom Metazoa; phylum Chordata; class Actinopteri; order Centrarchiformes; family Centrarchidae; genus Micropterus; species Micropterus salmoides. Next base: position 37,731,149 of record NW_024040040.1, on the reverse strand, counting down.
TTGGCTTCATTTTTCAGCCCCAGAGATGCCCCATGATGCTTGGTCATGACAGAGCCACAGGAGGAAGGGGGTGTGATTAAAAATAAAAAAAAATCCTGAGACAGGTCTGTACCAAAAATACCACAGACTGACTCAACGGTGCGACACTTGATAGCAGAGGACACGAACACCTCTAGTTAGCACGAACACACCGTGTTAAAGAAAATCAAATGTTGGAATTGAAACATGTTGACAGAGTTTAGAAATACATATTCTGTTAATTAGCTTTATTTCTAGTTAAAAACGCAGCAAGACAGTATGATAATGTGAAAACACAATGACACTATTGTTTAGTGTGGATTTTGACATCATATGTTCAGACATATGCTAAATATTTTGTAATCTTACACAGCATTTCCACTGTGACAACATCAGAATAAATTCACATTTCATTTCAGTTCAGTTTCCCATTCTGTAACTGTCAATTTTCCTGTTTGTTGTCCAACTTTTATTTACCCGAGGTAAGCCAGGGTCTCTTGCTTTCAGGCCTGACAGTGCAGTTCATCTTACCTGCCACCCGCTCATCTGACTCTCGGTTGCCGTCATCTGAATAACGGGCAAAGTCCAGAGAGTCCAAGGTGCTGATGCTGCCTGCACGATCTGAACAGAAACAGAAACAGAGGGTCAGTGAGTCAAGTATACAATCACATCACACCATACAGTGACATGGGTCCACTGTCAACCACCTCACTGAGCTCAGAAATGTGACAATGCACTGATCCTCGAAATGTTGCTTTAAATGTGCTCTCCCTCCGAAGGGTCAGCGACACAGTAGCCCCACTGAATTAGGGATTTTGCTTAAGGACTCTTAACCAGGCTAGAAACCTGGCTGGGTTTACACCTATGCGCACCTGCGCTAAGCACCACATTGCCTTGCGCCACCGCACACCGGAGGCCGCTCCAGCACCCCCTGTCTGTGTGTGGAGAGCCGTCACGGTGCGACCCACCACCTAAGTTGCGGCGTCCAGCTGTCCCTGTTTTGGCTAGTGTTGGCTCGCTCCCCTCGGCACTGAGGGAGAGCAACACGCCTAGCTGTCAGGCTGACTCACATACTCGCCACACAAGGTAGTGCTTCCTCCTGCCTGACTGTGCGTGTAGGTGCCCAGCACCCAGCATGTCCCATATCTCAGTCTTCACACATGCCTCCTAGATGGGCTGGGGCGAGACCTGCCTCACAGTGTGGAAAGTGGTCTGACACTTCACCCCTCTGCTGCGGAACCAGCACGTGCTGGTCAGCACCTACAACAAGGCTGCAGCAGCCTACATAAACCGCCAGGTTGCACTCAGCGCAGCTGCTGAGCCTGGCCATGTGGGTGCTGTTGTGGGCGCACACTCACTTGCTCTCCATCAGAGCATACAGAGAGTACATCCCCGGCGTGTTGAACAGAGGGGTGGACATCATGTCGAGGGGCGGCCCTCATGTCGAGGGGCAGCCCTCGCTCAGACGAGTGGCGCCTTCGCCCCGATCTGATTGTCCAGATCTGGCTCAGGTTTGGCGTAGCACAGGTGGATCTGTTTGCCAAGCGGGAGAACGCTCAGTGTGCCCTGTGGACGCCTTTGCGCACCCCCTGTGGCCCCCCTCAGCTTCTGTATTCTTTTACGCCGGTTCGGCTGATCCTGCGCCTCTTGGACCGCCTGCAGTTTTCAACCGTGACGGTCATCCTGGTGGCTCTAGAGCGCATAGGCGCGTCCTGGTTGCCTAAAACCTACGTGGCAGTATGCTTCTCCCATCCGAACAGTGGGGAGTGGTTGCGGCTCACGCTAACCCTACTCTGTACGCAACTGACATGACCTCGTCTGCACATGCACAGCTGCGGGGCCCCCCCATCCGGTCCCTGGCTTGGTTCTCTGCCTTCCCTTGTTACACCAATGGTGACTGTGCGCACTGCAACACCAATGCCGTGGGCTACGGGGGATCGGGTGGCTTATTATGTTGGCTCTGGGAAGGTGGGTCTGTGCTTGGTGATACCGTATTGGCCAGTGTGGCGTTGACTCATCCTGCTTCGCCTCTAAACCCAATAGCGATGGCCTTAGAGGGCGAAGCCTATGCGAAATAGAACGATAGTTACGTATTGTAACTCTAGATTCTATGAATATAGGCGCAGCCCTCTAAGCAGTGGGCCTAACTGGGCCTTGGTTCTCAGTGCCGAAGAAAAGGCACTATGGGAGCCGATGGCTGGGTCTCACCATTGTATATACACAAGGTGCAGTCGTAGAGGCCCACAGTGTGAGTGGGCGTAGACAAAATTTATCAGTGCCGAGCAGGCGAGTGTAGGGGTAAACCCAATAGCGATGGCCATAGATGACCTCTGAGTATAGTGAAGCCAAAGGTATTGTTCCCTCAAACAACAGATAAAGCTGGTAAGCATACTTGTGCTCCAATTTCACTGAGCTAGGCTGGCCAGGTAGCTTAGCTGATGGTGTTAGTTTTCCTCCACTGCAATACAAGTGCAAGATTGGCCTATTTGCTCTCTGATATCAAGATACAGAAGGTGGTCAAGCCAAATGTAGTGTGTTGACTGGCTTTACAACCATGGTTTGCTTTGCAAAGTTAAGGAGCAGTGACTGTGTGAGTCCATCCATCGTCAACCGCTTATCCTGCGTACAGGGTTGCGGGATCATTGTCATATTATTATTATTATTATAATTATAAAATAATAGTTGTTGCAGAAGTGGGTTGTTTGATTTAGCATTTAACCTGGAGTAAAAAAAACACACTGCAGGTCCATACCTTTGAGAAAAAAAACAAACAAGTTTTAAAAAAGAACAATTCTCAATTAGCCGACACCCATTAGTGACCTCGATTCTTTCTGGGCTTGACCTGAGAGCACTGCATTTTGTGTCGGTGTGATTATGACGATCCATATTAATGTTTGTTAGCCTTAGAAACTTATATTGTCAATGTTGTTTTCTTTCCTGAAAGTGTCCTCAGATTAGATTACTTGCCGTTATTCAAATGACCAAGACCATTCAAAAAAGGAAAAAACATAAATGTTTCTTTGATAGTTAAAGCATGGGAAAATGCCAAAGAAAATGAGTACTTGTGCCTGTTTGTGTAATGTCTGACATAAGAAATGTTTTTGTAGCTAAATACTAGATGTTAAAAATCTTACGTTTGGGGAAAAATACATATAAAGTAGATACTTATGGACAGTTGGTTTGCTTGTGTGTGTGTGTGTGTGTGTCACATGTTCAAATGTATGACCAAGCAGCTTCTCACACACCCTCTCAGGCCTGTGACTATACATTGAGTGTATTTTTGCATCGGCTGTGAGCGAGTCATTTTTCTGTCACGCTGACGTCAGGTTAACATGCGATGCGTGTGTTTGTTTGCTGTAAGTGATTGAGATCTTTTTGATGAATCAGTGGATTATAGTGCGTCTGTATGCATATGAGGGGGAAAAACACTGTGTGTGCCTAATTTGCAAAAAACAAGTATTTCTTTTTGGTTGACCTTTCAGTTTGGTGCCTGTGGCGTGTATTGTGTGGACTGTGATAGATCTAACACTGCAGACTCTGCACGCACACACACACACACACACACACACACTATGCTTTTGACAAGTGTGAGTGTCACCATCTCACATTCAATCACGCTACAAATGAGCCTTTATTTGTATGCTGTTTGTAATGAAAATGCTAATATTACAAAAACAATTGTAAGGCCAAGAAGAGCCTTTGAGATAAGAGGGAGAAGAAAGACAAACATGATGGGAGTATAGTTTTTCTGCTCTGGCAAGTAGAAAAACAAAGGAGATGAATTGGTGACAGGGAGAGAAGCAAGAGTTTAGCCTGAGAACAAAGACACATTTAAATGGAGCTGATACAATTCCAGACAAGAAAACAAGAGAGGATGGATGGTCAGGAGGTAGCTAACATGCTCAGGACTGTCAGCTATTTAGAAAAATATAAATGGGATGAAACAATGGAGCACTAATGATAAAAGATGAGCAGGCAGGCACACAAACCTGCACGTACAATGTCAAACTTATGAAAATATTTTCAATGGAATGTAATAATGAGTAAGCCTGTGTGTAATGATATCATCTGAAACATGGCTCTAATTCATCATCACATTTATACTACATGTAACTAGGCTACATAAAAAAAATTTGAATTTCATGCATGTAGTTAATAGCAAATGAGAAGTAAATTGACGTGACTACACAGTAACCTAGCATATAAGAAATATTCAACATGCTGTGCTAATTTTCAAATGTGAATAATACCAAATAAGGCCTTGTGATTTGCTCCACTGCCAAGAAATGTGCACTTGCACATACAACACTTACATCCACATGTGTAGACCCACCTGCATTCATTCAAAAACACAAAGATAGCCTAAAAAAGGCAGATAGTTATAAACAAGCAGCCAGTCGGAGCTGGTCCAGAACTACATGGAGCCCGGCCAACACTCCAACACTATCATTAATCGCCTTCTCAAACAATACCAACTCCCTGCCCCAGACAGAGGAAAGCATGGAGAGACATGATAAAGTGAGAAAAAGAGAGAGTGCATTTGAGGCTGGGCCAACAAATAGTGAGTGTTTACTATGGGAGAGGTACACATTCCAGGATTGTCTCAACTGGCTGACTACCTCTGAAACTTTATCAAAATTTCTACTGGTGTTAAACCCTACCTATGTATTACGGTAAGCTGTGTGTGGATTGCCACTGTGCAAATTTTACAGATTTGTAACAGGAGTGCACATAAATAGTTTAGGGCTGCAGCTAACGATGATTTTAGTATTCAAAGCTTCGATAGATTATTTCAACGATTCATCGATGCATCGTTTAAGAAGTACTTACTTACTTACTTGGCGGCATCAAATGACAGCAGTTTTGAAGTCGTTGTGGCGTTCACACTATGTGACTGATTGGACACACACACACACTACAGGAGCTGACAGCAGCTGTGTCACCCGACGCTGGTCTCCAAACCACGTTTTGTCAAGAAAACACGCGTGAAATGTGAAACGGGAAATGAGCGATCCTGCACACGAAACAGCTGTTTGTTATTTTAAAGATAGCAATTATAAAGACAAAGAATATGGGTGAAAGGATGGATTAGCACACGCATGTAGCAGGGATTGTTTGAGCTACAGTGAGAGCTGGAGGGGAGTAAAGGTGTAGCTCCCCGCCACCCAGTTAACTTGTGACTGTGAGGTTACAACTCACGGCCCAAAAAGGAGAACAGCAAACGCACTTGTGTACATTTTCAGCTGAGGACTGCGGCTTACTTTGGCTTCAACTCAACAATAAATCGTGATTTCAGTTAAATGCTGAAGTTGCTGTTACTGTTACCTTGTCTGTGGTCCACTGGCAGAACACCGGCTGCTTTTGGTTCAGGTGCCGTCGTGCTGTTGCCAAGGTGACATAAGTTTAGTTTTACGGTAGACGGACGGTAAGATTACAGAGTTGTTGTTTTCTTTAGCTTGAAATAATCCCATACTTTGGACACTTTCTTCTTCGTCCCTGGCTATTTTCTCTCTCTTCCTCCACTTTGCAAACAGCACCATCATAATCACGTCGTGTTCACAGCGTAAACGCGATGTGCGATAGTAATAAATGTCCCTGCGAAACAATGTGCTGTAAAGTTACATGGATTAAGCGAAGCATCAATGCAAAGAATTTGTGTCGATGCATTTCATTAATCGATTTTATTGATGAATCGTTTCAGCCCTATGTAGTTACAAACATCTAACCTTGAATATATTATGTGAAGCGACTATTTGACCTATTTAAAGTAGCAGGCTGCACACTACACATAACCTTTCCGATTCTTGTCCAGAGATTACACTTTCTTGTATCCCCAATATTGTGTGTTCTGTGATAAACCCCCACACACTTCTTAAATGTGGCAGCTTACTGTTAGCCTTGTACATGACAATTTAAGTGACTTGCATGCTACCTTTAAAGCTCCTCACATCATCATATGAACAAATAACTCCCCGACTAGCCAATGAGGAGTGGAGAGAGACTCATCATGCTCTTTGCTGCAAATTAGCAAGGTGCTGAGAGATGCCTTGCTTTCTCAGGTGGCTTGGTGCAACAGCTGCAGATACGATGCTGCTTGTAACGCAGTCATTATCCATACACATGCTCACTGTAATCGACAGTCGCTGGTTGTGTATTCAAAATTATTGCCTCAGTGGCCCTTCTGGTTGGTCAGATGAATGATGTGTGCTTATATTTTGTAGAGAACAAGATAATGGACACTTTCAGATTATCAGAAGAATCGGTCCCTTATGAAATATCTCAGCAGTGCTATTAAAGTACCATTTATAGCACTCTACCAACCAAACTATCATTAGTCTCAGCCAATGATGTAACATTTCTTGTATTATGACTTTGACTTTGTGTGGTTATCACGCTGTACCACCTCAACGTGCAATACAGCAATAGTTGTGGGTGGGACCATCCTTTCAACACCTTCTTCAGGCAAAACAATCTGCAGGCCAAGTATATTCCAACACTGTAAATCAAAAATGCAGAGGTTTGTTTTGTAAGGTGTCAATAGTTGAAGAATCACACAGACAAGGTTCAAGTTATTATTAACGTTTACTCTCATCAATAGCTAATAAGACTGACATTACTGTTCCTCTGCAACCTTCCTGTCAGTTTCACAACAGGGGAGCTGTCAAGTCCTGTCATGCTTTTCAATAAAACATGTATTCTTTGCCACAAACCTTTTGGGGGTTTGGTTAATAACACAACCACCAGACCTTTGCAGCTAACACACACAGGTCACAGTTGTTTGGGTTTGCTGCTGTGGTCTCTACCACGTATATAGAAAGTAGCTCTACATAAGTATTTCATCCTACATGGTGAAGTTTCATACTGACCGGCAAGAGGTTGTAGTGAATATGAATGGATGCCATCTACTATCTGTTAAAGCTAGCCCCAGGCCAGTTGCCTAGACCCATACTCAAGACTATACAATGGTCTCTTGAGAGATCAGGTTATTGTCCATTGCTACTGCATCTAAATGGGGGAAAAGAACTCTTCTGATTATAAAACCAAATCCTCTCTTTCTTTGGAATTTATTTATATGCAGTGTTTCCCTCAGCTGGAAAACTGCCAAATGTTTATACAATGAAAATTCATCATCTGGCCTTGTTGCTAAGCCTGTACAAAAAAAAAATTGCAGTCATACAGAAATAGTGTAAATATCCTGAGCTATTCGTAAACTAAACACTGGTTTGAATCCTGAAATTGATGCGGAGGAAAGCCTCTTATGAATGACCAAAATTACACTGCACCTCTACAGAGAACTATGACAGGAAACACAGCATTTCATTTCACTGTGCCCTGATTCTGACAGCAACATGTACCACAGCCAATTTTGGCAAATACTGAAAGCAATATTTATTTTGTTAATTTGAAACTACAGTTGAAGTGGCAAATTACTTCTGCTGGTGTGATAGGCCTCTTAGATTATCGACAAGATGTGAGACTGATGAGCCGAAATAAATACCACATACAACATTCTTGAGTGACAGGTGAAGTGAGGAAGACTCTGTAAGGACCTGTTCATTTTAGGTTAACTCTGTTCAATTCACAGCATAGCGCTTCCTGCTTGTGTGTCTCAGTTTGTTTAGAGGATATGGTGGGTGTGTAACCATCCATATGGGTCAATGGCATTGTTCCTTCCTATCCTTTATCTCCTGGACCTAAGACAAATATACTATGACAAGACCGATCCAATCACTGCAGTGGAGAATACCAAGCTGAGTCATTTCCATTAAAACCCAAGAGGCGCTAAGAGGATCCAATTAAAAAAATGTGCAGACAAGGGCATTTTATAATGCACGTTTCACATCACATATCATACACTAACAGTTCATACACTTATACAAGGCTTATAGAAGCTCAATCGGCCATGGTCAGACAGACTATCCTCATGGTCGGACAGACTATCCTCATGGTGTCTTTTTTCCACTGTCCTAGCTATCTTTGAAATTAGCCAATTTCATGCTTGTAGACCAGAGGGAGTTTTAAGGTGCCTTATAGGCCTATGTTAAGTGTAAAATTTTTGTTCCACTCACCTCAGAGAAATGGGGCCACAAGAAAAGGCTTTACCATATTTGCTTCAATGACAAGTTAAGAGTTTATGGTAATGCTACTCCTCCACATAAGGCTTTATTTATTTGTAGCATGGACTGTCTCCATGGTTATCATTTGCATGGATTGTTATTTTATGGGTCTGGACTTTTCAGCCACCATAAAACACTGCAGGTCATTCCACAGAAGTCCTGTAAGTTAAGTGGATGAGGGTGCTACAGATACACACCCATGACCAATAAAACAAAGTAAAATTTGTACAATACTGGTCCAAAGTAACAAAACCACTAACAAACACTTAGGCACTAACAAACCTAAGCAGGATGATGCAGTATGTTCAAACCCAATTCAGAATGAATAATACCATTCTTTATCCTCTTTAGCAAGATACTAAATTCCTACTAAATAGCTTTGAATTCAAAACTGCTTTACTGACATGACCGCAGTTAAATACAGTAAGTAAGCAGGTTAAACAGGCCTTCTGTTCTTTTCTTGCCTCTTGTTTTCCTTGTCTGTATCTGATCCTGACCTCTGACCTCTGTCAGGCCTAAGGTTGGATGGGTATTTTCCTACAGGGCTCAATTACACTAGCATGCTCGTTCATAGTATCACGCATCCATCTCATTCAGATAGATAGTGTGATAAATTATAGCCTAACATTTCTGTGATGCTCTAGTCGGCAAACACAGCTGACCTCCAAACCCCCGATGGCTGGCGACGGGCAGGTGCAGCAAGCAGATAGATGAAGATCTATTGGCTTCCACATCCAGTGCTTGAAGCTAATGTTAGCTAGCTACTGGGCTAACTTTGTTTAATGCTGCGTTAAAGAAAGAGCTAGCCGACTGACGGCTACGTGACTAGCAATGGGGGCAGCTTGCGTCACTTACTCAGTGGTCCTCCAGGTCCGAGTACCTGGTCCTTGGCAGGCGGAGTGCCGCTCTGTCGCTCGAAGTTGCCAGGGTTGGAGAAATAATCCCTCAGCCTCGGGAGCTCTCTGCCTGCCTCCAGTAGCTCGGTGTGAAACTCCAGGGCCGTGAGAATGTATTGGTCCCGTAAAAGCTGAGCAGCAATAGCATCCACAGACACCCGTGTCTCGGCGCTGCCTGCCATGGCGGAGGTGGCCGAGACCGAGATGCCTTCACCGCTGGGGCTTGTCCGGTTACCACACAGCAGGAGCGTCGGAGGCTCGGCGTCCGCAGGCGGAGGGAACGGGTTCCCCGGCGGCGGCCCCGGAGCCCCGTCACTCGGGCTCCTCTCTGTGTCTGCTGTTTCATTAGGGCGCCGTTCAGCCTCTTCCTCAGAATCACTGAGATCAAACGGGTTGACCGACGCCATTTTTGCACTATAGAGATGTTTAGCAGTCTAAACTAGCTAAGCTAATCAGACCATGGATCAAACTCACTTCTTCCTGAATGGATACAAGCTAGCTAAGGTCTGGTAGGTGGCTTTGACAAGAGGGAAAGAATGCAAAGCTCTGAATGGCCAGATCTGAGATCCGTTTTCCCAAAGCCCGCCTTTTTTATTGGATAAAACAAAATGATTGGATACCGGTGAGACAGAAAGAAAAACTGGGCAGGGCACATTTGACAGCTGATAGCTTATGCTTGCTAATGTGATATCAAATAACCACAAGCTGTGAAAATAACAGTGAAACTGCACTGTAAGAAAAACTGTTAGATAATACAACTCAATTTCTTTTTATTAAAACATCGATTTGAGAGAGGTACATTTTAAAAGAAAGCTCGCTGGGAAAATACATTTTTTTTAAACTACAGTACCCACAATTCAGCTGCAAAGTACACACGTCAAAAGTAAAACGTCACAACAAGGAAGTTGGTGCTTATGGTACCTGCATTTCTTGTGCTAATCTTCTTAGAAAGATTGTTAGTTGATTTTGTAAAAGGACACACTTTACGTTGATTGTGTTTCGTACAACAACGTACTAATGTGTCAGGTTCTCTGGATATATAATTGATCATCTCCGAGGATAAAATGGAAGCTAAAGCAGGTGTATGGTTGAAATGGTAGTAGATAGTTCTGTTCTCCCATTAATTCATCAACAAGACAGCGGCCCGCGTTGTTTTTTATGGGTAGATTCCACAGACGTTACATACGGTGAGGCTTTTTGCATGGCCTGTACCGATTTCAGTGCTAACCTGCTGGCGTAATGTTTAACTTAACATTGAAATGTACCCTACATTTGATCATATTGGCTAATGTGGCATATGGTGACAGTAGGCTTAATCCTTACTTAAGCAGTGTTTACATGGCACATACTTTGGCAGTCTATACTGAACTTGTCTAATGTCTCCCTCTCTATGAACTAAACTCTCAACCATGAATGTAAATGTCGGCTGTATTTGTAATTGTATAACTTTATGTTTGTCTATATTTGCCTCACACCTTTTTATTTTGTTCTCTTTTTTTTTCACCTGCAAACTCATTTAATCTTCCTTCCTCCGTCTCCGTCCCACTGGCTGGTTTGCAGACCTAGCTGCAAAATGAGGATGATCACTTTCTTCGTGGTTGGACTAACAGTCCATGTGGTCTTCTTCCTCTCTATCTTTGACATCTACTTCACCTCTCCCCTGGTCCATGGCATGACACCCCAGGCCACACGGCTGACACCCCCTGCCTCCAGACTGGTGTTAGTGGTGGCTGATGGTCTCAGAGCAGACAGTCTCTTCACACTCCTCCCCAACGGCTCATCCAGGGCCCAGTACTTGAGGTTCGGAAACTGGTGGAGAGTAGTGAGCTTCGATGTAATGTGTTTGTGTGTATGTGAATTGGTCCAGTATAGGAAGCAGTATGTATATATGTGCAATTTGTTGGGTTTGTGTGTGTGACCGTTATACTCTGTATTTTCTCATGCTTTGTTCATGACTCTGGAGAAGCTGATGTTTGTGTATACATGTCTGTGTGTGTTTTCCAATATCAGGAGTGTGATAGAGGAAAAAGGTACCTGGGGGGTGTCCCACACACACGTGCCCACTGAATCTCGTCCTGGTCATGTTGCTCTTATCGCTGGCTTCTATGAGGATGTCAGTGCTGTTGCTAAAGGTAGGTGTGCATCTGTGCTTGTCGATACAGGTAATGCTATGTAAAGGATTAAATACTGACACTCATGTGCTTGTGTATGACTACTGTTGTGTCTGTCGGTGACTGCAAGTGCATTGACGTTTTTATGTGTGTGTGTTCAGGGTGGAAGGAGAATCCTGTAGACTTTGACTCCGTGTTTAATGAGAGCAGGCACACCTGGTGCTGGGGCAGCCCTGATATTCTACCTATGTTTGCCAAAGGTACACATTAACACAAACAACACAATCCGAACCACTGACCAAGGCAATATAGAAGCAAAAGGTTGCATATAAAGACTATCAAAAATCCAAAATTTAAGCTTAGTAACAAATTTTTGTAGTTCAATAACATATTTTTTCTATTATTAAATGTTTTATTCCTCATTACTGCTTACATGTTTTGAATATCCTAGAACAACATTTAAAAATTCCTTAAAGAAGCTCATTTTGTGCTGTGGCTCTTCCAGGTGCCAGTGGAGACCATGTGTATATCCACACATACCCAGCAGAGGAGGAGGACTTTGCCTCTACAGATGCCTCCAGGCTGGACAGCTGGGTGTTCACACAAGTCAAAGTATGGTAGTGGAGTTACTAATGATAATTATAAATGCTTTGCTGACTCTGTCGATAAAGTCATAGATTTTTTTTCCCCAGTGAGAATTTGCAAATTGCTATCTTGAATAAATCCAAATATATGTTGTTTTTTTTTCTCTTGGCACTAGTCATTCTTTCAGTCAGCCAAGTCTAACTCCAGTCTGAGGGCCAGTCTCCTCGAGGATGAGAACATCTTCTTCCTGCATCTGCTGGGCATCGACACAAATGGACATGCTCACAGACCAATGTCACAGTAAGATCCATTATTAGTATTATAATTATTATTGATTTCTTGTTGTTTTGCCATTTATATTCAATTTGATTGTACTCAACATATAATGAAATTATCATATACTTTCAAAGCGACATCCACTCACACAGCAGTGCTTTATTTATTTTGTATTTGTCTTTTGTTTAGAGAGTATCTAGACAATATTGGTCTAGTAGACACTGGTGTAGCTGAGCTCGTGTCTATAGTAGAAGAATTCTTTGGTTATGATGGCAGAACCTCCTATGTGTTCACCTCTGACCATGGCATGACAAACTGGGGTAAGACTCTTGTAAGTGTATGTGTGACTTTTTTTCATGCAACAACAACAAAAAGTCAGTTCTTCAACATATGAATTCATATGAGTTTTGTTTTAATATCATCTGTTGATTAGTGTCTCAATTTTTGCTTGTTTGTGTCTCCAGGTTCACACGGTGCAGGCCATCCCTCTGAGACACTCACCCCTTTAGTGGTGTGGGGAGCTGGAGTTCATCGTGCTCGCAAAGTCACTGAACCCCAATCATACAACGATGGATACCTGCAAGGTGCGAAACTCATGTACTGTGCTCACAACCGCATGCCTAAGTGTCTTTCAGGCAGGCTTGTTAGCTTCAGTTTAGTGCTCAGGTTCTCCTACACCCACATAAGGTGGTCATTCTAATGTTATTTATAGGCAGAGTGGAACTTTGTATTTTACTTGGAATAAAAACACAAATGTTCAATTTTTACACTGTACATTGTTGTCCGTAATTATATTTTTACTGTATTTACTGTTTCTCAGATTGGAAACTGGAGCACCTTCGTAGAGTTGACGTGAATCAGGTATGGCCCATGACCATGGCATGTATTAATGATGTCACTATCAATTATAATCACTCAATATAAAATGCATGAAAGCAGTGATATAAAAGAACAACAAACAAATATTTTTATGTTTATTGTTCTCTGCAGGCAGACATCGCTCCCCTCATGGCATCTCTCATTGGTGTACCCATTCCTGTTAACTCTGTTGTAAGTCCAGAGATAAACTACAGACAAAGGAAATATTGTAGTCATTTTTGTCCTACCAAGTTGTATGTAAGCATTATCAAAGTCGCCAAAAATAAGTTTTGAAAGTAGGAGTGTACCTTTGAAAAATCATTCGTGGCTGTGACAATCAGGTATTTAGTAGAAATTATGTGTCCACAGATGTTCATCTTTATGTGTGTTTTTGTCTCCTCAGGGTGTTTTACCGCTTCTCTACCTTAACAACAGTGACCAGTTCAAGGCAGAGAGCATGTACACTAATGCTATGCAAGTACTAGAGCAGTTCAAGGTATGGGAGCATTCAGCTCAGCAGTTACTGACATGCATATCATTAGTATGTTACGAGGGTCAGTAAAACAATCACTTGTCACGACTTTGTTGAATAAGTTAGTAACAATATTATGACTTGAAATGTTAATATGTTGGTATTTATAGATATCTCCAGTAATTTATATTTGATTTATAACAAAAACACTTTAAAATGATAGCTTTAAACAACACACCATTTTTAGGTTTGAAGTTGTCGAAACCCTATTATTGCACGTCTTGTAATACAGTAATTCAGTTTCATAAAACAAGTTTTATGTCTTTCTGTAGATGAAAATGAACCAGAAAAAGGAGACAACCTTGTCTTTTCTCTTCACCCCATACCAGTAAGTACAATTAGTGCGTTAATAAATGTGAAGTGAATTAATATCATGGGTTTTTCATTGCTATGTGTTCAGTTAAAAAAACAACAACAACACATTTTTACCAAGGCATAACGTTATGCTGAATTCATGTCATGTACAAAGTAACAAAGAGCATTAACCTGGTGGCAACTGCTCACATTTTCTGTTACTGGCCTATGCAAAAGATTAAGCAGGGCAATGCATTGTTTATAATATTGTGGTTTGTAGAAATTAAGTGCATTTTATTTGGTCAACATATTCAAGACCCCCATTTATATGCAATTTCACGGACTCTGTCTTCAGTGGTTTGTCTCACTGTTTTCCCAGACTACTGACTGAGTCAAAACAAGCAGAATTCATCCACCAGGCCAGAATACTGATTCAGCTGGAGAAATATGAAGATGCAGTGAGTAGTTGGAAAAATGTAGTCTGCAGCTTATATATGTAAATTGACATTGTACAAGTGAAATAAAGTCAAATTTGTGATTTATTCTGGGTACTTAAATCCACAAACGTGGTGTTCACATTAGCACTAAAGGTACGTTGATGAAGTATGTTGTGGCAGCTGATGTTGCAGTGGTAACTAACATACAGCGTCTCTGCCTTTTTGGGGTTTGAATGATAATTTTCCTTCCAAGTTTCTCATTTCTTTGTTTCTTTACATTCCTTGTTGATTAACCTTCTTTCCACTTTCTCCATGACATGTTTGCTATTGCTAAAGCACTTTCTTTCATTTCCTGTTTGTCTCGTGTCAGATCTCTTTGTGCCAGTCTCTGATATCCCATGCTCTGGAGGGCCTGGTCTACTACCACACCTATGACCGGTTCTTCCTGGGTTGCAGTGTGGTGATGGGATTTGTAGGCTGGACCTCCTATGTTGTCTTAGTCATACTGAAGACTCATGCCAGCCTCAACAGACGTCCCAGTCTCCTGAAACAGGTCAGAGCATATATTATAATCCCCCTTTCTTTGCCTCTAAAGACTCCTTCCACCAAAACAACTTTATGAAATGACTCTTATGTTAAGTTGCATTTGTGTGTGTGTGTGTGTGTGTGTGTGTGCGCGCAGATTCCCGGCCATACCCTGGGAAGGATGTGTATGTGTGCGACACTGATGATCACTGTGTTCTTGCTTATCCAAAGAAGCCCTGTTACGTACTATATTTACTGTCTGCTGCCTGTCCCTGTGTGGTACTCTGTCCTTAAAGAGTGAGTAACACACACATTTGAGAAAATAAAATTGCCTGAAACACACCTGCACACAGACATCACAGTCTCATCAAACAAATGAGCGTAGTTCCTGTATGCTGTTCTCAGAGTGTGCTGGAGCAAACACCACACACAGACACACGATGTCAGCAAATATCACTACACATCAATGGAGATCTCAACAAATAATAAATATAACAGTTTTTCATCGCATGTAATTAACCTCACACAGACTTGTCTATGCACGTCTGGCACAGCTGCAGTAAGGTTTTAATTAGACCATTTGAAGTGGTGTAGTATCCATTGATGTTTCTCCTCTGTAAATGGATAAAAGGGCGGTTTTCTTTCTTTTTCACCCTTTTATCGCAGGGAAAATAATCTCATTAATGTTCCATTTTAGATCTGGAACTCTAACAGATTTGGTTCGCTCAGCTCCTTCTCTGCCACTGTGGAAATGTTTTGGCTATTTTGTGCTGGTGACGTTCGGGATCGAGCTACTGGTAGGTGCCTTTAATGTCTTCTAATGTAAAGTTAGAGGGACATTTTTGCTTCAGTACAATGATACAGCTTGACTTATAAGCCTTGAGCTGACATGCTGACATTATGAGCTCACTGTGTACAATGGATGATAGTTTCCCTTGCTGCCCCCAGGTGGTGAGTTTCTTCCATCGCACCATGCTGACTGTGGGCCTGGCAGTCCTCTCTCTCTGGCCCTTGCTGTCGGGACTTTTTGGCAAGGCCAAGGTAACAGTTTATCGGATCATCACTCCTGCACTCACAGTACACCAGGAAAGGTCATGATATTTGAATACTGGGTGTTCTGCACCTTGCAGGTTTTGGTAAAATGATGTGTCGAGGAAGTTTGGAAAATCCAGGTGGACTTTCCAACCAAGGCAGAGTAAACACAGTAGGAAAATGTCCTGCTCACAGAAGGCTTGACTGATGGATGTTTAGCTACCAAGTGGAAATAGGAATAAGCTAATAGATAGACAAGACATATATTCTATCTATTCTATAACTTTTTTCTTTTATATATATTTTGCTTATTATATAAGTATTCTGATGAATAAACAAACATGTATAGTTTGATCAATGATTAACCCTATTTCGTTCTCCTTAGATTTCCATAACCAAATGTTACTATATGATTTGACATATCACATATTCTATGCTGCATAGAGTCCTTTGTCCTGATAGATTTATCTTTTATTTCTTTGCTCACTACAACGATATAAAGAAAGTGATTATATTAAATATTGGTGCACAAAAATGAATCGAACAAAGTGGTTTGTTGTGGAAGAAGTACACATATTTAACCCTAATTGCGTTTTTTTCCACAAGCAAATCTAGGATGTTTTTGTGTAGTTCTAGCTTGTATTTTGACTTCCCTTTGGACTTCTTTGTCATTAGTCTACTGTCAGATAAATACGTAGCTTGTTAAATTATCATTTCACGTACAGTATTTAACTACATGAACTCTCTGTTCCTGTGCAGTTCCGATCATTGAGCTGGTTTCTAGGCTGTCTGTGTTTGGCTGCTTTCCCCCTGATGCCTGTTGTGGGTAGAGAGCCTAACATACATCTGGTGTGAGTGTTTCCTCTATTTGCTTACATTTATCATAAAGTCAGTGACAAGTAAATTACTATAATTAGGATATCTTAAAGGTCATCTCAGAGTGGTGAAATTTTTTTGCTAGAAATGATTTAGGGAAGAGTACTAATGGTTGAAATAAATATCACAATAGCTTGTTATTACAAATATTTTCCCGCTGTTAATATATGTTTATCAAAATGTGGCAAATGAATGCGTGTTGCACTGTTTTGCAGCACAAAAGACAAAAATGATCACACGTGTAAGTCAGCAACTTCAGTACTTATTTTGTCATCTTTAAATTAAATTAGTGTAGTTCCCCTTTCTAACTAACTAGTCAAAAAGCCTCACAATGCTGTAAACAACCTCAGGATGATGAAAAAAGCCTTGTGAGACAGTTTTGTGAAAGACAGAGACAGAGGATCTCATTCAAATAAACTGCTCATTAACAGCAGTATCTTTACTCAACTGTATATATGTGTGTATAATGTCACTGTGATGGCATCTTGTTATGCATTTATTTTTGTTACTGTCTAATAAATCAAATCAAATAAAAAAAACTCAAGTCAAGAAGTCAGCCGTATGCCATGAACATGTCTATAATAATATGGTAACATATGATGTTTGTTCGCTTAGTACCTGTGCAGGTCTACTCACTCTCTTCACTTCAGCCTGTTACCTCTGGTCATCACGGCAGAGAACAGCACTGCACATTAGTGACCGACAGCAGTTTGTCGCCCAGGTAACAGCTCACGCCACGTGTATTTGTGATTGTGTTTTGTGCCACTGCGTTTTCTAAAGATAAATTATGACCTGTCAAACTCGACAGATGCTTCATGTGGCGGTGTGTGCGTACGTGCCATCCCTCACGCACTCCAGCCTACAGCAGAAACAGGGTCTGCCACTTCTTAATCAAATCATCAGCTGGGCCACATTAGGTAGGTGGATGTGTAAGTGAGCACAAGATACTTGGGAACTGTCTATGTTCAACACCTATAATTTCCTTTGGAGATTATAATAATATGTATGAATCATTGATGTTAATTTTTTAAAATGTTGATCAGATATTTAGGATATGTTGTAAATCTAATTATTTAAGTATAACCCATATCGTTAACTTACTTTAGAAAAATATAGCCACATACCCCCTCCTTCGTACAAACACAACTTCCTGCCATTCACTCACCCACACACAGTATATATATTGTGTGTCAAAGTGCACATACCTGTTAATTAATATTCACGTCTCCTATGTCTTCTCTTTTATCAGCTTCGTCTATGCTGGTTCCATTGCTGAGCTCTACACGCCTTTTCCACCGACTCCTCAGCATATTTCTCTCTCTCACAGCCACATACCTGCTGCTCAGCACTGGGTAAGACAAAATATTACACACACACACACACACACACACTCACCCCATGCAGCTGCACTAACATGTTAAGTTATGTGTAGAGCTTTATCACCACAGCAAAGCTGCAAAATGACACATTTTCTAATGTGTATGTTTTCTCTCACCCAGGTCAGAGGCCTTGTTCCCCCCTGTGTTATCTTGGTTGATGTTTGTGTGGATCAACATTGAACAGGAAGCTATGCACGCTCAGGGTGTCTCTGGCAGACAAGAGGTACAGTCTCTGACAAAAGTCTTGTCGCTTGTGTACAAATTGACCTGAAGTGCTGCTGAAATATATTTCTAATCAAGATTTTTTTTACAAGAAATGGCTCATTTTAATCCCAACAGCTTTTGTAATAATGTTTCAGTGCAAAACGAAACTGTCAAAAAGTATTCTAAGATTCACAGCTTGGTAAAGCCCATTGAGTCAGTTTTTGCAAAGACATAAGTGTTGTCGCCTTGTCATATGAGCTTCACCTGTGACTAATAATGGATCAATTAGGTCTCAGGTGTGTATAAAAACAACCCCAGTACACTAGACCTTCACATCAACAGCAACTAGACCTCTGCAAACATGCCTAAGATTCACCCTGAGACTAAAGTTTTGATTATCAAGAGGCTGAAGACCAGATCCACTGCTGATGTGGCAGACACCTTCAATGTGTCTCAGCCTCAAGTACAGAGGATATTTGATGATACATTTGCCAAGGCCCACAGCCTGCTAAAAGGATGGACGCTGGAAAAGTGGAAGAAGGTGGATTTTTCAGATGAATTTTCTGTTGAATTACACCACAGTCGCCTCAAATGTTGCAGGAGACCTACTGGAGCCCGCATGGATCTGAGATTCACCCAGAAAACAGTGAAGTTAGCTACCTCTTATATTCCCAACCATAAAAGATGCCAAATTCTGCAGCAGGATGGTGCTCCATCGCATACTTCTATCTCCACATCAAAGTTCCTCAAGGCGAAGAAGATCAAGATGCTGCAGGATTGGCCAGCCCAGTCACCAGACATGAACATCATTGAGCATATGTGGGGTAGGATGAAAGAGGAAGCATGGAAGACGAAACCAAAGAATATTGATGGACTCTGGGAGGCATGCAAGACTGCTTTCTTTGCTATTCCTGATGACTTCATCAATAAATTATATGCATCCTTGCCAAACCGCATGGATGCAGTCCTTCAAGCTCATGGAAGTCATACAAGATATTAAATTTGGATCTCACGGCACCACTACTTAATTTGCTGACATATTTTTGTATTTGTAGTAAATTTGTTCAATTTCTGTATAGGCGACAAAACTTTTGTCTTGCCAAAATTTGACCTTTCCGTCTTGTTTAAATGATAAATCTTTTTTCAGTGAAACTAATTTATTTCAGTGCATTAAACATCATTTGGGAGGGTTTTAGCTTTTCATATGAGCTATTTCTAACACCAATTGATTAATTAAAAGTCAGGTTAATAGCAGGTGTTTCTACAAAATAGATAAGCGACAAGACTTTTGTCAGGGACTGTAGAACCATATTTCCAATCTTAGATTCGGTGGAGCAGGGTAGACTGCATGACAAAAAGAGATGCAAATTTGAATAGTCAGAGGTCTGTGTATTTATTGCACTGTGGGCTTGTATCAAATTTCGATCACACATTTTGTTTTTAACGGAAAACAGTCAATATTTGATCTTTTATAGGCATATTTTCACACATTTGTGTACTTTGTTATATAAATATATCTTCTGGAGCCTGTACTTATCTGTTCTGAGGTGTTCTGGTGTTAAAATGTGTCTGCTATTCACTACACTAAGTACTAAATCCCTACTCACGATAACATAATTCACATAATCTGTGAAGTGTGATTTAGTAATGTACATAATGTCTCAGTACTGACGATCATTATCATGTGTTTCTTTCAGCTCTCCACTATTGATTTCTCTGCAAAAATCGACATCACCAAGATCCGACAACTCAAGCTGGATGACATCAGAAGATCATATTTTTTTGTATCCGCGTTAGAGTGTGCGCCACACGAGACTGCCTGCATATACCCAACTGGCACTGATTTATTTGTTCAGGCCAAATTACAGCATATCCAATTTTTTTAAGTTTAAGATGAAATGGCTAGTTTGAAGTGTATAATTATAAATAATGAACTGATCAGTATAACGTTGCTTCACTCTTTCCTTGACTGTACATCTTCTTTAGGTATTTTTTATAATAACAGCTTTCTTCGGCACAGGGAACATTGCTTCCATTAACAGGTATGTGCACTTCGACACACAATATATATACTGTGTGTGGGTGAGTGAATGGCAGGAACTTGTGTTTGTACGAAGGAGGGGGTATGTGGCTATACAAGGTTCTGCTTGAGTGATGTAAATGTCTGGTTTGAGTCTCACTGATCTATATGGTTTTTTTTAATTATTAGCAAACTATCATTTGAATACAAGAACAAAACAAGTGATCTGTGAAGAATTACCATGTACTTTATTTGCATTGTCTAGACCAGCTTGTCTCTTAAGTCATGTATGCCATTGTACCACATACTGTTACATACTGTTAATTTCTCAACCGTCACTTCCTCCGCTCCTCTGCTTCTTTCTCCTTTTCACAGTTTTGACCCAGCATCTGTTTATTGTTTCCTCACGGTCTTCAACCCCTTCATCATGGGAGGGTTGATGATGTGGAAGGTACCGTATTTGAAACACTTTCTTTTTATGGTATACGCCATGTATCTGCATGTTTCCCTCTCCGACCTTTCTTTCAGTTCTAGAAATCTGTTTCCGAAAAAGGAAAGTAATCTTGCAGATTATGACTAGTCTTAATAGTCAAATGATACATCTGTCTGGGAAATATGAGTAATAATACAAATATGTTTTAACCTGTTTCTCATGTGTTGTCTTATATTGACTCTCTGCAACCATGTCCGTTCCACCAGCTGGCCTTTTTAGTGCAATGTTGAGCGCAAATTCTCTACATTGTCATTCACTTGTCCTTTTGTTCTTCCAGGTTATCATCCCATTCATTATAGTAATGTGTACATTCGAGACCATCCAAGTTGCAACACAGCTCTCGTCAAGAAGGTAACCCATCTACCACAGGTCTGGTGTCAGGTCTGTGTGTGCCTCACCTGCCAACAACCATGTGCTATTTAGACACATAATGTCTTTCTTTCTTTTCTGTGTGTGGCAGTCTCGTTGTATGTGATGAGTGTCAATCTACTGTCCAATCTCTTTTGTCTGTTATTCTAATTTTCCAGTTTATTCCTCATTGTCCTGGTCATCTCCGACTTGATGGCTCTGGTAAGGCATTTCCTGTGAGTTACAGAGGTTCTGGTTGAATATTGGGTTAAAGATGCACTGTGACTGTGATTTTTCTCAAAGGATTTTTCTCTTACCTTTTCCTGTTAAGTTGACTCGATGTGAACCTTGCACAATACATTTTTAACTCCCTTTTCCTCTCCTCAGCACTTTTTCTTCCTGGTGCAGGACTATGGCAGCTGGCTGGACATTGGCACAAGGTAATTTAACTTGGAGATACAATGTTTGTATGTCTTAATTATTTAATTAATTAACTACACTGTCCCTCCTACTTCTTTGTGGCTTCTTTTAGACACTCATTTAATGGCATCTGTGATGCTCGGACTTACACATGAACATGTTAAACATGTTTTGTTTTTTTTGTCTCTTGCAGCATTAGTCATTATGTGATAGTGATGTCGATGACCATCTTTCTGATGTTGCTCAGTGTAGTTACACATATCTTTACCTCACGAAGACTCATCCTGTGGAGGAGATTTAAGATGCACTTCCCCTAAATAAACATGTGTTTGTGTGTGCATGTGCATGCACACATACTAGATCAACCAAATGTTTAGTATTTATTTATTTTTTAAAAATGTTTTATTTAGTGTTTGTCTTATTAGTCTGGAGTTCATGAGATATGTGATATTGTTTTTGGACTCAATATACAGTGTAGTACTGTGCATAGTTATATGTCCTTATTAATCACATGCTACCATGGAGAATTACTTCAGGTTTACATTCTAAGTAGAAAATACACAGTTCCTCTAAACAGTTGTTGTTGTCCTTGTATAATTTTTTTGTTTATTTTTACCTCTGTGTCGTCATGTGATTTTTAAGTAATAAATACTTTGAAAGTAATCAAGACCCCTTCAATAATATTGCTTAAATAAATGGTTTCCAGAGTGGCCTAAGACGTTTGCACAGTACTGTTTACACTGTATTCTTTTGTATACTCAGTCTCTTGTTTCAGTCACATTTTTTTATGCATTAATCATTGATGAATTGACTAAGGCCACTTTGAATGTTTAACTGTGAATTATGCCTTTGCCAAGGGTGCTGATTTATGATCCACCAAAGAGTGGTAACTTGATGACTCTAGTCTGTAGTATGTAACTCTATTTCCTGTTGAGCTGCCTAAAAAGAATCCATATTTAGAGGGAAAAGGGATGCTATTTTGATTCATTGTGAATTATGTGCTAATAAAATGGAAGAAGTGGAATGAAAATGGGGACCTTTGTGTTGTACAACCATTAACATAATTAAACAGGTGCCAGTATAATTGTGTTTGTACATCATGGTAACTGTAGCCATGCTTAAAAAATGTAGGTGGGAAAGTAAAAGAGAATTCCCTGAATGTCCTTAAACCATTGCAGTCCAGGTGCACTTGCATTTAGATACTCTTTTATTTTTTTTATTTTTCAACCTGTCCTGCCCAGCAGCCTGGTATAGAGTATGATGAGCTGGAAACCATATTGTGCCAGATAGATTTTACTTTAACAAGAGAGTATTAATATACTCCTTTGTCTGTTTTATTATTTATTTAATTATGTATTGATTTGTCACCGGCCGGACAGGGGGGCAGACATGGAGATGGGGGAGCAGAAACATCGCACAGACAGCACAGCCTTGAGAGCTGGAATAATAACAATTAATTTAAATAAGTAACTGAAAGAAAAGCATCAGGAAGTACCAGAGACAACCTAAATTTGTTTGTGTCTGTGTGTGAGACTGTGTGTGTCTGTGTGCCTGTGGGTGAATGTGTGTACATGTGTGTGCGCATAAGCCTGTTAAAGAATGTAGTTAGTGAGTGTAGTCTGTCTGTAAATGGAATGCACCACATGACAACGCAACGCCGACGGAACCCAAGAGGCGTACACGCGGAAGAGCAGCGCCCGGACCGACTACGGCGCGCACTGCCCGAGCACTGCGATACCCAATGCCCGTCGCACCCGCAAATACCGGAAACATTTAGGCTGCCCGCGCAAATGTATTGTTTTGTGTTGGATGCATGTCATGGATTGTGAAGTGTTGTGTGGTGGAGTAAAGATAAGGTGTGTGGTAACTAAGGTGCAGTTAAAATTGGAGGGTAGTTGTTACACAGGTACCCCACAACTGTCAGGTAGTGGAGCTTCCCATCCCACATTGTTGTGAAGACATCTATGGTGAAATTAAGCCAATTTATTGATTTATTATCAAATTGTTTATCTTTAAACATCATCTGATGACAAACATCATCTGTCACCCTCTTCGGCAAACTGGAAGCATCATATTATTTTGAAATAATTTGATGATGTTATGAAGCGGCAGTTCTGAGCAGGATATTTTATTATAATTAAAGAATGAGATGTTTAGCGAAGTTTGCAGTGTTGCCAAAGTATTTCACTGTCTTTGCACATACATCACACAGAGCAACATTATTACCTTCACAGCTAAAATGCAGCCAGACGTGACTGCTTTTACAGTCGGCCATATTCAGTATTCAATCGCGGGAAATGTAAAGGGCTGCAGCGGCTCACTTCAGAGAAGCTCCCTGAAAGAGCCTTAGCGCAAGCATGACTTTGACAGGCATAAGGACAAGTAGTTCCTATCAACTGAGTAGTTAGACCATCCTGGTGACAGTAAGATAAAACACACACTCACTCCAAATTGCTGAGTTTAGATATCGATCCTTTTATATGAGTATCGATCCTATAGCAGGAAATGTTGGTATCAGAAATATCGATACTTTAGGATCGATCCGCACTATCTCTACTATCTCTAACCTGCAGCCTGCCCGCCCCCCAGAGTCCTAAGGGTGTATGTAGTGAGACATGACCAAAGGGGGGAAGGTGAAGGAAGTCATAGGGAGGCTAGAATGGTCCTCCCCACTGGGTCTAGATTCCTGACTGGCCCCATCATTCAGTCCCGTCCCCCACCCCCCTAAGCAGGAGGACGCCAGGCCCCTCCAGCCCAGGGCTTATAGGAAGAGCCCCTCTAGCGACAGCGACAACCCCGCCCAGCCCCAGGACGGCATTTAGATACTCTTTAGTAAATGACTGTAACTAGGAATGTAGAGATGTGCTGCAAAACCCCTGTGGTTAGTATGTTTTTTCCAAGCAAAGAGAACAACAAAAAAAACTTCTTCTGATGTGACATTGCTTTCCCAAGAGATCAACCCATAGGACATTACTGTGAATGCTGAAAATGGCAATAAATATGTTTATTTAAATTACATTATACATTTTCTGCTCCATTGCCGGCTCAAGGGTCAGCAACGTCCCTTCACTTAAGCTCTACCTGGAGTATATACACCCTACAACAGTGCTTGAAATAGTAAATCAACAGTTAAGTCAAGATCACAGCTATCATCACCACTTCCTCTGTCACTTCTCTTTTTTTGAATTAGCCAATACTTAGACTAGCCAGTGTAATGTACAGTAGTAGTCTACTTTAAATGCATGAGTATAATTTAAGTCATATTTGAATGGCATCTGAGATGTGAGATGCAGCTCAACACAAGACAAAACATGTCTCATGCAGAATATTATTGATTTTTGTTTTATATATATATATATATATATATATAGAGAGAGAGAGAGAGAGAGAGAGAGAGAAATGTTAAAAGTGACAGTTAAACTGATGAAGATTTATGCTTTCTTGGAATACAAAGTGATTAAGCTTAGTTGAATAAGATCCACACAACTCACATGACACGAGATATAAATAGTTAAAGGAACCTAGTTATTTACGTAAATAAAATAGAATAAGCTGTAGGTGCTAGCAGTGCATCTTCCTCTATCTAATCTATGGTAAACTTAGACATGCTTCTTCCGCCTAAACAGTACTCTGCATGTTGAAGTATTTGTTTTTAGATCTGAGGCAAATTCTACATCATTATGCTGTTTACTCAACTGGTAATATCATGGGATCGATGTAAAAGTTCATCTTTAATGGAAAACCAAAGCTTAAAGACATACTATACTGTGCACATAGGCACCAAACATCTTGAATTTCACTTTCCTCTAATCCCCTAATGAACAATTCTATAAGGCAGTTACACTGTGTATGGCACCATCATATTCTAATAGTTTGTATTTAAGTGAGCAGGTTCAAGCAGCCGTTTATAGGGGGGGGGGTGACCATAAGGAGGAAGCAACCAGTTTTGTGGTTGTGCTGACATGTCTGTGCAATCACCTCCTGTTTCTGACAGAGCACATTTGCACAAACACAAACACACACGCACACACACAATATGCAAAACTCGACAGTGGTTACTGACATCAGACACAGTATATTTTTATAACCTTAACTTCCACTGAAAATTGGCACAAATTCGCACACACACACACCTACACACCACACACACAGAAGCAAATGCGCACATGCCTCTGAGCAGAAACGGAGAGTCACACACATTGTTTTCTCAGACATAGAGCTTTCCCCATGCTCGCTGTCACATTGTGAAAACAATACTTTTGTTTGATGGAGATAATGTGGTGTAAAATAGAGGACATATACATCAGTTAATGCCTTCATTTCACACACGAGAGCACTCTGCAGCAAATTCTTCTTGGAATCAAAAGGTACGTAAGGCTACTGGTTTTGACTTTATGTATTAATTCGTGATGCAGGTTCCATTGCAGCATTGTTCTCTTGGTAACAACTAAACGGTGAACAATATATTTATTTCTAAACTTTGTAAGATTTAAACAGTGGAATCTTTCATTTTAGCTTGTTTAGTTTATTTTAGTCCTGTTCTGTGCTGTTAAACAAATTTGTAAACTTGTAACCACAGGAAGGCTTGCAAGACAGCATGTCAGACTAAAATTATATTCTTGTTTTGATCTGGATTATGTGAACAAATATGAGCAACATAATATTAGAAAGTATCATAAATATGTAAATGTAAAGTGTTGTTGTGCGTTGTTGAATTAGCCTGTTTTTACTGGCATGAATTTCCGTTTCTCTGTTTTTCTTTGTTTCTGTTACTCCTGTTTTTAATAGTCAAGTGTAGTTAATTTTACTTGGTTGCAGTGCCCACCAATTTTACAATCTTTATAGCATATGATAGCCTCTATCTTTAGACCTTTGATTTGATATGGAAAAATACCCCCATAAAGGCTTTCACAGGGGGAAACATTGAAAAAAAATAAATCCTTTCCTGATCTATTCCACCATCACTGTCTCTAATTCTTCAATTTCCTGTGTCCATTTCTCCCCTTTTCTCTCTGTGTCATATGTGCACCCTACTCTCTTCCCCCCTTTCATTCTCTATTTAAGATGGAAAACCATAGCCTGGTCTCCACGAAAAACTCAGAGCCACTGCCAGACAACAAAACTACGGAGTACTACCCAGCCCTACTGGCCATCTACTCTGTGGTTCTGGTCACGGGCACCATCAGCCTGAGCCTGATGGTGCACATCATGAAGTCCAGCACGACATCGATCACTTCCATCGCTGTACTTAACCTCATCTTCTCCCACTTCATCTTCCTTCTCACCGTGCCCTTCAGGATTTACTATTACGCGACTCAAGATTGGAACCTGAGTCAAGGGTGGTGTAAAATGGTCAGCAGCATGATCCACATCCACATGTACATGTCTTTTATCTTCTATGTGATCATCCTAATCACACGCCTGATGACATTCTACCACAAAACTGAGCAGGTGTCCCCCTTCCGCAGTATTCATGCACTCCTTGTCAGTGCTGTAGTGTGGATTGTGGTGCTCGTCGTGGTCCCTTGTGTAATCTACTATTCCTACGGCAAAATCACAAATAACAACAACACCAATTCAACAGAGTGCTTCAATTTTGGCAATGACATAGAATCTGCTACCAAGGTGCTCAACTACATCATAAGCACAGTGATCATAGTGGTGGCCTCTGTGCTGACAGCCCTCCAAGCCAATGTCCTAAGGGTTTTATACAGCAAGCATCGCCAAGGATGCACCTCTCAGCAGGACTTTGGGGCTCAGCTGAAGAGTCTGTGCTTTGCCCTCATCATGGTGGTCTGCTTCATCCCCTACCACATGTTCCGGCTGTATTACTTAGAACACATTAATGAACTGCAGGATGCCAATGAGCTGTTTCTGAGTCTGACCACTTTTAACTGTCTGGACATGCTCACCTTCTTGGGGAGGAGAACCTGCTACCTGCAAATAAAAAACTGTTGCTAGGATGTGTGTGAGAGGGGTCAAGAGACTTTGTCAGCTTCATTTTGAAACTTAATTTTACTTAACTGTTCTTTCTTGCCTTGGATTTGGAGTTTCTAATAAGAATATTGCTTATGTGCATCTCCCTAAAAGCCGACAATAGGATATAACATCTATTCAAAAGCTCATAAAAACAAGCATTAAGGTAGATTAAGGGAAACTTTAAAATGCACCATCTCCACTAACTTAACTTGAAAAGAATGGTGGGGTGGGTGAGTCCAAAGCTCCCAGGTTCTGTCAGATATACCAGGCTTTGTTTTATTAATCCTACTACTGTTGTGTCACCTGCATTTTTTGTGACTCATTAAGATGTTGTTCTTTTTAAAAATGTATTGCTTTTTACTGTTGTTTGATAGATTTTTTTTTGATTGAAAGTGCAGAGAGACAGAGAGAGAAGCAAAATATTGAGGGGGGTGGGGTGGGGTGGGGGGGCAATAGAACAAAGGTCCACAGTCAGATGGTTATGTGATATGTGTCTTAAGCAGGAGGCAGGGGCACCTCTTAAATTTGACATGGCTGGAAACTGACCTTTGCTTTTGATTCAAAAATGAATGAACTCTTGCCATCATCTGGTCTTTGTATCTACTACACAGGCTTCAAGCTCAAAATGCATAATGCGAAATTATGCCATTTTTAGGTTCCCTCTTTTTTCCATCCAAAATGTGACTAAATGCGAAAGACATGAGTAGAAATGAAAAAATAAATACATTTCACTGTATTTGCTAACACTTAACCCCAGTGTACTGTGCATAGATGGAGTGTCCAGCTCCACAGCTGAGATGAGAAATAAATTGTTACTTTTTCACCATTATTTTGTGAAACATTACCTCAAACCTCTTGGATCTCTTAACTTCTGCCCTCTGAGGTGGTGTTGGAGGCCCTGGCTGACATACACATACACACACACACACACACCTGGTGATCCTTTTCCTTTTGGTTTTTATAGCGCTGGGTTACTGTTTAACATCCCCACCCTACTTTGAGTTTGTTTAGTAAATCGATCTAATGACAGGGCTATGGTGGCGCCATCCAATGTGTTGCTCCATGAATTATAGGCTGCTCGGCTCTCCAACCTTCCCTTTTAATGTTGTCGAAGACCTTTTCTATATTCCCATTCTTAGTGAACTTAGACTAATGTCACACTGAGGGGCTGCTCACTACCGGAGTACAACAATACACCTGGATAAATGCACATCCCAGACGGAAAAAGAAAGACAGGTAAGTCAAACTCCTTCTGTGAAGTATGTTGTCATTGAAAAACAAAACATCCACATTGGCTGTAAGAATTATAAGGTGTGTTGTTGTTGTTGTGGAGGAAGTGAAGCTTACCTTTAGTAGATTCTCAAGGAAGTTTGGTAACATGCTCTGCTAAATCACGTGGTTTTGTATTTTGGTGGTAATATGGTGGCAATCTCCATTGACACACACTTCAATTCCTGCTATACTTCCGTAACCAGAGCTGGTGTACTTTTGAATTGTAGGATTGCATATACTGTAAGTGGTTGTGGAAGTCTGCTAGAACTTTCATGGAATTTTGTTTTGTGTATTTAATGACACAGCGTTCTCGACGCTCTGTCCACAGACAGCTTTTTGTGAAAACAGATAACATAGGCTCACTTTGTCATGCTTGGTGTGCTGTGTTTTTGTCCTCTGATGCACTACCACTGAAAGTACATAACACGCACGTAGTGTTTAATATAATCTCTGACTCTAGGATTGTTAAATGATTTATTACAATAATTCACTGTAATTAGAAATTATCATTCCCACCCCATACCTTTGTGAAGGTTGCAATGAGGAAATTTTGTTGAGATTAAGTCAGAGATTAGTCAATTGATATTACAGGAATTAGTTTGTGCTGTTGTAATGGACTTAATTGTGCAAAAACATGCTAAGACATTAGCAAGAAGAACAAAGGAGTATGACCCTCATTAAACGCCCTCAGGGACCATGGGCTTATGGAAAAATGTTGCTGCATGTAACTCTAATATTTAAAGAAACTGTCTGTTGTTGTTAGAAGTGTTGTTGACTTGTTCAAATGATTCTTTACTTCACATGTTTCTATTAATTTGCACAAATCCAGTATCATAGAAGTGGCTTAAAAACAACATGGTGACGCAACCCCCCCCCCCCCCCCGAAATAACCAGTTAATGTTTGTTCTGTCAAAATAAAAGGTGATCTCTTAGTAGCAGACCATGTATTTTTTTCCTGTTGTCTGGCTATCAGGAAGTTGTGGTTTACTAGAGTCGGTTGGCTGGCTGATGATCGTCTGTGACTATTAAAACCCCTAATCTAAATAGAACCGACAGCATTATGGCCAGTTCACACAGAGATAGCCTCTTAGCGCTGGGTTTTATGGCTTCAAAGAGCTGTTGGTTGCTAGGTGGAAGCAAAGTTTCCCAGTCATGTCCTGCTTCATTTTCTGCTGGAGAAGTTATTATTTCTATCAATGTATAATTCACTTTTTTTTTTTTATAATTTAAAAAATTATATTCACGTATAAAATTTCAAAATCAGTGAGCTTCTACATTAAGTTTTTGCCAGGAGAAGAGCAGAAAGGGCTGGAGATTCCTTGAAACTTACACTACAGGTTTGCATCCAAGAATGGCAGAATTCAGTTTTCAGGATATTAGTGTGGTGAACAAAGTTAGCAGCTTCATAAACAGCTGATCAGCTCCAGTTTTATGGACAATGGTATGATTTGTCAAGCATTCAAAGTGTAGTAGGAAAACCAGATTAAAGGTATTCATCATTATAAGACAATAAAAGACTGAATTTCTCAGTTGTCCTTGCACTGAGCAGTGGAGGGTGAGGCTAAAGACAGCCTTTTTAAAGCTCTGAACATGTCTATCAATAGCTATGGAGTAAAATGATTTTCACTTTTCTGAATATTGGGTTTTCTGATATTGTACCTATCTCCAAAGCCTCCAGCCTCTTGATTTCTTTTTGTAAACCATATCACATGACTGCCCTCTTACATGCAGTCCACGTCTTCACACATTCAAGCCTGGTTCATATTTTCTAAACCTGGTTTAATGCAGATATGGTTACATATATCTGATGATAAATTGAATCCAGTACATTCATGCTACAGTGCTCTGTGTCAGTCCTTTTGCGTGTTAGGTGATTATGAATGTGATCGTAAAAGAGTAAATTCTTCCTCGCTCTCTACAAACCTGATGAGTCAGGCGTCCTGACCTCACTGCCTGGTTAAAATGTAATCCCTCTATCACCCCCCTAGTCCCCCTTGTCTCTTGCTCTTTCTCTTTATGTCCAATAATTAATCTGTGATAATGTATGTGCTGATATACTGTGTCTACAGTGACAAAATATTGCCTTCTCATGCACTGTGGGTGCTTTTCTGACTGGCCCACTCTTTACTGTAGGGAATCAAATCTCTTCATTTACAGCCTTCCCTTTAAGCCACACAATAAGATTTAGTGCAATGAAATTCCCTATGCAAAATGTGTGGGTTGGGACATTTTAACTGATTTATGGTAGCAAATTAGTGTGTTTACTACATCACTTACCTGGATAAAGCCTTTTCACTTGTTTAACCCAAAAATCTACTGATCGACTCCAGACTGTCCAGAACTCAGCTGCCAGGCTTTTAACCAGAACAAAGAAATATGACCACATCACCCCTATTTTAGCTTCATCACACTGGCTCCCAGTATGTTTTAGAATTGACTTTAAATTTTTATTGATTACTTTTAAAGCTCTTCATTGCCTCTCGCCTTGTTATATTTCTGATCTAGTCCCATACACACCAGTATGTACCTTGAGATCCTCGGTCAGAGGTCTGTTGTCTGTTCCAGAGTCTCGACTGAAAACTAAAGGGGACAGAGCGTTTGCTGTCAGGGCCCCGAGGCTCTGGAACAGCCTGCCCGAGGAAATCAGGTCGGCTGAGTCGGTGAACTCTTTTAAGTCCCTTCTTAAAAGATACTTTTATAGGAGAGCCTTTCCCGATCTTATTTGATTTTATTTTATCCCTGTTTATTTTATTCTATTTTACTTATTTTATATTTATCTTGAACGTGTATTTTAGTCTTTTCAATGTTTTCTTGCTTTTATCTTGTATTGTTTTTGTATTATTGTCTTTTGGTTATTATTGTCTTTACACTTGTTAAAGCAATTTGTAACTTGTTTTTGAAAAGTGCTCTACAAATAAAGATTATTATTATTATTATTATTATTATTATTATTACTTCCCTGAAAGAGAAGGCAGCTCACTGACTAGTGTTTTGGTGCCTAAACCTAACCAAACTGTGACCGTTTCACAAAGTTAACCAAGTGTTTATTATTGTTACCATGACGACAAAGGTCCTGTACACTTGTCACTTGTACTCCCCAATAGTCATATATACTCACCAGCCACTTTATAAGGTATATCTTTTCAATTGCTTGTTAACACAAATAGATAATCAGCCAATCACATGGCAGTAACTCAATGCATTTGGGCATGTAGACATGGTCAAGACAAATTGCTGACGTTCAAACCGAGCATGAGAATGTGGAAGAAAGGGGATTTAAGTGATTTTGAACGTGTCATGGCTGTTGGTGCCAGACAGGCTGGTCTGAGTATTTCTGAAACTGCTGATCTACTGGGTTTTTCACGCATAACCATCTCTAGGGTTTACAGAGAGTGGTCTGAAAAGAAAATATCCAGTGAGCAGCAGTTGTGTGGACAAAAAAGCCTTGTTGATGTCAGAGGTCAGAGGAGAACGGGCAGACTGGTTGGAGATGACAGAAAGGCAACAGTAACTCAAATAACCACTCGTAACAACCAAGGTATGCAGAATACCATCTCTAAACGCACAATACGTTGAACTTTGAGGCAGATGGGCAACAGCAGCAGAAGATCAAACCAGACGCCACTCCTGTCAGCTAAGAACAGGAAACTGAGGATACAATTCACACAGGCTCACCAAAATGGGACAATAGAAGATTGAAAAAATGTAGCCTGCTCTGATGGTTCTCGATTTCAGCAGTCAAAAGTATGCCACAAAGGCAAAAGGGGGTCCAACCCGGTACTAGCAAGGTGTACCTAATAAAGTGGCCAGTGAATTCATTCATTTTAAATATACAGTAGACATATTTATATTTACTGATATGAACTCATAAAACAATGACAGTGCAACTGCAATAAATCCAGGATCTAAAATTAAACCCTAACAAATAAATTATTTAAAAATTACACACTAGAGTAATTTAAATATTCCATTAATTAAATAAAAATGCAGGTAACAACATCAATAGTGTAGTAAGTGAGGTTAATGCCATTTGAGATGTTTACATTATTGAATATGACACAATTTACTTAATTTAGAAACATGTAGAATAAAGTTTTATCAACAGAGGGTTGGATTTAAACCCGAGGACTGTGTTTATGGAAGAGTTAATGGAAGCTATCAGTGTTTTCCATTTCACTTTGTGTCTCTATAGATTATCTTCTGCTGAGGTGGTGGTGCTATTACTCGACTATTGAGTAACTCAATAGTCGACTATTGAGTAACTCAATAATCGAGTAAGAGCACTCACTTATTCGCTCACACACACTTTCATAAATGTATGTGCCTGTAAGAATAAACCCCCTGTCGTCCATGCAGATCCGCGCCTCCAAAATAAGATAAAATCTATACCATAGTAAAAAAACAACAAGAAAAAAACAGGTAGAAAAAAGATGCAGAGGGGGAGAGGGGAAACATCTCCTTCATCACAATCTATCCATCCATGTGATAAGAGGGAGAAGGACAGATAAGTAATGTGCAATAAGGTGAGAAGTCTTAGCCACAGCTCCTCCCCTCTCCTTATTCCTGGCCCAATCACATGAGATTATGGTTCTTTAATGCCAAGGATCTCCCCTGTCATGTCTGTAAGACTTAGATGAAGCAGAGACCAGCAGATAGGGGAAAAGAGAAAGAGAGACTTTAGAGTGAACTGGGACAAGAAGAGAGAAAAGAGGAAACGAAGACCAAGTTGAAACAGGAATGAAGTATCCTCCTGCTGCTCAGAGTAAAGCTCTGTTAGATATGGAAGTAGCCAACTACTGCGAAGGCCTGGACCCATCATACAGCACACTGGGCTTTGAGAATGCAGAGGTGCTCTATGGAGGAGGAGGTAAGTGTGTGTGCATGTAGTCACCTACACACACACGTACACACGCAAAGAAACCCATGTATAAACAAATACAAACATTAATTGAAGCACAAAACATCTGGTTTTTCAGCATGCATGTTGGACATGCTAACATACAGCATGACAGTAGACAGTTAAAACGGATACGGCATACACACACTTCTTCTTCATCCGGTATGAAGGGTACCTGCACAATGGCTTAATATAGACAAAGAAATGAGAGAAGCTTGGAATTGTGAATCTGATAAAGCCTCTTGATTAACATGATGTATCTTTTAAGGATGGTTTGGGGTGGTCTACTACCTCCGGAATGGGTGAGGTGTGCAAGTTTGCAAGACTAGATATGTACTGATAAAGTGAAGAGAGACCAGCTGGAGGCAAATTAGTTGCTATTTGCAGAAGAGGAAATCAGAAAGGGTTTGTTTTTACATAACAAACTCCGTGTGCCTAAATTAAGTGAGGGGGAAACTCACAACCTTTCAATGTTGGTCAGTAGTGCGTGTATCTGGTTGTCTAATTGTGGAAAATGAATTCCACTTGCCGATTGCTTGTATGTGGAGATGTCTGTGGTCTGCAGTCGTGAAGGAAAGAAAAGGGCTAGGTAGGGGTTGTAAAAGCATGAAACCACAATGTTAATAAAGCTGTTTAGGCAGGAATTGCAGGCATGTGTCATAAAGATATTTTATTGAAGAGCAAGCACCCATCTCAATGATACTCTGATGCCACCTCAGCATGTGAACAGAAACTTGGTGTACTCATCCTGCTTGGCACTGGTGTGGGAGCGACATCTGTGTGTGTGGGTGTGTGTTCATGCTATACTTATGTTGTGTTCTATTTGGTAGGTACAATGATGAATGTTTTTAGCTGATAGCTGATCATGATAACAATCCTGATGATTATGAAAATGGTGACAATGATTATGACAGTAAAAGTAAAGACATCAAGTGTAATGTTTTAAATGCCTGGTGACTGCCACTTATTCCTTCTCCTGATCTATGTTTTGCAGATACATATTCTGTATGGTACAAATCAAACACCACAAAAATGACTTTGCAGTTATACAAACCCCAACAAACCTCTGCAGTTATACTATGGAATATACAAAGAATACATTTACTAGAATAGTAAGATGCTATGACTTTATTGTGTCTGTGCACTTATGTATGCAGCATATGCATGTGTATTTACCTGTATGGGTGGTTTTGTTTGCCCCAGACAGCATGCCGACAGAGATGAGCCTGCCTGGTGCAGACGGGGTCAGTAGTAACTGTGCCATCTGTGGCGACAAAGCCACAGGGAAACACTATGGAGCCTCCAGCTGTGATGGCTGTAAAGGCTTCTTCAGACGCTCCATACGCAAGAGCCATGTCTACACCTGCAGGTACAGACAGCAAAAACACACACATAAAACAACACACTTTAAATCATGCCATCATATGTGGAAATTATAAGACACACAGTATGAACACTTACGTGCTCATAAACACGCTTTTGTACCTTTATGATCATGTGCATCTTAACTATTGATAACTTACTATTCAGGCCAGTCATCATGTCATGGCGTGTCACCTCAACTTGTGTTATGTTATAGTACACTATCTCATCACGTCTTGCTCTGTTATATGTAATAAATAGCTATTTATATCATTGTATTTTTTATCATATGCAGATTCAGCAGACAGTGCGTTGTGGATAAAGATAAGAGGAACCAGTGTCGTTTCTGCAGACTCAACAAATGCTTCAGGGCTGGCATGAAAAAAGAAGGTAGGGAAACCTCCCTCTTGCCCCCTGGACAAGAGAGACAGTAGAGAGCACTGAACTGTTACCTCGTGACCATACATGCGTTTTGTTTTCTCCATTTTGAAACTCCACTAAAAGTTTATATGCAGAGATACAAAATAAAAATTCACATTTTTGGGGGGTTATTTGTTTGTTTTTTTAAACAAACACTGAATTTCATAGTGTATTGTCAGTAGTATGTATATATATAGCCTTAAAACTAGCGGCACTGAAGTAAAGGCTGAAGAATCTGAAACCTGCTCCAAGATGGCTGAAATCAGCTCAGCCATAAAATATGCGATAACTTTGTGTATGTGTACGTGTGTGTGTGTGTGTATTTATGAGGGGTATAACCTTGGCACAGAGTTTTATGACACCTAATCATGAGTTATTCAAACATGTTGTTCTGGGTTGCAACTGGTTAACGTTTGACTCCTCTTGCTGATGCCAGCCTGTAATGCTATTTTCCTAAATATTAACTGCCCTAACGTCTGCTGTCATCGTTTGCATTCAGAATCCCCCCCCCCCGACTTCAGCAAATTCTTGAAAGCAGGAAAGTGACTTGAATATTAGCAGGTTTACTGGACATCTACTTGTTTGACAATGAGTTAATTTTTTACAAAAAGTGAACTACAGGAGGTGCTGTCACTTCCCTGTTCATTTTTATTGCTCTTTTCTGTTTCACACACAGAGTAACTTTGGCTGTCTGTTACATTTTAGCTGTACAGAACGAGAGAGACCGGATCAGCTCCCGGAGAAGCATACCTGACTCCCAAGACTTGCCGCCCATCACTATTTTGGCCCAAGCACAATCAATGTCCCAACAGGTGCCAATTTTCCAATTTCCCCACTGATATATGGTTGTGTATGAGCTGATGTTAGCTTTATAAGTCACCACATCATGTGCATGAACCAAGTTATAAATGCACAAGGAAAGCAACAGACTGTGACCCGAAAACCATTATGTTTCCCACCAGATCACTGCAACAGTTGGAATATCAGACATATCCGAGCAGAAGTCGGCCTCTGTTGGGGATGTTTGTGATTCTATGAGACAACAGCTATTGGTGTTGGTGGAATGGGCCAAATATATTCCTACCTTTGGAGAACTGCCACTGGATGATCAGGTAACGGGGCTGTGATGCATGATGGGGTGCAATCTGTGATTATGTGATTGCATTTTTTTCTTTTACATCTCACCTTTGTTCTTAAGTGATGGAACTGTGAGTGATGAGCTTGCTGCTCTAACAAAGGGCTAATTCTGTCAAAGCAGTTTCAGTTTGGATAGAAGAAATATCCTCTTAATCAACACAATGTACTCAGAGGTGATAGAATAATTGAAGCAATGATTAAGTAGAACATTAGAGATGTTATGTAAATTAGCATACAGAGACTGCTTAATTTAGTCTACGACTCTACAAATACAGTATGACCCCTGGGTGATGTATTGAAGGGCAAAAGGGAAGGCAATGTTACATTGTTTGTGATCTTCGTTAAACTGTGTGTGTGTGTGTGTGTGTGTGTGTGTGTGTGTGTTTGTCTCTAGGTGAGCTTGCTCAGGGCTCATGCAGGTGAACACCTCTTGCTCGGGGTTGCCAAAAAGGTCAATGCCATTCAAGGACTTCCTGCTTTTAGGTAAAAGTAGAGCGGCATCTTGTTTCTATGTGGTGCATTCAGGTGGTTCAGCACTGGAGTGTGAAGACTGCTCAGCTGTTGTGTTAGCTGAGACTGATTAACTAAAGCTTTATGTTTCTTTGTAACTTCAAAAGTGTCTCCAGCAAAGGGCATTACTCATTACTGGGGCATGTACCAACATCATACCGTAGGCATATCTGCCAACCACACACAGATTTTGCATTTCTATACGTCTGAGGACCTTCCCGACACACCCCTTCACCATAACCTTGTCTGGAACCCATAAATAAGGCCTGACAAAACTCTACATATACCTTTCAATTACCCTCAACACAACCACTAACTGATGCACTCTGTTTCTGAAGGTAATGGCTGTGTGATCCATAGAAACAGTCCTGAGCCAGAGATCTGTCGGGTCGCCAACCGAGTGCTGGAAGAGCTGGTCCAGCCCTTCCAGGATATTCAAATAGATGACAATGAGTATGCAGCACTCAAGGCTATTGTCTTCTTTGACCCAGGTGATTAAAAAAACAAAACAAAACAAAACAAAAAAATGCTAGTAACCAGTTTACTATTCATAGAGATGAGTGTTTACCCATGTTTTATCCAGCCTGCCCGTGCTTCTCCATGTATGTGTAATTCAAATTTCCAGGGAAATTTTTGAAACAGGGAAAAGCTGTGTTAGGCTGAGGAAACCACTTGGGCAAGATTAGGATAAGATTTGCATTGGTAAAAACATTGGCACAGACTTATGACACCCAATATGTGTTAATGATGTCTAGCGCACGTGTTATGATGTGCTGATTATTTCAAATAAGTATTAATTCAGGGTATAGGACATAATATCTTATTGTCAAGTGGGTAATGCATGACAAAAAAAGATAGTCAGGTAAGACTGAGTAAGAAAACATTATGAATAGTTAAAGACTGAAAATATCTCTCCAGATCCCTCTTTTCCCAACCACTCCCATCCATCTGGTTAAATTTCCCCTCAAAGCTAGATCCCAATCCCTCTCCTATCTCCTTGGCCTAGTGTGACTACAATCCCTGCCCCCATCTTGTGTTACCTGCCCCCCCATCTAAATCCCCTCATCGTGCCTTCATGCCCCAGGTTGACCATAATCATTCCATCAGTTTTACTCATATCCTCAATTCCATCCATGATCTTTTTGCTTTTTTCCTCCTGTCATTGAACCCCTTCCTCCATTCCACCCCACCCTTAATCCACCCTCTCATTTCTACTCTTTGCCTCCCAATGTGCAGATGCAAAGTCTTTGCGGGACCCATCAAAGATCAAGGCCATGCGTCTGCAGGTAGGTCGAGCATTTGACTCTTGTAGCTTAGTGTGGAGCTGCAGTTCTTTTCCATCATGTTCAATTATAATTTCCTATAAACAGTTTTAAGGCTTGATTTTCAAACAGCATTATTATCACTGTTATACATTTTATTTTGCACTTATATTGCAAATAATATACCATTCATCTTCAAGGACAAGAGCAGTTTGCTTTCACTGATTGAGACTTTGCCTTGTGTGTGTGCAGGTCCAGATGAGTCTGGAGGACTACATTAATGATCGTCAGTATGACTCCAGGGGTCGTTTTGGTGAGCTGTTACTCCTTCTCCCCACCCTGCAGAGCATTACCTGGCAGATGATCGAACAGCTCCAGCTGATTAAGCTCTGTGGCCTGGCCAAGATAGACAACCTGCTGCACGAGATGCTGCTGGGAGGTGAGACCGGGTCTATGTCTGTGCTTGTAAATCTGCATTTAGGGTAACGTATACCAGTGGAGCTCCTCAGTGATAAATGTGTGGAACTGTATAAGTATGAAGCAATGTAAAAAACAAAAAGTATACATATACAGCAAAGTTTTCTTGGATATATAAATGGGTAAAAAGTTAGGGATTTTGCAGAAAGATGGTATACCTTTGTATAATCCACATATATATTAGGCAAAACCAAAATAGACAACTTGCTAGATGAGATGCTGCTAGGTGACATCTGCAAACATATCTTAATGTGTATAAATAAGGACGTCTGTAGTTAAAGGTAGAATGCATCAAAAAATATGCTAGGCAGGGCCATGACAGACAACTCAAGCACAAGATGAGGAGGGGAAATAAAGTCATAAATAAAGGAAAAAAGTCATCTCCAAAAATGTCTTCCATTCTTCGCCATACATACTAAAAACAACTCCAGAATATGACAACCTGACTTAGAAGACCGTGTACAGAAAGAGCTGTGTGTGTTTTATTTTTCAGCATCCTGTAGGAATGTGGAACTAACAACAAAAAAACCCTGCTATTCAAATACTGAGATGATATTTTTAGTAATGTGAATGTGCAAGTGATGAAACATAATGATGCCAACATACATATACACAGTTTGAAACCAACAAACAAGCCAACCAAACCAAACAATTAAGAAAATGAAATGACATGATGTCTCTCTACATCTTATAAAAAGATTAAAGAATTACAGGTTATTTGAGTGACACTGATACATGAGCATGTTCCAGAGCTGCTTATGTAGATTTCTCAGCTTTTGAAATGAAGTTATGGAGGCCTGTCTCAATTACTGTATAAAACATGCACACATGTAGATACGCTTTTGAAGGCACAGACTGACTAAAATCAGCATACATTTCTTAAACTCAACTCACTCAATTAATTAAAAGTCCCAAAACAGGCATTGTTCTTGCACTATTGTAACCCCCCCTGCCCCAAAATTATGCGAAGTCAACTACCCATTGTTCTTTTTGGTCTAATGAGGGCTTGTTAGGTGAAATGCCACCATGTGCATGAAAAAATCTGTTGTTTTGGAGGATTTCATTATGCGTGTTAGCCCTTAAATGTCACCTGATTAAATAAAAAAAATCTAGATGAGATGCAGAACAAAAATCAGCTGTAACTGTACAACAACAACCTGCTGTCAGTTGGTTACAACTACAACACTATCTGACTATCTGTGTAATGTGTTCAGGCCTTACGTCAGAGCCCACAAACCTGCACCACCCAGTACACACCCAGCTGGCCCAGGACCCTGTGACCGGACACACACTTGTCATCAGCACCATGCCTGTCACTCACACTCCGCTGATAGGTAAGAGCCACGTACCAGACATGCATACTATCACACAATCCCTCAGACAAGCACAAGCCCTCTGACACACACACACACACACACACACACACACACACACACACACACACACACACACACACACACACACACACACACACACACAAATCACATCAATGCAAAGTTGATATAATTTATCTCTTCTCATGAAATGTCACAAAACTGTGTGACAGATGTGTTTCCATTAATTTAGCTGAAACTAATAAACAGGCATCCTGAATGTGAAAAATATATCATATCAATATATCAATGCAACATTTACAAGAATTGATGAGTATTGGCCATGCTGTATGCTTTC
The DNA here is from genome assembly GCF_014851395.1 of Micropterus salmoides. Classification (NCBI taxonomy): domain Eukaryota; kingdom Metazoa; phylum Chordata; class Actinopteri; order Centrarchiformes; family Centrarchidae; genus Micropterus; species Micropterus salmoides. The sequence goes on along the minus strand of NW_024040040.1, from coordinate 37,690,741 downwards.
ATTTAAAAATAAAAAATGCATTTGGCAATATTACACCACCTAATGGCCACACAAGATTGATGTGAACTGTATCTATAAAGCAGCAGCTGTAGATGTAACATGTACTGTGGACCACAGTGGATACATTTTACAATTGCACATACAATCATTGCTGTCCCCAACCCACACAAAAACATGTTCATTAGCAAAATGAAATAACTAATGACTCTATGTGCCTGCCTGTCTTCCTGTAGCCTCTCCAGACACTCCCATCCCATCGCCCCCTCAGGGTCCTGCCCCAGAGAAGTACAAACCCTTTCCCCAGCCTCTTTGTCCTCCAGACAGCCCCTCGCCTTCCACACAGATAGATCTCTGACTTCTCCCTCTCTATCATAGGCTGACATAGGATCAGTTTCCCTTTCCCCTGCTCATCATCCCAGCTGTGGTATAAAAATTGTGAAAGAAAATCCCTGTTCAGTGTATGTGGTTAGACTTTACCCTGTTTTTTTTTTTGACCGTCTTGCTTGATTGGGCATAAACGTCACGAAAATGCTGTGAGTCCCTACGGTTCTTTATGTACAGTCTATCACTCGTGCATGTCAAATGAGAGTTCTGAGTAATTCTGTGTAAATGTACGAAATATCATCTAATCATGAATTTCATAGGCAACAGCAATGGAAAAACTGATGGCTTACAGACAACACATTACAGCTGGCCATCAAATAGAAATGTAATACTTTGTTTTGTTTATACATCAGTATCGGAATGTGTTCTAGAGAACTTCAGAAATGTTTTTGCTGATTTTCAGGATTTAGTTTTGTTGTCTTAACACACATAAATATTATTAATGTACATGTATTCAGCAGCTAAACATAATATAATGGGTTACAATAGTTTGTGGCCAAGATCAACATGATAATTATAATAATAATATAATTTATAAATAGTTAATAAAGACCTCATGTTAAATGCAAAAAGAATGTGGAAAAATTTTAATATTTGAATAACTTACTGTATATAGTCGAATGGATGAAAGAAAATATTCAGATCCTTTATTCAATTTCTAGAATTAACTGTTTATTTTTTATTTTGTGTTGATAATGTGAACATTTCTTCATTTATACAGTATATTGATTAAAAATCCATTTTGAATAATGTTTGAGTATTTTATTTGAAATGTACTCATTGAATGTGGATTTATTAAAATGCATAATATACATACAGTGAGAGACTCACAAAAGTCACAGTAGCCCCCTCTTGCTGTCAAGAGAAGAAATACAAAAGAGTCCTAAATGCAAATAAGCTACTTATTGTATATGTTGCATATGTTTGCATCAGTACACCACATGTACAGTATACTTTTAGTATATATATATATTATTTATTCTCTCTTTTTTTTAACTGGGAAAGGTAAAGCGTTAGATGGAAATAGAGAAATTCCTTTTCAATTCAACATTTATCTGGTACAGTAACAGCAAATCATTTCAGTAGATACTGCTAGAAAAATGGAAATTGACATTTTTTTCATATTAGATCCTGAAAAGAAAACAATATAGACAGACAGATGATGATAAATTGACAGAATGTATTTCAATATGGTCTGCGCACATGGAAGAATAAAAGAGTGTGGTTTGTCCATTACTTCCTTCATGGAAGTCATCATGCTCCCCCGCAGTTCCATTGGTCAGGGGTACACAGTTCGTATCCAAAGCTTTATTGGCAAACTATTGAGACTGCAATGCTGGATGATGCTGCTCATCTAAAATCAAACTAGTTTCCCCCACCGTCCATCTGAGAACAATGTAAAATGATAATTTAAACTGAAACTGAGCTGTACTGGGGCCAACTGTATTTTTAAATCTGGTATTTTGCTTATGTCCGTCCACAGACAATCATTTTCTTGGGGTTTATGTGTATGTGTGAGCATTCATGTGCAGTGGATGAGACCAGGAAATAAAGCTGAGAGCTCTTATGCTCTGTATATTGTTGTGCGACTCAGAGAAAACACTCAGGTTATTTATGGCATAGAAGATGATGCTGTCTAGAATCAACATGGCCAAATCCTCCTATCAACTCCATAATGGACAAGCTACCTGGCTTAGGTTAAAGCAACACCACCCACAACGGGAGGATGTGTGTATATATATATACTGTGTGTGTGTGTGTTTGTGTGTGTGTGTGTGTGTGCTCCTACCTGCAATTTATTTATAAAAGTGCCAGTGCATGTGTGTAGCATTCTATATGTGTGTTTTTGGAAGTGTGTGCATGTGTGTGTACCCTTGGAGCTTTAATCAGACGCCTATAGTGAGGAGTTGTGGGGGCCTTGTCTCTTTCTTTTTCCTCAGATAAAACTCTGTGTTAGCATGCCAGTCACATATCTCATCTGAGACGTACCGCTCCCCTCCCCACACCTCACCACTGCCCACACTGACAGCACCCTATTACACACCAGTATGACGCTCGCTCCACCTGAGGAGGGTGATGAGAGGGAGCTATAGAGAGATGGAGGAGCAATAGATGGACAGGAAAACTAAAAAAAAAAAGTCTTTTGTTATTTAATTGCATCTTAGTTTGACTAGTTTGGTAATTAAGGCTGTCATTTTCAAAATGAGCCCATTAAATCAGCCGCTTTTTTGTGTATTGTTTACTTTTCTCACACACTTGTGAATTTTGACAAATGGTGAAAAGATACTTCAAAGGAATATAAATAATAAAGAGGTGCTTATTTGTTATGAGACACTTGAAAAAATAATTTACTCTCAATTGCTAAATGAACATACATTGATGATGAAATGTGTTGTTCACTAACAAAAGTAAGTGTACTATTAATACAGAGCTGTCAGGGTAGCGGTTAACTTCCTTTTCACATATATTTATTTTATAATTATTAAAATCTGTTTACAATTTGCAAGTTGGACATGGACCCTCAAACAGATATATCCATCCATCCTTCCAGCCATCATCCTTTAGTAACCACTAGATGGCAGTACAAGTCTGTCGTTTCACAACAGACAAATTGCTTTTTAATGGCTGTTATCAATGTACTATACCCTAATAAAAAATGGGGGGAAAAATTAAATGTAATCCAAAAAACCTTTAATCTTGTTTTAATGCCACCAGCATCACTTACTTATTTAGTGGCAGCATTTAAGATGGCACCCAGTATATAGCCATCATTTTATTTCATATGTTGTCAACAAAAGTGAGAAACACACTGACATATGTTTCATGTTGTTTTTAATATTTATAATATGGCTATTTGCATCAGCATCATCTTAACACTCCCATTAAAAATGTTACTCTTAAAGTGTCTTAGATTATTCAAAGAACAAATATAAATTTAAAGAGAGCATGTTTCAGATTTTGTAAATCCATCTTAAATGTGCTGTTTCCAATCTGTTTAAATAGATTTTTTTGGTCTCAAAGTAGTCATAAAATATTGCAAAGTCACACATGTATGCCCCATGCAGGGGAATATTGGTACAGTTTGAAATGAATGGCATGTGTCAGTGATCCCAGATTAGAGCCGGAGATTGCAGACTATCATTCCTCACCAGTGCATTTACCCATAATTCTCCTCTGTCTGTAACATGTCCGATGATTTCTCCTCTAGGAGACAAGGTAAGGCTGTATGAATCTCTGCCTCCAACTCTGGAATGAATTTAAAACCTCTTCTGAGAGATTTTCTGTGTCTCCATCCTGCGACTGTGTGTGTGTTGCATGCATGTGTGGTTTCTGATTATACCACAGCATGGGTGAAGGGAAGGAAAATACAGTGACAGCTTCATTTCCAAAGCTGAGTTCACATAAATGAGGGATTAAAGCGAGCAAGCAAGAGGGTTAAGGCTCACCTCGGCCTTCAATGACAGCTTTCCCTCCTTATAATCACTCTCTTCCTCTCTCTGTTTGTCTCCTTCTGTCTCACCACTCTTCCTGTCTCCAGCTTTATTTTTGTCTCACTTTTTCGTATACTTTTATTCTCTCATTCCCTGTTTAGGTTATCTGTTTTGTCGTGCTGATGCTCATTTTGCTGGCAGAGATAATACACACACAGATAAAAATTTAAAAAATGCATACTGTACTGCTGGTAACACACACACACACACACACACACACACACACACATGCTGGGTGTGCTCTACATCATGATGATGGGGACCAGGTTAAGGCAATCAAACTAGAGGTTAGGGCCAGGGTAGTGTGTGTGTTGTGTGTGTGTGTGTGTGTGTGTCTGTGTTTGGGGTACATTAGGGAAATGAAAAGGGGTGGACCACTGATGGCTTTTGAGATGCAGACTTGTTAGAATAAAGGAATATAAAAAAGACAGGAGACAGAGGAGATGACAGGGTGGATGATAAGAGGAGTAGTGCAGTAATGAAAACGGTCCTCTGTACCCTGAGATTACATGGGGAATGAGATTGGAGAGAGAAAGAGAAAGAGACAGAGAAAGAGAGACTGGGGGATCGTGATGGGGGAAATGGGTGAGCAGGGAGGGAAAGAATGGAGAAAGATGGAGACTCATTTATGAGGAACCATGGTGAGAGCCAGGTGGAACAGACATGGTTCTGGTGTGAAAAGAAAAAATGAAGAAAAAGAAGAAGAAGAAGAAAAAGAAGAAGAAGATGAAGAGTGGAGGTATTACAACACAGGACGAAGCAGCCCCACTCTGAATGATAAGTGTCTCACGCACTGCGGGTTATGGGAAGTTCACACAAACAAATGACTCCCATTTGCCAGAGGCGAGGGACACAATTGAGAAAGAAGGGGCGAGAGAGAAAAGGAGGAGAAGAAGAGAGAAGGGAGAAGAAGGAGGGAGAGGTCTAAATACTAGAGCTGTGATTTCAGATAACTCCATCTGCATTGAGTAAATGATTACCTTTTTACCCCTCTAATGTTTTCACAGGTTCGCAGCATAAACGAAAGCACCCTCAATCCAAAGGATATTAGGAACCCTGTAGTGAAGTGCAGTAAAACTCTGTGCTTGGTACCTTAAATTACAGGGCGCCTATGGACCTTGGTCAATAACACTAAATGTATTGCAAATTGTAGCGTGTAGGTGGGTTATGTTTTGCACCATAAGAGGTGATATCAAACAGTGATAAGGGTGCATGAATACTGCCCTTATTTATACACTAAGCAGCATGGCATCAAAGTTAAGTATGGCTGAATACCTCTCTTTGAAAATGCCTTCACTGTAGTTGTTTTTGACCATGTGACATTCAGGCAAAGAGACTGCAGATTTTTATTCTACCCAAACAAGTAGCTGATTTTGCTTCTTACTCCCACTTTTCTGGTGGGTTTCATGTGTGTTTTTCAGTTAAATGAGAGGCTTTAGTATTTCGTTCGAAGGATGACTTACATACTCAAAGGGGCCTCCTATTAAGAGCATTGAGCAGCAGCCCCAGTAGCTTCAGTTTGACAGGATTGGATACACTGGGTACTTCAGAGGTCTAACCTGCGACCAGTTTATGTCACATTTCTTTTTAGTAAATTAACAAGACTAAGAGTCCACGGCTTCTGTGAGGCTGTGCCTAAGCACAGCACACATGCTGATTTTCAATTTCAATTTGAAACTGAAAATGACCATTTACTATTTAACACTAAACACAAAATGCAGCTGAGACTGATGGGAATGTCATCAGGTTTTTACTAGGTATTTGGTCATGAACCAAAATACTGGTAATTGAAATAATGGAACTAGATGAAAGTGACAATGGCAATCTGTCCAATAGTTATCCAGACATGTCACAGTGTCAGCCTCATGGTTGCACTAGAGAAAAAGTCAGGGAATCACCAAAGTCAGTGGGAATCATTCTCTGAGAAACATAAATTTCTGTACATAATTCCATAGCAATCCAACCGAACAGACTAGCTGACATTGCCATAGAGCCATGCCAAATATGACCATTTTCATGTTTCATGCAATCAGTTAGAAATCCATCACAGAAGAAGCAGAGATGGCAATTTCTCCAGTGACAGTCACATCAGTAGTCCATGATGTGATAATGCAGTCACAAGACATGATGTGTCTTGAGTAATTGGTGACCCTCACTTTTTCTCAACTGGAAAAGCTATTTCTATCATCATCGCTCCATCCCTCCAACCACTCTTACAGTATAACTCAACAGCTGGATGCAATAAGAAAATTCTCTGGGTTTTTTAAAAGGGCATTTTGGGAAATGTAGGAAGTTTCAAACTGAATTAGATAGAAAGTCAACAAGTTGAAGAAGAGTGAAAGAGGAGTACAAAATCATGTCTAAAAAATATGAATATATAAAAATATAAACATGCATAGCATGATCTTGGGGTAGACTTCCCTATTGCTTCAGCAGAGGTGGCAAATGGTCAACATTAGCATGGTAAAGGAAAACTATCAGTGTGAATCAGCACATTGCTGAGTAAATGAAGTTTAATCATGAAACGGAAAAAAGATCTAAATACACCTGAGGAAGATCAGTAGAATTAAACAATAGCGCCTTTTATCTCCAGTTCACAAGACTGTTGGGTCTCCATTTTGAATTTTATCATCAGAAACAAACCAAGTGTAAATAATTTGCCTTTCATAGCAGAGGCAAGGCGTTTCATTTCCAAAATAGCTCCGGATGTAATTATTTTACCCCGAAATTAGAACTGAGCTCACTTTAAAAGGTACAAAGGAATTCACTGTTAGCGTGTAATTAATTTTATATTACTATTTACCTCTATGTCAGTTAATTATTATCTCTATAGATGTGTGCACTAAACACATACACACGCCAGAGACACACTACCTTCACTATATAGCTACAGAGAGACAGTGGTGGTAAAAAGTGTGAATTTTACACACATGACTTCCTGTCCTAATCAAGGGCTTTCTCAACTCCTATCTGAAAGACACACATGACTAACTCCTTCAGTGGATACCTACACACCGTGGATGTGTGTGATGAGACAGTGAGTGTATGCGCGTATGCGTGCTTGCAGAAGCTCACCAACCCAGCAGTGGAGTGGTAAAGGATATTAGGCTGCAATTGCGAAAAGATTGCAAAAAGTGACATCCTTAATAGAGAAAGATTACTGTGAGCAACATCACTTTGATTTGAGCTGCATAGTTTTTCCTCACACAGACAGGCTTCTGGACAGCTCTGCACTCGGAGCTCTCCGGAATGGATGCTTTAGCCTTTTGTGTGTGCAAATGCAAATGTGTTTTTCAATGAATGGATACATATTTGAAAGCAGGAGAAGGAAACACAAGTGTCCTTTCAACAATCATTTCTGACTTGTTTCAGTTCTTTTTAATGAATTTACTCAAGTGATTTGTTTTGGGGGTTTTTTATTGGTGAAAAACCTTGAAAATATAAACTGTCCACCAATCCACAGTGACACGACATGTAAAATAAGCTTTTTAAAGCCTCATTGGAGTTTTGGTCAAATAGAATGGACATAAGAAAAGGGAAACGGTAAGAGCTAGATGTTAGATGTAGATGTTATTATATTTATACCTGCATATAGCATGAAATGACACTTCACTAGCTGTTTTGACAAGTAAATGGACATTAACCTTGCTGCTGCATGGTGGAAATATATGTTTTGAATATGTCCAGTTTCAGGCAAGGCATAGTTATAATATTTCAATACAGATAGAACTTCTGATTATTTAAAACGAATGTCTTCATAATTAAATCAAACTATGATTTTATATTCTCTATAAGAAAATTAAAAACTTGTGGTACCTTTGTAAAAAATCCAATATTTTTCGATTTCCTTTTATGCCTTAAAATAAACACTGTTATAAATCTTGTGTGGTACACAATGTAGAATTTGTCAGTAGGCAACCCTATAGGCCAAATCATTTGGTTAATTAGAGAACACTTCCTAGAAGGTTTACCTCTCATTTCCACCTCATTAAAATAACAATCTCCATCACAACAGACTTCATTACAGCTGGTGTCAAGTACAGTATCGAATCTGGGATTGTGCCAGGGGAGGAGATGTCAAAATAAAAGTCCCCCGCCTCAGGTCAAAATATTCTCAAATCCCTGTGGCAGACTTTCAGTATCAATCAGAAACAAAGTTTGTTAGTGCAGAGCCTGGAATCTGAGCAGGACAAAAGCACCAGGGAGGTCCTTTATTTAGCTAATTCTCCTCTATTTGAGATGTACATATTTCTACAGTCCTTTGATAAGGCCTTGGGGACATGCATGTTTTAATTAGACCTGAGCAGCCTGAGCAGCCTGGTTGAACAGTTCATAGAAAACTTTGAACATTTTTGCTGAAAGCCTCTCTCTCTTTGTGACAGGCAATATGTAATTAGCGGCATATGTACATTTGCATATATGCACCCTGTGACATGTTGCATCTTATTTGAATAAGAAGACATGTCTCAATGTGATATCCCTGAAGTGAATACATGAATATGAGCCACTAATTATACCAATCTTGCAAATGATCTATTTAAATATTAATATCTTTTCACTTTGCATTGTTTGCTGGGAGCTTTTTTAGTCAGAGAGCTGTGCGTGTTTGTTTGTGTCACTTCCATCTCGGCTGCGGTGGGTATTGTCCTCTGTGCGTAAAGAGTGTACGTGTGTCTCTGTGTGTTGTTTCATGTGTTGATGCATGTACTGTCTGGGAGCGAGTACAAGGTCTCCAGTGGAGACGCGTGATTCTCATTTTTACACAGACAATAAAAGCCAATCAGTGAGGCCACTGTGTATGACAAGCTATGGAAGAGGAAAAGAAACATTTTGTGATTCAAGCTCACATCTTATGGAAGTGTGCAGCATTCACCTGGCAAAGAAGTTGCCATGCTTTCTATCTGGAAACTATTATTGACACAAATATAAGATGTTGTCTTGTTACCCGGCCTTTGTCATTATTCTAGGTAGCACAAATTAAAATGTACATATTTGGCATGTTGTAATAAAAAAAACCTTGAAAATGTTCAGCATAATTAACATGCATAGGGATGTTCTCCATAAACTCCTTTTCAGAAATCTAGATCAGGATTGTCTGGTTGTTCTGGTTAATGATGCCGCTGACGTGATTATTCCAGTAAATAATACACTTCACAAAAATCAATTAAAGTACAGGAATATCAGTCTGTAGCCCTGCAATGGACTGGCGACCTGTCCAGGGTGTACCCTGCCTTGCACCCTATGTCAGCTGGGATTGGCTCCAGCCCCCTGCGACCCTGTACGCAGGATAAGCGGTTGACGATGGATGGATGGATAGAATATCAATCTGTCCAGTTAGGAAGCACGAGTCTCTTGTTTTGGTGCAAATGAAGGTGACAACAGGTGCACTAGAGAAAGACAACCCCCAAAATTGGTTTGGTTTTGCAGGTGGTGGCCGCAGACAGTTGCTCTCCCCTTATCCTGCCAGACTGATTGTTCCCTAGTTTTACGTTTTGCTAGTGTGCTTGTTACTACTGGTAGCATGAGACGGTACCTTCAGCCCATTCAGGTTGCACAGGTAGTCCAGCTCCTCCAGGATGGCACATCCACACGTGCTGTCCCAAGAATGTCTGCTGTCAGAAACAGACTCCATGAGGGCGGCATGAGGGCCCAACGTCCTCTAGTGGGATCTGTGCTCACAGCCCAGCACCGTACAGCTCTTTTGGCATTGACCAGAGAACACCAGAATTGGCAGGTCCTTTCATTGGTGCCCTGTTCTCTTCACAGACGAGAGCAGGTTCACACTGAGCACATGTGGCAGAAGTGTCTGGTGAACGTTATGCTGCCTGCAACATCATCCAGCATGACCGGTTTGACCATGGTTCAGTGATGGTCTGGGGAGGCATATCCTTGGAGGGTTGCAGAAACCTCAGTGTGCTCACTGATGCCCGCATCCAGGTCTGGGAGGAGATCCCCAGGACAGGATCCACTGTCTCATCAGGAGCATGCCCAGACGTTGTCGGGAGTGCATACAGGCACCTGGGGGCATACACACTACTGTTGTTATGTCATTTAGTTCTCAACGAATGATATAATGTACAGTAAAGATTTTGAAGTATTTCGTTCAAGGTCTGATGTGGGATTAAAATGTGGCACTGCATACCACCAAACTACAAGCCAAACAGCTTCATAAATGTAAGATCGTATTATATTTACTGCAGTTGAAAGTGCAAAAAAAGTCATGAATTTTAGCTTTTTCTCACAAATACTTACTTTTACCACTTGTAGAACTAGATCATAACGAATAAAAATGAACAGCACTGCAAGAAAATATCCAATATCTCAAAGCCAACTTGAAAAGTTACTTTACACTATTTAAACTATCCAGGCAAACCAAATCCATCATGTACTGGATAAATACCTACAGTATACAGATTGTTTTAGTGTGTGTTACATTTACATTTAGTTACAAATCATAGTCAGATACTGTGCATCACTGTGTTTGGGTGTTTTGAATATAGTCATGTTGACCATTTTTGGCACATGGTAGTTATGGGGAATAACAGGAGGGATGTTTTGATGCAGTTACACTGGAGACAGTTAGTAAGTAATGAGTAATAAGTAATTTTTTGTAGTTTACACTGATATGTTTATGTCTTTGTGGTCAAGCCAACTGCATGGCTAGAATGTATGCTAAAAATCTAATTTCCTTTTTAGTCAGAACTTAAGGGTTGACTTTTTTTTCTTTTTTTTACAGACAGGCGATATGTAATTGCACTCATCTTTTGATTCTCTACATTGATGTTTGCTGCTAAGTGTGCTGGACAATGAAAAGCCTCTGTACAAAGTGAAGCTTGGCTGATGAACACTACTCAGCCTTAATTGCATGCTAGTTTTGATGTAAGGCAATCATGAGGTCATCTGTTTGAAGTGGATAGGTTTGTTTGATCCATCTTTGTGTGAGTGTATGCACGTGGGGTTTTCAATGTCTTATCATTAGCTACCTGGTGCGATTACACCGGGCATAAGAAACCAGGGAAAGCAAAATGTGTTTTTGTGTGTCCATGTGTAAACTGGCATAAGTGTGTTCGCCTACATACACATATTGAGGTTTAATGGCACTCTTTCTCAGTCTGCACTGTATGGTTGTAACAGTCAATCAATCAGCAGCACAAACTACAGGACACTACTGCCTTCAAACTCATTAAAATGAGCATGGCATAACAGAGAGAAACATACCCTTCGCAAATTAAGTTGTGTGTCCTAATTGTTTCCGTGTTTGTGGGCCTTTTCGACAACTTCAGAAGGCATTTGTTGTTGCTTGATGTATGCTTGCTGCGCCTCAGGCAATGTTTTTTATGACCATTATTATTCAAATGAGCTAGAAATGTGTTTTGAAAGTCCTAAATCATTGAGCATGAATGGCTACCCTTGGCGTTTATAAATGACTTTCCACACAAGCAAACCTCCGCCTGCATGGCTTACTCCATTGAGCTCATTTGGGTATTTGAGTTCTGTCAACAGAATTTGTGTCAGTTGTCCATTGGCATGACAAGTGGCATTAGAAAGTTTGACAAGATTTTTCACCACTGTTTTTCGACTTTTTGAGTGATAAACAGTGTTATATTAGTAAATAGAAAAGTAGGTAAAAAATTATCGCCAGTTGTTGATTAGCAGGTGAAACACTGACTAGGGTCTGTTTCAGATAAAATGTTAATACAGTGGCTTCATTGCTTTATTACTGCAGAATCTATAGAAAGATGCCAATGAAAACAACATCACTGTCCCTATTGTTTTCATTATTAATTATTTTCTCTAAAAGGTGTACAAAAATAATGAAAAACGCTGATCACAGTCTTCCTAAGCTGAGGTTACAAATTAAAATAGCTTGTTTAGTCTGACCAATAGTCCAAAAACCCAAAGACAATCAGTTTACTGTACTAGCAGACTATAAAATTACAAATATTCATTTGAGAAGCTGCAACCGGAGAATTTGTGGCATTTTTGCTTTAAGATTAGACAGATTAAAGCAACTTGACTAGAAAACAGCTCCAGTGGGAGTTAAAGTCGAAATTATAACCCTCCTCCTAAAACAGAACAAGCTTCTTTCTCTGTTGATAAGATTTGGTTTGTAGATATTTCTATATTGGCGTAACTGCCCAGAACACACACACACACACACACACACACACACACACACAAACGCATGCATACAAGCTTGCGCTCCATGTCTCATCATGTGTCCAGACACACACACACACACATAGACCACATCTTGATTAGGTTTTCATAAAGTCTGGGAGTATGCTGAGTCTGTAATTGACTTTGACAGCAGAAGCCTCCATGTCCTATGGCTATGTTAAACGAACAATTTACATCTTCATTTCAAATTCTACATGGATAAAAAGCTATTAATTACATTAGTCTGCAAAGAGTCATTCCAGCTGTGTAGAATATGTGTGTGTATCTCTGTCTGTGTGTATCCCCCATCCTTGCACATATACACTTTCTCATTTGTATATTATTAAGTCTTGCGGCCAAACAATGCCCAGTAAGTGCTTCTCTGGAGATGAGTTTATGAGTGTGGAAATGACTTTTACATGTATTGCTTTGCAAAGCAAACACACCGGCTTCTCCTATATGAGCATTTTATGGACAGGGGAACATTTATTAAATCTATTGACTTGGTAGTGGCTGCAGAGGCATTGACCCTTACACTATTTCCCAATCATTGCTTGTAATGATGTTAGTTAGGAGTTTTTGCATATTTTACTGTGGCTTGTAAAATGCAATCACTATTTAAAACCATTTCACCTGGTCCCCAGACTCAAATTTTGTGGCTGTCGTTTAAAGAAACAGCATGAGCGAACTAAGCGACAACCTTTGTTTGTAACTTGTTTGTTTGATGTTTATAACTTATATCTTCCCTCTCCTGTAGTTTTATGGTTTCTCACCCCTCTCCTCCCTCTGGAGTCTGGATCTATGATTGCAAGCCACCTACTGCCCTCATGTTACAGTTTGACACCCACTGCTACATAATCATTATCAATATTGTTATTATTATTACTATGATTATTTTTAATAATATTGTTACCACTATGACAATTATTTAAAATCTCAAATCTGGAATTTGCATTGTATGTTGTGTCCTCATGCCCCCACACCTGTTAAAAGAGAGTTTTCTCTTGCAACTGTCACTAAGTGCTTGCTAATACAGACAGACAGACCATATACAGATAGATAGATAGATAGATAGATAGATAGATAGATATATAGATAGATAGATAGAGACAGAAAGACAGAGAAAGATCAGCCCAATCAAAGAGGGAAAAAACATTCATAACCAAAAAGGGGCGAGAAAAGTGTTTTTGCATGACGATCAAGCAACTTTTCTCTCTTAGAGTGCTTCCTGTCAGCTTCAAAGAGCGCTTTAAGAGGCTGGGAAAGTGGCTCTCTGCCACGAGAACAGAAGCATCTCAGCCATCATCTCTGAGCCATCTGCGTGATGGGGGGAACAACACAGACCCTTGTGTTTGCTTTGGAGATAGAACGATCAAAGAACAACACTAACCATATAATGAAGGGACAGATGGACCTTATATGAAGTGGAGAGAGGGAGAGAGGGAGAGAAATACAGTGAAATGAAGAGAGAGAGGTGTAGACAAAATCAAACTGCAAATGCAACAATCTTTTTAAAGGAGAGAGAGAGAGAGAGAGGTGTGCAAGGGGGATATGATGTGGTGAAAAAGTGCGAGCCATCTCGTCGCATGCACACTGCCTGCGCTGAATGAGAAAGCTAAAAGGTAATTTCACGGATAAAGAGGAGGCCTAATGCATAGAGGTAATGTAGCAGGGGATGGAACAAAGGCAAACTTTCATCTCTTTAAGCTTGGATGGAGAGAGAGTGAGAAAACGCGCGAGAGAAAGCTTTGATGCTTTGAAAATGATAATAACAATCTCAAAGTCAGCCTCAGAAGAGAATGTGCCCCCCTCACTGTGCCCCATCCCCTCCTTTTCTGCCCCCTACCACTTAATACAACTGCACAATGACTGTCTAGGACAAGGTGGGCTGTGGGTGTATGAAGGGGCTTGGGGGTGGGGGAACAAATTTTCACTTAAGGCCCCCAAATTACTCATAGAACAAACACAAAGATGATGAGAATAAAGAGACTCATTATATCTGAGATTAGATGACTTTTGTGGACACTCTAAGGAATGAATTTACGTAAAGAGGATATTTCACATAGGTAGTATATAAAGCTATATTGAAATATGAATGTTGATAAAAGATTCATGGATTGCAGTTTCTCATTGTCATTCTCTTTCACTCACTGCCTCTGCTCTAGATTAAAATGAAGAACTGAAGCTGTTATAGTCACAAAGCTTTTTTTGTTGTCCCTACAGAAAAAGCCCATTTTGTTTTCTGAGCTTCCTTAATGCATATCGCCAGTAGAAATGATGGGCATTACATCCCATCTGCCTTCAAAATGATGTAGGTGCATGAAATGCATAGCTATCACTGAAGTGGGAGTAGCTGTTGTCTTTCAAGTCAAAAGAAGTACAGTGTATAATGGTGCTTACACATTTGAAATGGTAATCTCAAGTGCACAGCATTTTACTATAGGTTAATGAAATATTATAATGCATGCCTAAAACAACATAGTTGCAGAAGTTTTTTGAAGCATGAAAACAAGAGGCTGGTTGAGAGTAAATACATGACTATAAATTAATCTTTTTTTTTTGGTACTTTCTGTACCAAGTTTTTATTGAGATTTATTTTGCCACCTGCAATATACAGTTTTCCAGCTCTCCTTGACACTTTCCCCAAACCAATAACTTCTAAAACCAGCTGTAGCTTCTGTTATAGAGCAGTGAATTAGTTCAAAAGAAGGCTTTCTCTCAAAAGAAGAATCTTTAAATCATCTGCGTCATTAAGGCTCAAATTCCCCAATTATGCAGAGAGGTAAAGACCATTTTGATTGCCTTTTATTGTCTTTAAATTGAACAGATGATGCATTTAACTGTGTCAAACCGTCTGAGAGCTCGAGCTCATGATCTCTGACCCTGCTGGGGGTGGGGGGACAAACCATTAGCTGACTATGCTCAGACACTTTGTGTGAATATGTGTGTGTGTGTGTGTGTGTGTGTGTGTGTGTGCGTGCACGTCCATCAAGTGGATCACCTCCTCCACTCTTATTTCATGGGAAACACAATTTAACACACAATTTTCAATTATTCAAACCATTTGCTTTGAATACAATCTGACCCACAAACGTTATCACAAGTCTCTGTGGATCTGTGAAGGGTTCAACTCAACTAAATGTGCAATATTATTAAGTTTTACTAAAGTGCATGATGTCAACAAATAGATATAATTCAAGTGCTCATTCAGAATCTTAAGCGATCAAAACATGAATTCCGATTCAAATTGAAATTATCCATATTATTTATGATTTGTTCCTCCTGTTGATGGAAAGAATTTGAGCTCTGATCACAGATTGAATTCCAGCATGAAATGTCCTTGTGTCTTACCTCATTGGTTATTCTGTCCTGGTTAGTGCCAATTGCACACAGAGAAAAGACCTCTTTTTTTCCTTCCCTCATTTCGTTTTTTTTTCTCTCCTGACCTCTCAGAGTATCACCAGACCTCAAAATTGCATTGAATATATAAATGCTAATGCTAATAACTGCTAGCAGAAGCAGATAATGCCCTTGACTGGTACAAGAAAAGATCCTTTTCTCTTACATGACTCACTGCCTCTGAATAACATTAGAAGAGTTCACATCCCAGGCTCTTATTTCTCTCCTATTCTTTCTCCTTCTCTTTTCCCTTTTCTTAATTTACTTGACTCTCCCCCCTTCAACTCTTGCCTTCTTGTAGCAGAAAAAAAAATCCCCAGCTGAAGTGTAAAATATTAATTCATTTATCTGCGCGATAAGATCTTGCTGCCTCGCTCGAAATTCCAATGACATCCATTTGCCATTAAGCCAACGCAACACACAAGCAATGAGGCCTCTGGAGCTTGTCTGTCTTTGCACCCCCCCTCCATATCGTGGCTCCGTTTTTATGCCTCTGGAAGCTTTTCATGGTAGGAATTAAACTATAATACTTGTTTCAGTGGCATGCATGTTAATGGCTGCAGCAAAGCTGTCATTTAAGAGACATGAGGAAACAGCTGCAGCGAACAAAATGGCCTCTTGTGGAAACACCCAGGATGTCTTTGGGACTTTTTATTGTCTCTCTAAAGATGGAAATCATCCCGATACCAAAATCCCTGCAGTTCTGGAATGAATGTTCAACTTGTTATTGTGCATTCTGATTGGTCTATGTTTAAGAGTGTCCAGTGGGGTCCAAAAAGCCTCTTAGGCCTTCCCAATAGGGTCTGTCTGTAACAATAGAGGAATTAAAGGACCCTGCACTGGCAAAAAGCCCCATGACATGAATAAGAAGCCAAATATTCTATTGTTTCATATAGGAACTTGCTTCTCTTTGAAGATGGATGTGAAGAGAGCTGCGCGGCAGAATTTGCCCTTGCCTCAGTTTCTTAAAAATGAATTATTTCTCGTCTGGCAGGCAAGCTCTCCGGAGGTGAGAGGCTGCCTCTTAACATGAGCAGGTATCAGTCTTAAAACCGCTCAAAGTAATTGTAGCTTTGAAGTCACACACATCACAGATGGCACAGTCAATATTGCACCAACTTGTCTGGGTACTTTCCTCCCAACTCTGCTGTGTTAACTCTGCTGTACTTCTGCTCCCTTTTCTTGTGACGAAAAAAAAATACATTATTTGTCACAAACTTTTTATTAAAAGGGGCCAACTATCAATCAATCCTGCAATCACTCATGCAATCACATTAACCATTCTGCTCTGCCTTATTTGCATCATTTGGTATAAGAAATTGAGACCCCCAAGTGAAATGTACTTCACAGCTACATCTGGTTGCGCATATTCTTTTGACAGCACACTCCTCAAATCATGTCAGCAATATCCAGTAAGAGCAATAGTCACTGATAACTGCCATTAGATTTCTCAAAGTTTCAAACAAAGTAACTGTGCAAGGCAATTTATCTCTTTTTTCCATCTGCTTTACTGATGGTAACAACTGGGTTTCTTTGTGAATAATAGTCTAGAGTAGGTGTTGATCTAACACTAAGCAGTAGTGTTAAAACTTCAAGCGTTTTCAAGGGTTTTATGTGTAATACTTTACTATTACCAGGGTATAAAAAATTATGCCACTGCTGAAAGGAATGACTTTCCGGAATCTGTGTGCAACTAGTTGTAGTAGTAGTATGTTTATGAAAATTATTTTGTAACCTGATCAATGCTGGTACTGACCACATCATTTTAGGTAAATAAAAACAAACAGACATAAAGCAATGCCAGGATAAGTGAGTTGTTAAAGTAGTTTATTGTTACAGGAAGCTAGGGTTTATGGAAAACATGGCCTTTTACCGCATACAGCCGGCATTGCGCAAACAACCACAACCGATTGTAAAAGACCACGACGAAATCCTGATAAGCACCAAACAGTAAAATAGCCACAGGTAGCCACAAACACTTCATCACAATCAACCACAAGATACTGCAAATGAGCACAACTTAGCTCAACAACAACAACAACAACAACAAGGTTTTAAGGGAAGCAGTACCAGGCATCAATCCATCTGTGGCCATGTAATGAGAAGATGAAACAGATGAATCATGGAGACACAGGAGTTCTTGGGTCTCCACAGGTATAACGCTGTAAATCATTCTCCACAGGTATAATGCTGTAAATCATTACCACGTTTCAGAGTCCCTGCTTGAAGAGGTATTGTTTTAAAATCCCTGCGCTGCTATCTGATCTTCTCAGAGAAAAAATTTATCAGCAGAGAGAGAGAGAGAGAGAGACACACACAGAGAAAGTAAGGTAGGCAATGTCAGCACAGAGAGAAAAATGAGGAAAATAAGGCTACAAACAGAGAAAGAGCATTGAGATGGAGAAACAGACATCACAGGAAGACGGTGGGCAAAGTCTTTAGGCCAAGCTTGAGAGGTTGCACACATTTCCCGCCTTGATTAATAAAGTCTGGCTGGGGCTCAGGTCAGATCACTGCTCATCTAGCAACGCTCCAGCCTCACACACTCTCACACGGTCGTTGCTGTCTGGCAGCATTCCTGTGTTGACTGACATGGCCTAACCCCTTTTAATTGTCCTTGAGCAGAAGCTGTGCCAAAGGCTGAATCTATTAAAGACAGAGAATCGTAGTAGTTTGTCATTTGCGACAGTTTGTGTGTCTGCACACAGTATGTGTACTGTCAAATTCTGTACATTTGATATGCTTGCATTCTGCATTTTTTTGTCTAAGTGTGCAGGTGGAAGTGTGTGTGTGTGCATGCGTGCGTCTGCTAGCCATACAGCCCAACCAATGATAATACAATAATGAGGTCATATCAGTATTCATCTCACAGGCCGGAACAGGGTGGAGTGTTGATAGAAATGATATTAGGCCATCCAAGATTAAGCACATTTACTCAAATACATACTCAGGTACTTTCCGCCTAACCGTTCATAATGGGTCCATTCGTCCACTGCATAATGGGGCTCCTATTACAAACTGCATTTAAAAGAATCAAATAAAACATGTAATTTTGATCAAAAAGTAAGAAACACTCACCAAAATGCATCATTAGGGCAGCCCTTGCCCACAATTTAAGACATTAAGGCCGTTTAGCCATAAGGAGTGGTGAGCATAATGGGCTGGGTGTGGGTTCATCGGGTTGTCTGCTAACATTTTTATTGCCTTTTTGCTCCATACTTTACCCATTAAAGAGTTGGAAATGTACAAAAATTGTGTGCCAATTTGTCAGTTATTTGCCCGCTAAATGTCGAAGCACTTTGCTGTCATTTGGGGTGATCAATGCTTAATGAATTAGTCTGTTTTTCACCTCCGTTAAAGGCAGACATGCTTAGCACCTTCCCAATTCCTTTGAGACCCTGTCTGATGGAAGCCTTCCACCCCTAATTTATGAAAAGTGAGGAGCTAAGCAGTTCATGCGTCTAGAAGTGCTAGCTTTTTGGTAAATTGCTTTTTGTGAATTCACTTGAGTCCAAAACGGAACTCAACCTCAACTTTCATTAAATGGAGGATGAAAGAATGTCTTGAGAAGTGGTGGAAATAAAGGGGAAACAGAGACAGAGAGACCAGTGGATAAATGGCAAGAGCTCAAAGCAATGTTTACATGATGGGAATGAGCGTCCTAATGCAGTGATGATTGCAGAGTGTTTCCAGTGATTCCATTTAGCCTATTGAATTAGCCAGAGCTGGAGTCAGCGCACTCGCCCCGGCGCTCCAGAAACAGACACCCAGGCATCAAAATCCAATTAAATACATTTGTTAAATAACGTAATGATTGCCTAAGCATACTTTTCAGTTGGACTCCATTCATTTTGAGCCATAAAAATGCCATTGTTTTCTGAGCTTTGGGAAAGGTTATGCAGATTGATAGAATTAATTGTCTGGCAGCCGAAAAATGTCATTAGAACACTTAGATGGCCATGATGGCCCATTTATATCCCCAGTCTGTTAGCGGCCAGGCATTTTAATTTGTAACTTGACATGATAATGTGGCTGGTCCCCAGCTCACAGACACAAGTATTACTCACATTGATTAAAAGGGACCATTCCTTCCTTCTTCCCAATAGCTGGACATGCAGAATCCATAGGCTGTTAACTTTATCTGGCTAACATTTAGCTTGACTTTTATTGCTCCTATTTTAATGTAGAATGTAACATGAATCTGTAATATGCAGATTTAAAGTCATGCACCCATGTACATAACAGGACATTAGTATTAATGGTTATGATAAAATTGGATCAAATATTTCATCCTCAAACATTTCATGGAACATGAGAACAGCTATACGTAAAACATAACTATGGGCTACAAAGTACATTTTTCAACAACAATGTTGTTTCAGATACAGATCTGAATATACAGTAAGGTCAACCAACCTTTTATAGCCCCAAACTCTGAAATATTATCCATTTAATAGACTTAAAATACCTTTGTGCGCATCTCATCAGTTTGTTTTTATTTTTTCCAATAGCAGCCTATTATGGGAATAGTGCTTTTCATGGGCTATCTTTGCAGAAGTCATTGCCAATTATATCAACTGTAGTATTTAACCTGAAGAAATCCTAACATCAGCTTCAGGGAGACACACAGAGCGTCTGTGGATATAGTGATCAGACTGCAAACATCTCTTCAGAGGTCACCGACTTGGCTTGAGACTGAATTAGACATGGATGGAGAAGTCTCCTGCATTATGAGTGGGGGTGCGGTGGGGGGGGGGGGCACGTTTCCATGGTAACATATTCCTGGGTGTGAGAGGATTGGATCATTAAACCTGACTGGAGATTTCAAGGTCAAAGGTCAGAGGAGCTGCGGTCCAACGAGAGCAGCTTGTGAATCTATCATTACACCGCTCTCATAAACAGCACACAACATGCGGGCGGTGGAGTATATAGGAACACACACACACACGCACACATGCACACTCACACGCACGCACACACGCACGCACACACACACACACACACACACACACACACACACACCTCTTGATTCCTGACGATTAATGACAAGATTGACATTGCCATTTTTCTCTTCTTGAGCATCTCAGCTTGGTCTCTCTCTGAAGATGATTTGCGCTATTCATTTCCATCTCTTGCAAATCCACCTGTAATGAACATATTACAGTTAAGCACATTATGGAACATTTGCCCAGCCAATGGCTGTGCATCAGTTTAAGTGATGGTAATAACGTGAAATGATGAGCACTTGGGTTGTAGTGGTCAATTTTTTTCTTCCTGTAACCTCACAGCTCACCAATCTATTCTTCAGAAATTATTTTGTGTCAATTCCACAAACTGTTTGTTTGAATCCAGTAACAGATGAAAATAGCCCATTCATTCATTTGACAGCAGAGAAAAAGTATGCAGTTAAAGGTGGAGTAAGCGATTCTGGAGAAATCCAACACCATGACAAATATCACGATATAGAGCAAACACATTAGCTAAGTTGTGGGATAGCAAACTGTCCCTAAAGTTGCTGCTGCGAAGCTAACATGACGCTAACATGCAGAGAGGACGAGACGTCCCAGAGCCAGCTCCTGACAGCAACACTGACAACTCTCCTGCTACTATGGCTAACATCACAACAACAGCATGTCTTGGAAAAGTTAAAGTAAGCTGGATGTCTCTGAGCAAGTCATTTAATGTGTGTGCTACTGTTTCCCATTTAAAGAGCCAGGGCTGTGTACAAACACCGGATTTATTTTCAGTACGCACACAGAACGGACAGCTAGTGGACCCTAGATGAGACATTTGCAGAATTTGACAAAAAGACATGTATTACATTGGAATTGCATACCCCACCTTTAATATTAATGTACATGTGCATTGTAAAATTACACTGAAATTATCAGTAACCTAGAAAATTTATCTGTTAATTTAAAAATAATTTATTGTTGTTTTGTGATGTGGATTTGCATAGCTGCTATTTTCTTTACTTAGTTAAAGTACACAAAAACCTACCTGACAGGAGTCGACATTTACAAATTGCATTCACCCAGTTAAAGCAGTGGACCAGCTGGAATAAGCCATCAGCAAAGCACAAAATGAGAACACAAACAGACATGTTTGGTGCTTAACAACAATGAACACCTTCATAGACGCTCTATCTTTTCTCTCCCAAGTGTCACAATTGCCTAGCTCCTGTGACACATTTTTTTTTTGTTGCAACATTGTCTTTGAAACTGATAAAGCACAATGATCAAAATGCTTGGAGACAAATGGAGAGCCTCTGGTTTGGAGTTTTGATTTGTGAGACTGGAAGGTGCTACGCAAAGAACAAATGATGACAGTTTCTACTGTAGTTCTCTATATCATTATCAACCCTTATCAACTTTTTTTTCAAAGCAACCACACGTGTTACATGTCCCCACTTTGTACTGGAAATCTTACACCAAAAAGAAAGGGAGCTTGTATCTTGTAATATGATGCATTGGTGAAGACTTAGTTCGCATTAGGGCATCAGCTTCACTAATAAACACTGAGTTTACAAAATATTGGGAATGTCATTTTAATAATGAGTTCCATCCTTTTTTTCACAATCCACATGTCAATATGCAAATGCTTTTTTAATCTGTGTCTTACTCATAATCTGAATCTCATCCTCAGGAGAGACGCAGTTTAAAAAGGTGAAATCAATAAAGGATCGAAGCCTTCATGTGGAATCCCTTGATCAGCCCGTCTCACACATTCACAATATTTTGCACATCGACAGAATTTTGGCAGGGCAGAGCAAAAAGCATGTTTTAAAGACTGTCTGACTGAAAGATGGCTATCAAAAATCACACAAAAATCAGTACATCTGATACATTATTAAATATGCTCAGGCCTAGATATACTGTATGTGATATTCATGTATCATAAACAACTATGCATCAGCTACTTCTGGATTCTTTTTGACCTCTACATAAAAACATAATGTACAAAAAATGTTATTTGGAGGTGCAAGACAGGATTTCAAGCGGTAATGGAGCACAGAATGATTTTATTTCTACTGGTAAACCCAGACAAACCTTCTGCACAGTACATTTTCTTGTGTTAACTGGAATTTGTTGATTTTTATTATTCTCAAAACAACAGACAACAGCTTTTGATTCTCACATAGTAATAATGTCTTTTTGTTGACCATCCTGGATGTTAGTTCCACTCAGGGTTCACATGGTTTTTGATAAATGGAGAAATACACTATGTAACAGTTGGAGGTATGGAGATTGTAATATGCGCACATTTTGTTGAGCAAGAGAATGTTCTAAACTTATTTGACCCCAAATGATGTACACTTGCTCATTGGATCATGACTTAGTATTCAGCAAGCTTCCAATTCTATCACTTCTTCCAGTTCGATACGCTCACCCTCATCATCAAGGGTCTCATTCACAGTTTTCACAGTTTTGTGTTTGTTTTTTATTGAGGGGCTACCACAGAATGACATGTGTGAAAGAAAGATATAAACCAAAGCTTTGAAAATTGATCAACGTTGTAATGAGTTGTTTTTGCTCCCTTAACTAACAGGTGCAATATTTTGGTTGTAATGGTTGGTTCCCATGGGGGAGGAGAGTGAGATATGTGAGACAATGAACTGTGAAATTGTGTGAAATTGTAGCTGGATGTGAGACCTTTATATGCTATTAGTCAGAATATTTAGATTGGAATATTCATTCCTTCTGCTTATTATATTAGATAATGTTTAGGGTTGTATGACATAATGACAATCATTAATCTTGTTGTTTTTTAAAGTAAGTATTTTGAAATGAAGTCTGTATAAATATCAGGAGGTACTGTCTGTGACAATTAAAGATATATTTATATATTAATATATCCATCCATCCATCGACCGCTGGTGAGCTTATCCTGCGTACAGGGTCGCGGGGGGCTGGAGCCAATCCCAATTGACATTGGGCGAAAGGCGGGGTACACCCTGGACAGGTCACCAGTCCATCGCAGGGCCACTATATTGATATATCTTATTTATATTTAAATATTATGGTTCACCTTGTGTAAAAATGTATCTTCAATATTTTTAGGGACTATAGTTGGCAGAAATGCTTTGGCTTGTCTGTCGGCTTGAAATGTTTATTGTTAAGGCCCAGAAAATGGCAGACAGCAGGATGACTTCAGTGGCTTATTTGATTAGAATAGCTAACAGGCAGGTACAGGTAGGCAGGCAGGTAGCCACGTAACAGACAGGTAACATTGAAAGGCAGAAAGGTTCAGGTCTGGGTTCAGGTGACAGAAGCTCCAAAGCAAAAACAAAAGATAAGACAGGAAGAAGCTGAATGAAGTGGGAACAGGTGTGAAGATGGGTGAGGCAGTCAGGTGAGGGGGAAAGGAGGGAACGTCAGAGGGCACCTGGTGGATGGATGGAACAATGGCAATGAAGGGGACTGGGGAAACAGAAATGTGGCAGGAGAGGAGGGACAGGGAGAGAGGCTGTTGTAGCTGACAGGATACTGATGCAAAAAAGCAGATCATGTCTCACTTAAAGAGGTGGTATTCTGCTTTTCAGCTTTTCCTTTATTGAGTTATATATATTTTTTGTGCATGTAACAGGTTTGCAAAGTGAAAAAGCCCAAAGTCCAGCCCAAAGGGAGTTCCCATCTCCCACAGAAAGCTCTGCTCTGAACTGCTTGAAAACAGCTCGTTTGTAGTCCAGCCCTTCACTTCCTTTACTTGTGACGTCACAATGAAAACGCATATTTTACAGTTTTCATATGGAATTTCATCACTAAATCCACTTCTGAGAAGTTTTGAGGTGAGAAATCAGCTGTGTAGATTTCAAATATTGACAGTTTTACAAGAAGTGATGGCGGAACAAAAATTTCCTAGAATATTTGAGTTGAGGAGCTCCGCAAGTGGCGGCGGGGGAAGCCTGTGCCAACCCGCGGGAGGAGCGTGTGAGGCCGGCCAGCGCTCACAGAGCCCTCTGCTCCCGCCGTCACACAGACTGCTGCAGCAACAACGGCAGAGGAAAACACAGCTGGAAGGTTTTCATACCGCTTATCTGTCTTTACATTCTGATTAATATTGAAACGTTTTAACTTAAAAAAGAGAAAGCTGTGTGGATCGCTGGTGTGTGTGTCGCATTGAACATTACGTCGCAGCAGTTGTGTGTGGCGTCGCTATGAGGACCAGCTACCTACTATCTCTGGGTACTATCTGCAATGGAAAACAGAGCAGGGCCGAGTAGAGTCGAGTCTATTGATTTGCGCTATGGTAGCATTTTTCGGCAAGGCAGCATAGATCGTCAGAACACCGACAACAGATCAACGTTTAGTCCTGATGGTAAGATGTGGAACAATGATGTTGTGTGGTTGTGGACTTGTGAGTAATTTATACCATCTGCAATGTTATGGTCTCAGTCTGAAGTGGCTTTGATTTGGATCACACTCCCTTGTTTCTTAAGACCCGCCCTTCTCTGCTTCTGATTGGCTAGTAGTCCTTACCTAGGAACTGCGCATGTGCAACTCCCAGCAAAGAATTTCTACAAGTAAGATGCATCACTCTGTAGCTCAAGAGCAGAGCGTACACACATAGGGTGAAGAGAGGAAAATATGGTGTTTTTTTGAAAATTAAACCATGTAAACCTGTTCTGGTACAACCCCTAAATAAGATTTTGAACCTGAAAATGAGCATAATACCACCTCTTTAAATCGTGGTGATGTAAAAATGTGTCATCTTTTATGATGCAAACTTTTCTTGAACTTCATTCAAGATATAAAATGTGTAGAGAAATGGTAAAAAATCAGTTGTAGATTTCCTATTCACAGTGACTAATCATTTGGAATTGCTACCAAATGCCAAATATCTGAAGTTGTAGTAAAAGCATATAACACTGTCATCATTGACAGAAACTGAAAGCTTTGGAAGCCAACTGAAACTACTGAGCCAATTTCAAATCAAGGCAGGAAGGTACTGGAAGTCACTGATATGTGTTTTACCCATTTGGTCGGTACAGAATCAATTGTCATTCATTAATTTACACATTAAAAACTCAACATTTTCTTTTGCAGAGGTTGTGTCCAGGAGGGGTTTTATTTGACTGTATTAACAGTAGAATAAAAGGCTGCCACAAACACTTTGGTAAGTAACTGTGTTATCCCTCAGCAGCTGAGACAGACGCTCCAGGAGGTTTGTGACAAAAATAGAAATCGTGAAAATCCCCCCACCCCCATCTAAAAAAAGAGAGCTGATTTACTATTCTAACTATATTGATATTATTTCTCAGGTATGGTATCAACCTTAACACCAAGCTGACAAGCTGAGCTTTGGAGGCCTATGATGCCAGTAATTTAAGTTGTACAAATGCAATGTGAATATATTGTTATTTAAAATGATTGTATTTCTTTTCTGAGCATGCAGATTGATAGGGCTACAGCAAATAATAATACATGCAGACGTGTTGAGAGTAATTCACAGTCGAAAGATCACATTTGATTATACAACATGCCCCTAAGCTGTCTTGACATTAAAAGTTGCATACAGAAAGAGACAATCTGTTAACAATTCACTTAAATGCTGTTGTCATTGTTGTTAAACAGTCTAATGTGGTTTAACAAAGATCACTGATCATTGATCCATGGTATTGTGTACCTCTAGTAGCAGAAGTGCAGCCTAGCGGACTTTGTCGCTCTTTATACATCACCTGACATTTTTTTCTCTGACAATCACGCCTTAAATGATGCAAAATAAATCAGTAAGGACTAAATCTACTGAGCGCACTCTTATAGTCTTTGCTTTGTAAGAGAAATCTGCGTTAAAAAAGTTGAACAAAAACATAGCTCCCTGTTCATTACTTACATTTCTGGTGGCACCTGCATATGGTGGCTGTGCTGAACCTCAGACCCAGATATAGAAAGGGGTGTAGAATGAACCCCCATCACAGCCTAGGGTGACTGGATAACATGTGTGAGGTAGTGAGGGAGAGGTGGAGAAAATAACCACAATTTACACTCATTTTCACTTTTCTTTGGCAAATGTTGCTACGTATTGGGTTTTGCTGTGGCACAGCCTGTTTTCTATCCAGCGTGTGTGTATACGTGTTTGTGTGTGGCATGTGTGGACAATGGGCAGACTCTCCTGGTCTGCCAGTTGTCCTAACCCCCTGTGGCGAAGCTGAATAACACACCTCATCCTGGGCTTCTTTTCTCTTGCTCACTCATTTTCACACTCCCCTTTTCTCCACTTCCAAAAGGCTGAGACAAAAGCAGGCCCTGTGTTACTGCTATTTTGTGTGTGTGTGTGTGTGTGTGTGTGTGTAGAGGTCCTGTCCTGCTCCTTCAGGAAATGGTGCATCAATGGGCATTATGTAGATGTTTGAATGGCTGCCACCCAGGGTATGTCTGTATATCTGGGTCTCCATAATTCTGTCTGTGTCTGTCTGTCTGTCTGTCTCACTCTTCTTAACAACTAAGGATTTTAACAAACAAACTGGCAATGATCATCACTTAAAGATCTATATATTGTTGTTGTTGCATTGTTTAAAGGAACACTACGTAATTTTCAAATATATTTTCTTTCTTTTTGCTCTACCACCAATATGATGCTGTCCTTGGACTGTACCAACCCTTATCAGTGTCATGATTCTGGTATGAAATTAGAAATATTTCTAGTTACTTTACTTTATCAAGCCTAAAGAAGCAAGTTCAATGTCATTCGTTTTCTGTCTTTGCTATTGTACCTTTTGTCTCTCTTTTGGTCTAATTGTTTATCCTGTTGCGTCTGCCAGTAAAGTATAATGATTATGGTCCATACAGCCAACACTGCACTTAACAGACAAGGGACTATTGTAAGCAGCAATGTTTAGCCTCTGAGGACAAAGGTTCTCTTTCTTGTGGGGCAGGTAAACTGGTCTTGTAGAGAACATGAGGACCTGCAATGTGCTAAATACAATAGCTTATACTAAACCTACCAACACTTTTAATTGATTGTGAATGTACTTTCACATATATTACATTACATATATTTAAGAAGAATGTGATTTAAAAAAATAAAACTATCCTTTCTTGGCTAAGAAAATTGCTGGCACATTAACAAGGATGGCCGTGATCAAAGCCAACCCATGATCTACATATCTGTGCGTCCGTCTGTCTTTCTGTCACCTCCCTTCATAGATATAACATATCTATATGCATGTCATTACAGTGATTACTTGCCAATAAAAGGTAAATCATCTCGAAATTTTTCATCTAAATTTGCCTATGCATGCTACCATTAATCCTTCACTTCCACCAATCTCACCAATCTTGATGCCTGTCTCCCAGTGCCATTTTATGTCCGTTTCAATTTTCCATAGGACTTTGTGATGAACTACAATATTAAACCAGGTAGAATGCTCATTTTCTACTCATCAACAGGCTCAGCGTGTGAGTGTGAGTTTCCCGTCGAGTAGTTGAAGGAAACGGATCACTGAGCCTCCCTAAGGTCCCGCAGAGTGATTAGGCTTTAGATAGGAGATCATCAATTCATACTGGGATCCATACCCTCTGTAATGATGGGGGAGGGTGTGAGTGTACAGTACGTGTGTGTTTGTGCACGCGGGTGGGTGGAGCGCGTGGGAGATAGCCAATTAAAATGTAAGACAGACTAAAGAGAATGCTGACCTTTCCAGCAGTTTTACACACCCTGACAGTAAAAGGGTTATAAGGGAGTCTAAATGAAAACGGACATTCACACACACACGCACACACATATAGAAATGCAGTTTTTCCTTATGCTGCATGCCCTATGGATTGAAATTAATTAAACTTCTAGGTGATATAGCAGAGTCTGATTGGAAGCTAATGTTTACCTGCCCAGAGCTGAAACAACATACACCATATCTAATGGCCTGAGGAGGAGGAGGAGGAGGAGGAGGAGGAGAGAGTGCATCCATATACACATACGCACTGCTAATCTCCCACACACTACTGGGCAATTAAAGGCCTATTTCCTTACTGATATTGTGGATCTTGTAACAGCTTGCTAATTCTGTGTGAGCGAGTGACACAGTTGTGGTAGAAAAAGGTTGAAGTGTGTTTGTGTGTGCACACACGCACCAGTAGGATGAAACATTTGAAATTTTACAAAACAACAACTGTCCAACATTGTGACCACATTTTAGATGGCTGGTTAGATGGAAAGCGAGGAAAACCATACAAGCAGACTAATGACAAATGAATTCTCCTGCTGCATTTGTTTGTCTCTTTTTGTGATCCAGTTTTTATTTATATTTAAAACAATCAATAATAAAAAAAAAGAAAAAACATTTACACATGAGAAGGATAGCTTACACAAGACCATAGAGCATACTAGAATGGTTTTCATCCTACCTGTCAAATAATAGGAAGTTTTGTGTGTCAGTAAACAACTATGTCTCCTCATTCTGTCCAGTTAAATATGGTGTGCCTCAGGGGTCGGTCTTAGGACCCATTTTGTTTTCCTTGTATCTGCTTCCCCTTGGACATATTATCCATAAACATGGCATTTCTTTTCATATTTATGCTGATGACACACAAATATACTTGCCCGTCAGATCCACAGACCCTGGAATGCTGAGTTCACTTAACAACTGCCTTTGTGAAGTTAAAAAATGGATGTCAAATAATTTCCTCCAGCTGAACTCGGACAAAACAGAAATCCTAGTCATCGGGTCTCAGCAGATGGCAAATCAAATACTGCCATCTGCTGGTTCCCTAGTAAATCACATTAAGCCTGTGGCAAAGAACCTTGGTGTTTGGTTTGATAGTAATTTAAATTTCGAGCAGCACACCACAAAACTTGTTCAATCATGTTTTTATCAACTTAGAAATATAGCAAAAATTCGATCTATGTTAACTTTTAAGGACACCAAGACCATTTTACACGCCTTCATCTCATCACGCCTGGATTATTGCAACAGCCTTTTCACCTGTTTAACCCAAAAATCTATTGATTGACTCCAGACTGTCCAGAACTCAGCTGCCAGGCTTTTAACCAGAACAAAGAAATATGACCACATTACTCCTATTTTAGCTTCATTACACTGGCTCCCAGTATGTTTTAGAATTGACTTTAAAATTCTATTGATCACTTTTAAAGCTCTTCATGGCCTCTCGCCTTGTTATATTTCTGACCTTTTAGTCCCATACGCACCAGCACGTACCTTGAGATCCTCGGGCAGAGGTCTGTTGTCTGTTCCAGAGTCTCGACTGAAAACTAAAGGGGACAGAGCGTTTGCTGTCAGGGCCCCGAGGCTCTGGAACAGCCTGCCCGAGGAAATCAGGTCGGCTGAGTCAGTGAACTCTTTTAAGTCCCTTCTTAAAACATACTTTTATAGGAGAGCTTTTCCCAATCTTATTTGACTTTATTTTATCCCTTTTATTTTATTGTATTTTACTAATTTTACTTATTTTTTTTGTATTATTCTTTACACTTGTTAAAGCACTTTGTAACTTGTTTTTGAAAAGTGCTCTACAAATAAGGATTATTATTATTATTATTACTAGACATAGTTGTAGTAATCTACCCTACCTCCCACCCCCCACCCTATTCAAACCCCCCATCACCAACCCCACCCCGGACCAATAGTACATATTTCAACATTGTGCCATATAGTGTAATAAAATACAAAAATCTTACCTACCTGAAACACTATCAAACACAAAATTAATGGGCAATGAGGGCCTTGATGTGCTCTATGACATTATTTACCATCTTAACATTATCCTATATCTTTGCCATGGAGCTCTCTAAACTCAGAATGTCCATCAAAGACAAATACCACTAACTGCCACAAATTTCTTTGCCAAGATAATTACGACGGAAAGGAATGGGAATGTCACATCCTGTGTCATCATTCAGTAGAAGAAATGCAGCGGAAGAAGGTACATTCTTTCCAACAATTATTGATAGTGCTGATGGAAAAGAGAGCCAGTGTGTAATGACCTCTGCACAAACCCACATCATATGAAAATATGTGCCAGGAATACCCTGGGAACAGAATGAGCAGTTGAGGGAGTAACCTGGTGAGAACTTGGAAAGCTTCTGTTGGGTGAAATGTGTTTTCATGACAAAACTGTAATGGATCATTTGATGATCAGGATTTCTCAAAGCAACTTCAATGTTGGATCATACCCTGATCCAGTTGATATTGGGAAGACCTAAATAATTTTTCCAACTGGTACAAACTGACAATTGTTGTGCTGTGGACTGAGTAATTAGAGAGTAAAGTTTGGATACAAGACTAAACTGAGTGGTGAGGTATAAAGTCTGCTAATTGGGTGACTGTCCATAAAAGAGCCCCAGAGAACTCCATTTAGAGCTGCTCTAAGTTGTAAATAAAAGAAAAACGTAGTGCCAGAAAATTTGTAATGATCCTGTAGGTCCTGGAGTCTAATGCCTTGTGTAATGTCAGATAGCACGTGTGTACATCTTTCTGACCAATGGGGGGAAGAAATAGTCTTATCCGTTGCTTTTGTGATTATTCAGTGAAAGAGGATTGCCAGAGGCATTAAGTGATGTTACAAAAAATAAATATAATATCTTACACGGCTCCTGTGGTTAAAGTGTGGTGCAGGTATAACTGTATTAAAAATAAGCAAAACAAGTGTCTTAAAGATAAGATAATATCAAGTAAGTGGATGTTAAGTGGTGACAGTCAACTGTCAACATCAGCAAGCTAATGTGTAAAAGAAGTAATTACGATAAAATCAAACATAGTAGCTAACAGAGTGATATACTGATACGCCATACTCTAATCTGCATGTATCTTGTGACTTTGTGCCACGTGTGATGTGTTCAAGTACTGATGGAAAGATCAGACACCACAAACTGTAGAATGACAAAAAAAAACCATTTCATTTGCAAAGTACTTCAAAACAAAAAATCTATAAAAGAACGAACAAATACAAACTTCTGAAAAACAATACTGTAAAATCAGAAGCTCTTCTAATTAATGAGTGGCTGTTCAGCTGACTGTCATGCAATGAATTAATGCGTCACTGCACAACAACAGTGTCAGCTGTGCAGTGATTCCAGACTGATCATTTTCCACCGATATTTAGACGAAATGGAGGAAAAAATCCATCATGCTGCCAGCTGTGTGAGTGATCACAGCCAATTCTCTGATAGGTGGATTCACCACACAGATATGGCAGCTAAAACAATTAGTTGGGCAATCAGTAAGTCCAGCGACAGAAAGATTGTCAACAACAATTTTGATTATTTATTGATTGTAAAAGTAATCTACAGTATCAAGCACAAATGCCTTACATTTGTGTCCAGGGACTTAAATGTCCAGGGACACTTGCTGATATTTAATAGATGAAATGATTGATCAATTAATTATAAATCTGCTTCAGCTCTCCTGATCCCTGGCACCACACCGACGTTCATTTCCCCAAATGACATTATCACAAGTCCTAGAGCAACCATCTTAGGCGGGCCGACCATTCATGACCATTCAAGAAAGTTGATTTGAAGGCACTCTCCGGTCTTTCTAATTCTGCCAGGGGAACATTACATTGGGCATAGACAAAGATAGAAAAAGCAACAAGATAGCGACAAATAGAGGAACAGAGACGGGGGGACAGCGATAAAGGAAAGAATAGCAGCAGACAGTGAAGGTGAACGTCCTGTATGGGAGACAATCGGCGAGCAGGTTGGCTGTCCTTTACGACTCTCAGGGCTCATAATAACCCGGCTAAACGTTTATATTAACACAGCATATCAGCCTTGCCATCAGAGCAGTCAATGATAGAGGAAAAAAGCACACATAATTATACCCAGGCCTTGGAATGAACTGTCGTTAGTTTCATACAAATACAGCAGAGGGAGGGATGGGAAATGTGAGAGGAAGAGAGAGAGAGAAGCGAAATCTAATTTACCCCTTCAAATCACATTCATAGGCTGGGACTGTCAGGTACCTCCTGAGAGTAAAAGATGACAGAGAGAGAGAGAGAGAGAGAGACTTTGGAGGCTGAAAAGGTCAGTGGACCTCAGCTTAGAGGAGATAGCCAAATATTATGTTAATATGGACTCCATTTTACATACAGAGCTAATCAGCGTTGCCCAGAATTAAAGGGGCAGATAATTAATTCTAGAGTAAGGGGTTATCCTGCACGCCTATTGTCTTGGCAGGAAAGAGGAGGAAAAAGAGAGAGGGACGACAGGGAAAGGGAGAGGAGTCCCTCAGCCCGTGTTGAACATGCAGTGATAAGGGACGAGCCTGGACATGGAGGAAAGTGACATAAGTGACAGAAAAGAAGAACAGAGGGGGAATTCAAAGGAGGAAAGTGCAAAAGTATGTTAGATGGAAGACACACATAAAGGCAGATCATAAAAAAAGGTCTCAGTGTGGGAACTGCAAGAGTGATTTTTATTTTCATTGTTTACGCCTTCTTCTCATCTGATCACTCATTTCTATCAAAAAGAAACATGGTGTGGTAATGTGGAGAGGGATGAACTGGTTTGAACATGTTGGGTGACCATCAATGCATCCAAAGGTGTGATAATGG